>NC_045559.1:179209318-179528693 GCF_009819795.1 Aythya fuligula
AGGAGCTCCTGCAACACCAGCCAGTGTAAATGGGACTTTGCCATTTCCCTCTGCAGCAGTAAAGCTACCCTTGTTTATGGATCGCAGAAGTGGAAACAGAAACAAGCATCTTCTAGCAAAAATTATTTAAGTTTTATTTCTGTGATCGACTTTGTGATGTTTACCCTGGCTTAGATTATGCATTAAACAGCCATTCCTGACATTTGCTTGAAAAGCCAGTTGGTAAATCCCACAACTACAGAACGAAGAGTTTTAATAAAAATATTGAAACCCAATAAGCCCAGCTGATTATCAATCTCCTGATTAAAAATTTATGCCACAGGTAATTCAAAACTGGATTTTTACAAATGTGGTAAAGCAATTCAGAAATAAAATCTCCCTTGGAGATTCAACAGTGTTTTAAGTGTAGCTGCTGCTTTCCAGAGTAAAATGTTTTACTGTCACAACCAGCTGCGGTGGAAAAAAAAAAGAAAGAAAAAAGGAAAAAAAGAAGATCATTTTTTCCCCTCAAAAGAGTCTACACATAAAAGCTGCTATAATATTTACTACTACTGCCATAGGGGTTTAATTCTTCCTCTTTGAACACCAGTGGGTACAAGACTGGTACTTGAAAGTAAATGTTTCTTCTGCCTTGTAAAACACACTATTTCGCGAAAAACTTTGTTTAATGGAAGTTGTCATGGTTACCATCATAGGAGTGCTTTTGTGAACATTATCATCATTCTTCGTAGAGCAGTGACACTTAGTATATGTGATGGGCTCTAGGTACTTGCCAGAAGCCAGAACTGTCTCGTTGACCTTATAAAACGGACAGAAGGTCCGCTGTCTGCTCTCCTGGCAATCTTCTCACATACGTGGCACAACACGACACTTGCTAGCACTCCTTTAGACGTGACAATGGAAATATTTCTGCTGTGCTGTAATGGATGTGAGTTAATACATTCTAGCACTTCCATCAAAGAAGAAATGAGGTAAATGCTTGAGCATCACTTAACCCTCTCTCTGGCTAAAATGTTTTCTCCCTCCCCAACTCAACAAGTCCACACGAGGCAACTACAGTCTCTCTCCATAAGCCAGAATAGATGAGAGCAGCTGCCAGCCAAACAGGCAAAGAGCACTTGGAAATATTTACAAATTTGTAGGACTTTCCAGCTACTGAGATCTTGAAAGTATCTCTCCAGGCCAGTGGCCATCCCATACAGCCTTGTCAGGACTGTGGTGATGCATGCTGTTGTGGGGCACCAAAGGAGAGGTGCAGTGTAACACCCATGGTCTCTGACAGTTCCTGTCCATGCTTTGGGCTCGATGCTTCTTTACAGAAGCTGGTGACCAGAAAAAAAGGGAAACTCACCTGTGTGATCTCCACACCCCTTTGCAGAGCTGTGGCAGGTAGCCCTTGTACACCAGGCTGCCACATTAGGGGTGCTTAAACGGGGTGCTGATCTTTGCATCTATGGGCAGCAAGCCCCTTGTACTCGCCTTGAGTCCCAGGCTTTGGGATGATACAGAAAAAGACTCCAAATACTCAAGTTTTTATAGGAGTTGTTACTGAATGCTACAACTTTTCAATAAAAATTTTAATGTACTAGAATTCAAGTTAAAAAAAAAGAGAGCAATTTGCTTATAAAATACATATTTGCTGTGCTGTACCGTGAACTTTAGTGGGAGTGTGCATGCTAGGGTTTTCAAATGAATTTTAGAATAGTGGGACCTGGGAACCAAACTCCCTTAAACTCCACTGAAAACCCTTGCTTGGTGCTTTGAAGAAACAGCTTTTTATTGCATTGCTGTATTTTACCTCAAAATTGTAGAATTTTAGGAGGTTGGGTGTCTGGCTTGAGACCTACCACAAATGGACCTGACCTCACCATAACCTTTTAAAAAAACCAACGACCCAACAGCCTATGTGAGAAACTGCCACAAATATTTTGGCAGCATTTACCAGTCTGAAAGTCAGCCTTTTAGGGCTGACCTAGCATGAAGACTGAACCACATGCCAAGCCGTAACTCCCCTTCCTTCCAAAACAGCAATCGTCTTTATGTTTTTTTAATCCATAACCAAGTGTGCTAAGTCCAGTGCTGAATGATAACAAAATCTTGATCTGCAGAGCGATAATTTCCTTTGGGGCCACTGAAGGAGAAAAACCTTTCTACAAAGGCCAGGCCCTGTAAACCGAGAAGTTCCTCATTGCAGCACCTAGAATGGGAGGGAAGGTGCCAGGATCAGAGCCCAGAACCCCACAGGAAGATCAGGATTCTGCCGACAGAATGAGATAGCAGAGGATGGGGCCAGCGTGGATATGGGATGTTTTGAAAAGTTTTAGTCTGGAATGAAAAATCCTCTTGTGTTTTGTCTTTATCCACAGTTCTGAACCCTCTAAACCAGGTGGTTTTTCTTTCTTTCAGAACTAGGACTCTTATGTATAGTATAATGCAAGAAGGAACTGCTGTGGCATCTGTCACTTCTCTTCTGGAATTGCAACAAAGAGAGAGAGAAGAAGAGAGAGAGAGAGAAATCCAAAATGCTGCATGAAAAGAACTGAATGGAGGATTTTTTTTCCTAGCTGAGTCACCTTCCACCAGAACTTAAGTTAGATGAAAAGGGACATATTTTTCTCCTCTCTTCCTACCTTACAGTGAAGCTCTGCCACTATAGAAAGAAATGTGGGAGGCTAGAAATATTCCGTATGTGATACCTTGATCAGTAGGTCATCCATACAAACAGAACAACCACCTCTTTTTTGCTTACTCCTTTTTGGGCTAGAGGAAATCCTTTTTGGACTCATGCTTTTCGTCACACGCTCCATCCTCACGGCTCGTGCAGGACAGATGATAGCCCGCCAGATAGAGAGTAGAAAAGAGATTGAAATCTGAACCCAGGTGTAGATCCGCCAGGGAAATCGATGCTTTTGCCTCCTGTTTTAGTGCATGTATGATCTGACATGGTTTCAGCTTTCGGCTTTCAGCTTTCTGCTCTGCCTTCATCTAGCAGCAGCCGGCCCTCTCCTGCAGCTTGCTCTCAGCTACTCAGACCAGTGTGTGATGGATGAGGAGGAGTTTTGCAGGTCCTCAGTGTTAATTCATTTTTGACAAGAGAGGGGGTTAATTTTTTGTCTTCCTTGCAGATTTCTCCTGCTACATTGTGAGCACTGCTACTAAATGTTATTTAATGAAAGGCTTGAAATTTTGGGAAATTTAACCTGGGAATATTTTTATTATTATCCTTATCTTTACACCATTATTACAGCCTCAAAAGGGTAAGAAAGTAATTAAAACTTAACCTCTCTTTTCAACAAACCATACAGAAGAGCTCATGTGAAGCACTAGTAGCAGAGAAAAGCTAGCTAAAGGCTAAGACTTAACACCTCGTTCATTAAAATCTCTGAAATGCTTGGAATTTAATGCAGAGAAGTCTTCTTTTCACCATAATTATGTGAAAGACCAGAATAAAACAGAGTTAAATGAAGAAAATGTATAAATAAGAGAGCCTAGAGTTTGTGGTAGCTTTACTTACTATCTTAATTATATATTTCCTTAGAATGTTTCTTTTTTCCCTCCCTGGGACAGATGGAATAAATTAATCTTAAATGCAGCATAAAATCTATTCCAGATCCTCTCATATGCCAGTGCTTAAACATTACTAACTAGAATAATAAAAGTCAGAAATGGAAAAGATCTATTAGCTGACCACCTAAAATTTAACATACAGAAATATATCCATTTAACTAAATCTATTTCTAAATATTTAAGGAGGTTTGGTTACATCTTAAATCAGTTCAATGGTGGCTAGAGTCAATTTATTTCACTTTGAAACCACACTTAAAAGTGAGTGGAAGTGACCTGCTTTTAAAGGCAGTTACGCTAACTAAATAAATACATGTCTGCAGACTAAGAGACATCAAGGTCTGTCCCATCCTGGTAATACAGAATGTAAATAAATACCTTCTGAATAGGCCCTTTGGGGGTTCAGGGTCTCCCATCACCACTGCAGTTGCTGGATAATAAATATCTAGCTGCTCCCAAAACATGTTCAAGCTGGAAATTAAGATATACTGAAGCTTTCTCTCAGGTTTGCCACTCTCTTGCCCTGGCTCAATCATTTAACCATGCACAATGTCTGTAAACATGTTAATGTCTTTTACCTGAGTATGATGATTCAAGTATTAACAAGCTAAGAGTGCAGCATTCTGGTCCCAATCCTAAAAGAAATTGTATGCATGTAGTGTTGTGTAAGTGAACGCATTGATTTAGATGGCAGTATATCAGTTATGAAGGACAGAAGAGTTTGTTTCCTTAAGTTCTTCAGTACTTGTATGTGCCTGCACAGGACAGTTTTGTATGAGCACTTTCTACAATTTTGTCCAAACTAACTTTTAGTAACCGCTGAGGGAGAGATGGAATAGGGGTTCTAATTAAAGGGGCTTGTTCCATACTTAATAAAGCATTATATTTATTGAAATACTTATGTGAAATCCTCCATAAAAACTGAAGAATAATTTTTACTGCTTTCAAAATGTCATGCATGCAAAACAAGTCATATTCAGAGCAGATAAAATACCAAGTTTCCTATACAACAGTACGATTTTTTCTAGTAGTTGATGAGTAGTACAGATTGAAAGACTCTCCTAAAGACTTCTGGAGACACACGTTGGATCAACCTGTGATGCCAAGAGGCTGCAGGACTGTGCACGAGTCCTGTGGCACTCTTTGGTAGCGCAGCGGGCATTCACCAGTGCCAGGACAAGCATTGCTGGGTTTGGAAAATGCTCGTTGTTCCTACAGTGTGCTGACACCACCTTTGCAGCTGTTCCCAGGCTGTTCCCTCTCATTTTACAGCACTCACACCCGGATACAGATTATTTTAGACAACCATGGCCATAAACTATTAGAGACAACTGTTGCATGAGCTACATCCATTATGAGCCTTTTAAACAATATTAAATGCTGCTTTTGATTTGAGCTACTGTATGGTTATACACGGTTTACTGCGCCACTGGCAATCATGAACATGTCTTAAAAGAAAGGACATCAATGCTGTACAATGTAGACATAGCCAAACATGTACTAGTGAAAACTAAAGCAGTTTAGCTTGTCTTACTCCTGGCTTGTGTGATGTATTTCTACCTTCTGGTACTGTGAAGTATTCTTTTGATTTTGAGATTTTGACCATTTTTCCTTCTTTCCTGGAAGGCAATGGAACAAAAGTATAAAAAACAGGCAAACCAACAAACAAAAAACACCCTGACTTTTAACTTTTGATCGCATTCTGCAAATAGCTACCTCCAGCAGCTGGCAGAAATTAGACAGTTGCTTGAGATTTTTGAAGAGAAAATTCCCATTCATCAAAGCTGACATTTTCCACAGCACATCAGTGGGAGAAGTTCCTCAGTCCTGGGGCAGATTTATTTTTTAATTGCCACACGGTATCTAGATTGCAGGGGGCACAGGAACGCGGATTCTAACGTGGTGTGAAGCTGATGTGGTGGAGACACAAGCAGGGAGGGGGCAAAGAGGCCGCAGCCAGGCTCTGTTCAGGGGTGCCCAGCGCCAGGCCAGGGGCAGTGGGCACCAAGGGGCAGGCAGGAGGCTCCCTCTGAGCACCAGGCAGCACTTCTGTGCTGGGCGGGCGGCTGAGCACTGGCCCAGGCTGCCCAGAGAGGCTGTGGGGGCTCCTCCTGGGCGATTACCACAGGGTGCCTGCCCTGGGCACCCTGCTGGGGGTCACTTCCCAAGCGCCGTCAGGCCGCAGGGCTCAGCCCACGATTGCGAGGCCGCCCCCGGGAGCCCCCCATAGCGGCAGGAGGCCGGGCTGCGTGTAGGGGGGGCCGGGGAGGGAAAGGCTCGGCCCCGACCCCCGTGCAGGGGCGGTCCGGAGCCTGCCGCCGCCGCCTCCCTCCCGCAGCGGAGCGGTGCGGAGCGGAGCGGCATGGACGGAGCCGCGGCGCCGCCGCCATGGAGCAGCAGCAGCAGCAGCAGCAGGAGCCCGGCGGCGAGGAGGACTGCGGGGACTCGGGAGCCGAGACGGGAGGGTGAGCGGGGGAGGGCTGGCAGGGACGGGGTTGGGAAGGGAAAGAAGCGGGGAGAGGCTCGGGGGGGAGGCAGAGAGAGTGTGTGCCCGTCCCTCCGTCCTTCAGCCCCACCGCCCGGGGAGGGGGGGGGGATGCTCCGGGGGTCCATTTCTCCTGGCTGGGAAAGCCCTCGGTTACCCCAACCTCCTTGGGGTGATTGGGAAAAAGCCTTCCCATCCTCATCATCCTCGTTATGCACCTTGGGGGAAGATAACAAAGCTGAGGGCAGGGCCCGGGGGTGACTTGTTGAGGGCTTGGTGCTGCCCCAGCCTGGGGTAGTTCACATTGAGGATGGGCTTCGATTTGTGGGTGCCTCAAATTTGGGGTTAGTGTCGTCACGGTGCTCACCATACAAAGTGCCCCCAGCTTGGCCAGTAGGCGTCCAACCTGTAAGTGCCTCGCTAAAGTCAGGCAGTGATGGTTTTACCTGGCTCTGTGCCCCAGCGTGCACTGTTGGTCAGCTGGATGGATGACTCCTGAGACCAGGGATCACCCATGGGATCCCCCGCTCAGCTCCCACCCTCAGCCCACCTCTGCAGGAGAGAAGGAGCTTCTGTCCTGCCTGTCCTGCCTGCTGCTGCCAGGTCATCGTGTTGGGAACAGCAGCGAGCCTCTGCTTGTTCTCTGGCCCCAAAAGGACAACCAGGTTGCACGATCCCCTTAAAGCTGTTCTCTCCTAGCTCTCCTCCCTCCCTGCTTTCCAACTGTATTTGCTCCAGCTCCTTGTCTGGTGGGTCTCACTTGGTCCCTAGTTTGCATGGGCATGAGGGTGTGCACACACCCAGGGGTGTATCCTGCTCTCAAAGTGATGCCGGTAAATAACAGCACCTACCGGGGTGCCAGAGCTCTGTGCTGGTGCATGAGACTGAGAGCATAACAAAACCGTAGAGCTAATTCTTTGCAAAGTGGTGTCAGGTTCACGGCACCCAAACTGAAGTTGCAGTGCTATAAATTAAAAACAAACAAACAAACAAACAAACAAAAAAAGCAGACATGAAATATGACTATCTCTTTCATTTACCAACTATTAATTCAAATAACTTCTTTTTTTTTTTTTTTAACTCTTCTGTGCTCTGAGAAGCTGAGGACTTTCTCCATCACCTTACATAGTTGTAGTATTGCAGACACACCTGGCGGTGAAAGTTTAAAAATGTTTCATGGGACAGAAAAAAATCTGTGTCTTCTTTCTAGTTCTTGGGATAACATCTTTAGGGGATGTGGGTGAAAGGAAGACTAACTAATCACTGAATTCATGGCTGGTTCAAAGCTCAAAACATCCTCGATGGGTCAAGTCACTCTCAATTTGCTGTGCTTACCCAGAATAGAGAAATCTGCATTTCCTTGGGAGGGATGCGGGGAAGGATTTGCCCCAGCTGGTGATGTTAGCCTTCAGACCTCAGTGATGAGCACTTATGTCTGGTGTTGGTGAGGTGTTAAGGCTGAGGATTTTACGAAGTGTCCCTGTCACCGGCCTGACACTGGAAGGTGAAGCTTAGCAGAAGAGTCTGTCTGAGGAACTTCAACGAGGGCATATGGCAATTGATAACCACAGGAGTTTATTTGGAAAAGCAATAGGTCTCTGCCTTTCGATTATTATTTTTAGCTCTGGTTAGCAGCTATTTGGTCTGATAAACACGTTGCGTATGTCTCTTTCACAATGTTTATATTTCAGTTTTCTCACCAAGCCAACTGCTCACAGCACTTGCCTTTTCTTCTCACCAGCCGATCTGCTTTTTGCTTTGTCTCAGCCCCATCCTAGACGTTGCTGAGTTGAGCTGTTTGCCTCTTTCTCTAATAATTCAATGGTTAAAAAAGAAAGAAAGAACAATTTGGAAGTTCAGCCACCATCCTGTGAAAGTATAAGGACAGACAAGTGTCAAAGTGATTCAGTAAGAGGTTTACATCGGGTGCTCCCTTTCTGTCACTCAGGGAACAATAGCCTGCAGTAAAGCCAGGCGCTGCAAGCCGCTGTCATCCCGATAACTGCACGTAACAGCGTGTGGAGTATGTGCCATGGAAGCTGTTTGTAACAACCAGCCAGCCTCGTACATCAAGTACCCCGTCTGCTTCTTAAGGTTTTGCTGCAGCTTCCACCTGCAAGTGCAGGCGAAGGTCTGTGCTCCAGGAAAGCTCGGTTACAGTTTTAAGCCTTCGTTTTCTTAATCTGGTGGAAAACATCTTCCTCATACTGCATTTGCCTTGGTAAATAGGGTTGGCAAAGAGGCTGCAGAACAAAAACAATGTATTTTAAGTGACTGAATCCAATCAGAATGGATTGAGCTGTTGTTGTCAAGTACCTAAATAGAGTGAGTAGAACGTATAAGGCAATTAGTTTATATTGGCCGTTTATTAATGAGATTTGAAAGAGTTTGACCATGCTGGGTCTAAGAGACATTGCCTGTACCAAGTGTGTCTTCTTGGGGAATGTATCTTTGAGCTTTCTTGTGTAAAACCCTTATTTCATCTGCTACTGAAATCTTTTAGCCCCCAAGTATGGGAGACTGAGAGTTTTCTGCTATAACATTTTTTGTAGAATTTTGGTACTATAAAACCAGAAATTTTAGGAAGAAAATGGTCTTTTGGGGAGGGGAGGTGGACATTGATTAGAAAGCCAAGAGTGGAGGACAAGTAGAAGAAAGGATTTAAATGGAGGAAAAATACTTATGTTTAAAACTGTAGATCAGTCATAGAGAAAAGCAAAAAGGCTAGAAAAAAATCATGCTAAGCTGCTTAAAATGAGTTGTAGAAAAGTGCATTGTTGAATTTCCTTGGTTTTACAAGCCATGCAAATGCTGTTATTTCACTATCCTTACTCAGAATAGCAGAGCTAAGTTTGGGGGGGGGAGGTCTGAAACAACCAAAGTGGCAAACTAAAACAAATTTAGAAGTTGTTGGGCACACCAGATTGAAGCAATGAGACAGATTCTTGCTGTCACTGATGCCAGTGGAGAAGCATTGGTTGAATTCATTGAAGACTGATATCCAGAGAGAAGCATAATGAATGCAGAAAAGTGGTAGTTTCTCAGACCTAAAGTCTTAAATTTTTGATTCCTAGATTTTCGTTAGGCCCAGTTGGCTGTATTTGAGGATTGCTCCTATAGGAATGCTTCCTCCTTTTTATTAATGGTATGTGCCTTAACTGAACATAACACTTCAGTGAGATAGCTGTCATTAATGATGATTTCACTATTTGTGACAATTCCCAGCAGAACTGCACATGTTCCCTTAGACATCTCTAAGAGACGATGCCTTAAGAGGTTCACACTCTAATCATTAGCTTGCTAACAGTGTCAAACTTTGCCTAAGCCCTTCATTTTTTGCCTTCCTCACTTAAAAGTCATTTAAAGTTTTGACAAGTTATAACTTTCAACTTAAATGACTTGAATTTGCAACTTGAGCCTTAACTCATGTACTTTAAAAATTTTATTCATCTTTTTTAGAGCAACTGAAGACTTGAAATCTTCCCTTCTCAATACACAGAAGTATTGAAGTAGAAGGTTGTTTTTTTTCTGTATAAGTTAAAAACCTCAATATTAAGGTTTTATTAATGATGCAAACCATATCCACTAGTAGTTCAATGCTGAGTATTTGATGAATTTTAGGAAGAAGGAAAACTATATATTTTTTGGTAGCAATAAACTGCCAAGGAAAGTTCAAAGGTGTATGGAGAAATCCCTTTCAAAACAGAGAAACAAAAAATTGCGTAGGGTTAGGACACTGTATCACACAGCAGCTATTTTTAATGTATATTTAGCAAAATCCACTACTATTTAGTTGTAGTTATTATGTGGGGGATTTAATCCATCCTTTTTGTCTTCTACTGTGGCTATCTTCCCCAAATTTCTGTAGAAATTTCTATGGAAATTGTCAAAACTTCTTGGCTGTGCCAAGAAGTTCATTATTTTTCCTTGTGGCTCTGTCCTTAGCTGCATGCGTGACCCTGGCTAAGTCACAAACTCTTTGAGCCTCCTTTTACTTATCTGTTAATCAGATAAAAACTCCTTTTCTTGTTTGTTGCAATTCTGTAACCTGTGTGAGACTCAGAAAATCTAGCTGTTAATGGGAGACGGGACAGCCTGTAAAAAAAAGAGGGTGTACCCCACTTACAAGTGTTAAGAATATCGTAGTACATGTGTCCTCAGTCAGATTGGGCTGCTTAGATTATGAAATGAGTAGATGAGCCATTTGTCTGGGGTGAGGAGATGTTGTTTCCATGTCATTGTCATATGCTTCTAGCTTAAAGGGTTTCAACACTTAAGACTTTCTCATCTGTGTGGTAGTCCTGCAGTATGACAAGTCAGTCTCTTGTCACAGATATCATTCATTTATGCAAAACTCTCAGGAATACAAATCACTGCTGCTGAAACCTATTTTGAGGTTGTTATTTTTATTTATTTTTTTTTTAATCTTGGGGCTTTTTTAATTTTTCCCCTTTTTTTCCATTTCTTGAAACTTTCACTTCCTAGATATACATCATTCTAGACATGTCAAGCTATACAATTTATCTATGATTTGTCATTCAAACAACATAAAGTTGCTTTTTTTGGTCATGAATTGGGACTGAGGAGCCCTTTCTGATCAGATTTGACCATTGGAGCGAAGCTGTTTCATTGAACCTTTGGGTAGGCAGACCTACTAGTGTGTTGCACTGGGGCTGGGCGCTGAAAGCAAGATTGAAACAGACTGTAAATCCCCTTTGACTGATAACCACGATGGTTAGGTCTCAGCAGGAATGAGCTTTCTGTCAGCTAATTGTGGCTGAGAGGAACAGGACCCCAGGAGGGGACGCTACATGGAGGCAGGTGTGTGCTATCAGCATCCTGGTGCATCCACCCCCCTGGGAGCACGCTGTGGTGAATGGGGTGCCAAGGCAGAGGTGCTAACCAAAACACCACGGTCCCACCTCATCAGATGCCTTGTGGAAGGTCAGAAGCAACACTTCATCCTGATACAACAACGATGGGGATGACAGTAGTGATGTCTCCGCTGTTCAGCCTCAAATCTAGGTATGGGGAATAAGCTCCTGAGTGTGGTGGTGACAGCTGGGCTGTGGGAATCCATCCTCTGACTTCATCACTCTGCTGGGAATCCAGAGCAAGGTGTTTTGAGACGAGCTGCCCTGAGTTATTTCGTTGCAGTCGTCTTGATTACACAAGTAGAAGTACAGCGAAGGTAATGGGTTTGTGTTGGATTGATATTAGTGAAGCAGATTGCAATCTGACCCACAGGAATTCAGTGAGAAGAAACCCAAGGCAGAGCTACAAACCTAAATCTGTCTCACACGTTGTGCTCTAACTGCTGTAAAATCCTCCTGTGTGCCCTGTGGAGGGCTTTTTGGGGGAGGGAAGACAAAGAAGCTGCTAAATACAGCGCTTATATGAAACAGTGAAATATGAAACAACTGTAGGCAGAGAAGACAGGGGAAAATGTGAGTACATCAGGTACCATACCACTGGTCGTAGGCAAGCTAAGGGAGTAGACAACAGAGGAGCTAGTAAACTTTACATGGTCGGGGATTTTGTGGGGGACTTTTTTTTGTTGTTTCTTTTGTTTTTGATTTGTTTTCCTTTGTTTTGTTTCTGGGGACTGAGGAGTCTTGACAATGGGGACCTTGGGCAAAGCAGGGTGTAGCAGCGTGTTGGGATAACCTGAGAGATGCGTTCGTGTTACACAGCAGGCTGCCTTGTGGGGATGTTGTTTGGCTCAGAAACTCTGCTTTTAGCTATACTCATGCATTATACAGCATGTGGGGGCGTTCTGAGCTCTGAGACAGAGCTGTCCATACTCTTGAATACTTAAAATGATTGATGGCATCAGTTTGGATGGGGCCATCTAGCTCTCCCATGGGATTCCTGGGAGAGCCAGGAACTTTTTTTTTCACCATTTTACCATGGGACCATTCGCAGAAGACCTCTTGCCAGGCTGTTTCGGAAGGAAGCGGTTTTAATGGTACAGGTGCAGATTGTTTCACCTCAGTTGGCCTCAGTCCCACATAGTTATCCTGATGACATTTATTACCCTAGATGTCACCGGTGTGGCACTGCTAATGAGATGCTGTGCCACTGCTGATCATCAGACCCTAGTAACCCAAGCAGAGGGAGATGCTGAAGTACCTGGATTGTTTTTGTGATTCAGAGACCTCATACAGCAGTGCTTCTTCCATAAAGAGATGGGTTTAGGATGTTTTTATGTATTGTACTCAGAAATTGCAAGTTGTGCTAGCAGCTACTAGTATCGAGTGAGCTGTTTCCCCCTCTTGGGTATTTTGAGGCTCTGTATTAATCATCATCAATGAATAATGCAGGCTGATCTCAGAGGACTGCTCAGGATCCTTTGTGCTCATGATGGACTTAGGCTCTCCAATAATGCACCGTCCTGATCCTGCAACAGCTCTAGTGGGAATCTAGGTCCCACATTTATCTCAAGCTTCTGCATTCCTGCTTTAATGCCTCTTGACATGCTCACAGCTCCTCTTTGCTGGTGGGCTGACCGTTAAAGCACAAATTCCTTGCCCTAATTTTCAGTACCTCCCACTGCTCCGATACCCCTTATGATCGTTTTTTTCTCTCATTATGCGCCCATAAAGGGAACAGCCCCCCATTTGTTCAGTTTGTCTCCTGAACGTCTCTTTCCTTTTATCTGTAGTGTAATATCTATCGGTAGCACGGAGGAAATTGCTGGCTGGAAAACCAAGTAATTGGCTGGGAGCCTCTGAGCAGCATGGCCCCAGTCTTTCACCATTAGAGGCAGAGAGTGCTTTAGTCCTGAATTATCCTAATGGGAGAATCGTCTCCCAGGGGAATTGATAGGAGCTGATGCTCAGGATGTTTAAAACAGGGATGGAAAGAATGGGAGGAAACAAACTTGCTTGATGTCAAGTGTCTACATGACCCAGGAGTTGTTTATTTCTGTGCTTAATTTAGAATTCAGTATCCTGCAAGGATGACTATAAGGAAAAACATTCTTTTTTTTTTTTTCTGCTACTTTGTAAACCACTTACCATTGCACGCCATGAATCTGCATGGTTTGTGCTAACGTGCTGAAAATATTAAGGATTTTCCTAATTGTCACTTTTGCTCTTAAGGACTAGTAGATTCAAGACAAAAGAAATTCAATGGAAGGAGTCAGAAGGACAAGAGGTGATGCAGGTTGGCACTCAGAGTACACAGAGAGGCTCATATTCATCCCATTTGGTTTTAGGTATTTAGCCAAAGGTCTTACAATAGCAATGTGGTTTCTGTAGGCTTCATCTCTAGACAACAGCAAGGGAGAGACACACTTCAGACCTCTCCTTATCAACTATAGACGGAGCTCAGGGAGAGTGCAGTCCTTATTTCAGCATCTGAGGTTAACGTAAGCCTTTAAGCTTAATTATCCTTATTTTTTTTTTTAAATTTTAATTCTGTGTATGTCAGTTATGCAACAAACATGAATTAAATATTAATTTGAACCATATTAGAATTACAAAAAAAAAACAAACAATAGATTTCTAAAGCCTATTAAAATGCGTCTGTGCAATTAGTCTCTGAGCACGCTGTTGTCTCCTCCCTTTTCACTCCCCATCATTTTATTTTTCTTCTTGTCTCATTTTTCATGCCCCGCCTGTATGCCGAGTGACACTTCCTTGGTTCAGGACTCATTAATTCTCCATGCCCTGTAATATGCCTGCAGCCCTCTGGGATAATAAAATAACAGTGTGGAGTAATAGAAAGCTGCTTCTATTTGCAGTAAGCAAAAGACGAAACGTTGCCTCGCTCCTATCTGAAGCACAAGCAATGCAGACCCGTTGGAATTAGCTGCCAACTGCTGAACACAGATACAAGCAAGGAAAGCCTGGGGCTGTTTCCAAACAGAAGTGCAGACCAAATGAATCCTTGCTTGGGATGCTTGGAGGCAGCTGGGTGTGTATTGCTTGCCTCTGGGCTTGTGAAGAGTGGCTTGCTACGCGGTTTTAACACCCTTACAAATATGCGTGGTGCCAAAGGATACCCGCATGTTCGTTGCTGAACATACCCTGCAGCTTTATGCCCCCATACAGCACCAGCCCCTGGGATTGCCTCCCCCAGAGCCTGCTCAGGGCTGGCCTGGTGGTGTGGAGATGGCCCAGAAGAAGAGAGAAGAAGAAGATCTCCCTCTGCCCGTGCCATCACTGCCTCTACCTTTCCCTGCTACACAAGGGTCCTGGGGAAGTCTGGCTGAGGGGAGGAGCATTTTATTCGTGGAGGAGGTGTTGTGTAGCAGGCACATATAGGTATTGTAAGAAATTCGGGTGGTGTCACCTTTCAGTGGTCCAGCAGGATGGGCAAAAAGAGCTGCGGGTTGTTCCTCGTGCTCTTCCTCACCTAAAGAAGCAGTCCAGGACACCAAGTGCTAAGCACTGGAGTACGAAATATGGGGATGACTGTCATTGCTTTGTTTCCTCTGCAGAGGAAAAGTTCATATCAGAACCTAAAGCATCCACTCTAGTTGTTGAGGGCGATAGCCTTTATTCCCTTGGATGCTGGAGATCTTAGAGTATCAAGGTATCCTGAGAATATGCTTAGATGCTCTCTATTTCCAGACAAGTATCTTAGGAGTCAAGGCTCACAGATTTTTTTGATTTAAAGAAATACTGCACACTTGTTGGAATTGTTTATATAATACTATATAATAATAATAGGTTTGGATCCAAGAACTGTGTTGTGGCTCCATGAACAGTTTGCCTGTTGTGTTCAGGGCACTGCAGGGCATATATGCAAGACCTTGATAGTGGCAGAGGGCCCTGGCAAGTGGGGTCTGTTTGGGGAAATCAGAGAAAAAGGGGTTGGGGGGTCTGTGAATGACTGAAATCAAGCACTCAGAAGTCATACACAGGGCCTCAGAAGTGGAAATGAATAAAAAATAAATAAGTAAAGTACATTTATTTGGCATATTCGTTTTACTTAAGTGTTTCTGAATCTTTAGGACATGAACGGGCCACGTTTATGAGTTTTAATCAGCCCTAACAGGGCTTTCAGAAGTTTGGGGTTATGTGCAGCTGCACAATTAACTGCAGTAGTGCTCAAAACTCCTAACAGCTCTCATGGATAACCCAGTATGCACTAAAGTAGAACCTCTAGCCTGTATTTTTGCTGAGAGATGTCTTGAAGAGGAAAATGATTTTCTAATACAAACAAACAAACAAAATAAAAACACTTTGTAATCTAAATGTTTACCTTTCAGTCCTCTCTTTTGGGGCCTTTCCTGCCACTTCTGTCCAAAGAACAATAAAAATTTTGTGAATAGAGTTCTCTTAAAATAAAATAAATTAAGAAAAGACATCTGCAAAACAGCTTTTAGATGATGTAAGACAAGAAAGAAGAGGAACAGGGTCAAAATCTAGTCAACTTCAGCTCCTAATCTTTGTCTGAAGCAGCCTTTTTCTTTTCTTATAGAAAGCCTCTGAGCTTTATTTTTATGCCTGAAGTGAGGCAGCATTACCAGCCACTGTCATCCCTAGGAAAAAAACCCTCATTGCTTTACTTAGCCTGCATAAATGTTTTCAAAATTTGCACAAGATGCCAGTTTTTCTGAGGCCACGTTCAAAACTCCTTCCAGTTATTGTCTTCCTCAATAATAAATAAATAAATAAATAAGCATACTAAGTGGACTTTAATTTACTATGCAGTGTGAATTAGTTTTGGTACCTTTTTTTATTATCTCTGTTAGATGTAATACGGTAGAGCCCCATTTAACTGAAGTCTTTGTCTTGCAGGTCTGAGTACAGCCGCATGTCCTCTACCAGCAGTGAGTATAACTTTGAGTCTTTTTGGAAACAAAATCTCATCTTCCTGTTTTCCTGACTGTTTCTGTTTATTAACGTCAACCCAATGTTATGATGGAGCTCACACTGACACAATAAAGCCCTCCTTCCTTCTCTTCTTGGATCTATGTCTAGAAGCAGCATATAAATTAAACTGATTGGAGATTCGTGACCGAAATACAAGCCATGTGTAAAATCATAAATATTAGAGGTCATATGAATGCAAGGCAAAACGAGAACAAAATCTGTAAATACGGCTTGGCCAATGTGCATGGGTCCTGCAACCAAATGAATCTGTAATGATGAATGTCATTAGAGCTGGGGCATGTGGAAATAATTGAGTGCTTATTGTGCGCTGATGCCAAGGACGCAATTGAGAATAAATCCAATGAAGCTTTTTGTTGATTTCCAAGGCGATAGATGCTCTAGTGAGTGTCGCAGTCTTTCTGTTTATGATAGCTGAATTTCAGGTTATCCTACTGATAAAAGATGAATCGTAGTATCTGGATTAGTTTTCTTTTCCACCAACGCAAAATGGCATTTTTTAAAGCAATTTCAAGTAGTGAATTTTCAGTCCTCTATCTACCCACTCAAACCCACTCTTAGTTGTAGGACATCCTGTATCTACAGCGCTCATCAAAGGGCAAGAGGATGCCTCTCTCCCTGGTACACACACAGTCCAGAGTATTATTTATGCCAAGTAAGCAGATCAAGAATTCATAGATGAGTAATTGCATTTTATAATCCGGATCTTTAAGCACCATGAAAATCAGAGGGGAAGAAAGCTGTCGGTTTTTCTTCATTCACACACTCTCCATGCATGGAGAGTGCTATTTTCTGTCTCCCATGGTCTTCAGTGGAGAGCTTTTATTGATTTCAGCAAGAGCTGGATCAGACAGTATTCGTAATGTCTGGCTCCTGAGCTGATGTGACTAGCAGGGAGCTTGCTAACTTTTCTCCATCTGCTCTGTGTGTGTGCACACAACTGAGAAAAAGAGAATTCAGCTCAGCTTTTTCCTAAACTTTGTTGTTTAAATACATTGCTGGCTTCCCACTGGCAGGCATAGTTCTTGAAATGACTGGAAGGCAAAATCCAGCCGATTGACTTTTTCCACAAATAGTAAATGCGTATTGAATTTGACTGGTTACCCCAGGTGTGTGCTTTTCCCCTCACATCACGGTTTTGGGTGATGGTTTGGGTTTGCCTCTTAAGCATGCTTATTTGGCAAGTAAGTTCAGAAGGCAAGGCACAAGTAAGTAAAATATTTCTCATTAGGTTTTGATCTCTTAACAACTTGATGTGTCTGCCACGTATTTTAAAAATAAAGGTAACGCTAATTTTCTAAGTCTTCATTTTTACTAAATTAGCTGTTTGCACAAGTAATGTTCAGCCGTATGGCAGCTATAGTTTGTCACGCTGTGTGGTCACCTTGCTGTCTTGCTGCCCAAGGCTATACAATCCCCACAATATGTGGGGATTACAGTTGTATTTCAACACTGGTAATTTGTCAGAACAAGGATGTATTATCATCCCAGCACAGACACAAAAGTTCAGGAGACAGGACTGTCTCTCTCTTTCTCTTTTCTGCTTCCAAGGCAAATTATATTGATACAGCTTCACAAGTAGCAGTATTTAGCTTTGCATTTCGTGTGGGATTTTTGTGGTCAGTCTGGTCAGCCAGTGTGAGAGCAGCAGTAACATTGATGTAAAAGAAGTTAGGTGGAAGATAAATGTTTTTGTTTTGGAGACTGGCAGTTGGGGGTGCATCATGCGTTTGAAGAAAAGATTATTGTGCAAGAGAGATTAGAAAAAAAAAACACAACAAGTATGATATGAACATTTATTTGGGGAAGAGATTCAGAAAGTGGTGTCACTTGTACAGAAAACAGTCTGGTCAATGGTGGTATTAGGACTTAATGCAGTATAAAGTAAACTCTCATAAATTAAAGAGCAGTGTCTCCATTATCTACAGCTGCTTCACCTGAAGCTCCTGTGCTAATGAAATTGAACTTGTCTGAACCAGAAGCATCAGTGGCTCGTTTGGTTTTTGCAAGAAGTCTTATCCTCTGGTGCCAGTGAGGCTCCCATTTCAGCATTTAATAAATGAATATTTCTGTAGTGTGAAGTTCTGGATAAACTCCACTGGACAAAGGTTTGCTGCAGACATGCCAAAGGAGAGGGTGGGAAGGATTTGGTGGGTGAATTAACCAAAGCTGCCTGTATTGCTTGCTGCTAAGGGAGCAGCTGAGCAAAGTGCAGGACCTTGCACCAGTGCAAAGGCACACAGGAACCCTTGACCTGTGGCAAGAGGCACCACCCATGTCAAGTGAAATCTCAACAGCTGCTTTGTGGCAATGGAAAGATCAGTCTGTGCACACTTTATTTCCAGGACTTCTTTTCCCTAGGGAGACGTTCACCAGCTCAAAGGCTTGTCTGGTGCATTGGTTGGACCTTTGGTCTTAGGCAGCATCCCAGTCCTTTTATTCTTTGCCCTCGTGTGCCAGATTGGTTAACCAAAGAATGCTCTTCACCACAGCATCCAGCTAACATTTGGGCAAGAGCACTGAAGTTTGCAGAGTGTCTGTGTTCATTTCTGTGCAGAAATGGAGCTGCTCATCTCCTGTGCCGGCTCTGGCTGTTGCTAGGGTGACTGTGGGCCACTTTTCCCTTTCTTATCGAGCCGAGGAAATAGGCCAGGCAAACCTGCCTGATAGATGCTGGGGTTTGAGGCATTACGGCTTTGAAAGGTTCAGCAGTGTGGTTTCATGGAAGGTGCGTGCGAAATTAATGTTGACATTCTTCTTTTCTGAATCCTCCTGTGCATAGCCCACTTCTCCCTTTGTTATTCAGCAGGAGGTGTGCTTCGCCCTAATAGGATGTTTTGCCCGGTGGTGTGCTCTTCATTAATCTAGCAAATGCAATAAGCTGCTTTTTGTTCATATTTTCAATTACCTTTTCAATTACAGTTTTCAATTACCATTAGGGATCCCTGATCATATACGAAAGGCAATTGTGCTAGGCACTTTAAAACACAGAAGAGACCTTTACCCAGAGCTCATAATACCAAAATATAAAGGCCGTTGGCGGTTTATGGATACAGGCAGTTGAAATCACAAAGAAATAATTAATTAGGATCGGTCAGCATAATAAGCAATGGTCTCTGCACATCAGCACTGCAATTATCTTCAAGCTGCTTTGAGCTGTGCATTTCAGGGATGACTTTCAGTCGGGGAGGAGGAGCTGTGATGGAGCCTGCTCACATCCTCCTCTGCACAGTCTTTGCGTTTGTGAAGCTTGGGAAAGACCCAAGCCAGAAGCAAAGACTTCAAAGCAAGATTTTTGTGATTTGAGATGTGAAATATTCCATGCTTAGTCAGATCTGGAGCCAATTTAACCACCTTGTCTTAGAAATAACTGTGAAAATAGGTGTTTTTTAATTTGGTTGGTTGGTTGGTTTATTTGTTTGTTTTACTGCTGACATTTTTCATCTAAGAAATCAGTAGGGAACTGCCTGGATACACTTTTGTACCCTGTCAGCTAAGCCAGTAAATGAACACAAAGCTGGCCCTATGGGATAAGGCACAAGCTCGTGGCAGATTGTAGAGCATTCAGGTTAGCAAAACCGTGTAGCTACACCATGGTTCATGTCACGCTGCTCGGTGAGGTAAAAGAGGCTTGTCACCCACCTGCTTTGCAGTTGGAAAGCTGGTAAGTCACCTTCCCCTGCTCCTCTGCTTTTACCTTAGCAAGTAGGAAATAATTCAGCACTTCTGGGTTGTTTTTAGGTGGTTTGTGTTCTTCCACTGTAAACCTAAGGCCAGGGCTATTAAAATTTTATTTCCATGTTGCACATACTTGTAACCCAGGGTTCTAAAAAGTAGGCACAGGACAGTTTCTTTTGGCAGATTTACAAATTTACAACTATGTGAGTTACCAAGCATGTGTCTTTTTTATTAAGATTTACCTTTAAATTATTTTCTGTTTGTGTTCTCTTCCTATGCTAGTATAAACTCAGGGCTCTGTTCTGGGATTGGATCAATGTTTTGTTGGCATTGCCTGTATCAGCTCACGTGGGCTGTGTTTGGACTCTGTTTTCTCTACAAGTGTCAAGAGTCCTCAAAATCTTCACTGTTATTCTCGATGCCAGAGGCAAAGAGACTAGCCAAGGCTCTTACCCCTGTGCACAAGCTGTGCATTGCAGCACTCTGCCCTAATGAAGGCTTAGGCAGCAGTTTTTACCTTCTGAATGACACTTGCCTGTCCAAATACTTGTTCCTTCTCCTTTTCTGCTTTCATAGCAGTGCTTTAAAATGTCACAGAGCCACAACAGATGAGTAACCTTCTCATTCATTACTCCTTCAGTTTCCTTCACTCCTTGTGAAGAAAAAGAAGCAGTGGCACACCCTTTATACTGGGTCTGGTCATGGGGAACAATTGATCTCTAGCACTCCAGAAAGAGCTTTTTTATGAAAAGAGCCTTGAAACCTCATGTTGGCGCATGTGTCATTACCCCATCCAGGACGACATACCAAAATCGATGTTCTTTTTCTTTCAGACATACTTCCAATCTTACTTAAACACCTCACAGTTCTCCCTAAAGGCAATTAGAGTAAGTTAATGGCATGCAGTCAAGTCACAACGTCCAAACAGGAAAAATAACAGTTGCCCAAAATGAGTGCTGTCCTGAATTTGAGGTTATTCTTTGCAGTTTCCCAAGGCTGTGCTACCTTTCCTTTCTGACTCTGTGCTCTGCCAGACTGCTTTCATTTTGAGCAGGTCTACTCTGAACCCTGCTGTGAGGTTGCTGCACCCAGGGTCAACATCAGCAGTGGAAATTCAATATTTGAGTGTGTTTTCATCCCGCAGACCCAGCAAAAGCTTCTCAGGTACAGATATTATTCATCAGGGTAGAGCATGGGGAGTCAGTATTGGGCCATCTGTCCTGTCCATGCTCAGAGCTTTTCAATGCACAGTTGTCACACCATTTTCATACTATAGGCATGTAACAATGATACCTTTCTCCTTTGATCCTTCTGTTTTGTCTCTTTTTCTCTGTTTTTCATTCGTTTTTTTTTTTTTTTTTTCTCCCCATGGCTTCTATTTCTTGATGTTACCACAGAAGAATCAAAATCTTCCATCTCTATTCAAGTTCTCAGACTGTAACCATTGTTGGAAGGAAATGTGAAGAGAAACAGTATCCCTGTATATTAAAAGTGTAATATCTACCCTGAGGACCAGGTCATTTATACAGGAAAGCAAAGTCAGTGTCTTCAGAAGTTCTCCCATTTATAATTCTGAAGAGTTTTTATTACCAAACACTCTAGAGACTGAGGGATCACATCGGTCAAAATGGGCACTAGTGGAGCTTTTGACTAAAGACAATAGATTTAGCAGAGATAACAGGAGCTACAGGAGTGTAAGGATTTATAGTGTTACGTAGATTTATAGGTATCCTCAACATCAGCACATGGAGAAATGGATTCCTGTTACTCATGCCTCATTTCGAAATCTGGTTGCCTTCACTTAACTATTAAAGGTGATGAAAACTAATCAGAAGCAGGAGAGGGGTGGGTTTGATTAGGACCATTAAACATCTGTTACAAAGGTAAAAATTAGTAATGTATTTGCCTGCTTTAAGCTCAGTTAGTTCAAACCAGTTCTGTTCCAGGTGCTGCTGGACTGGGTATATTCTCTGTGTGTTTCTTCAACCAGTATCATTTAGTAAGTGTAAGGATATAACTCTATTCTTTTACTGCAATACGAAGATATACCATAGTATATTGTTTCTTATTTCTACAGAGAACTGAGATGATTTTACAATGGCTGGCAACAGGCTCTGTTAAATAAAATTGCAAAATCAAATTATGGTGGGTTTGCCAGAATCATGTTATATTCCCAGAAGGTATTATTACAAAAAGAAGATGAATCAAAGTGTAAAGAAAAATGAAAGAGGAAATTGGGCCCAAATCATGTAAAGCTGTCAGCCTGCAGCATCTGCCAATGCTGCAAATTCAGGTGTTTTATGGAGTGCTGAAACCTGAAGTGGCAGCTCCACAGGAAATACAGGGAGTATCTGCTGCATATCTTACCCAGCCTGTGTCATGCTGCTAGAGATAAAGAGCAGAGTGCTGCTGCCCACTGCAGCTGTGTGAAGAAGGAAAAAGTCATGCTACATGCCACCTAGCAGTAGTTGGCTGTGTAAAATGTGTTGGTGTAACTGCTCATCATCAAAGTACCCTACCTTTTAAAGGTTGGGCTAGATGATCTTGGAGGTTTTTTCCAACTTAAATGATTCTATGCAAGTGCCTGGATATGGGATAGAAAAATGTGGTGCTGAATCACAGAAAGCTGTGGTTGGAAGATTGAAATGGTCTGGTCTAAGCTGGAGATGATCACTGGAGATGGTTGTCTGACCACCCTCACAGTAAAAAAACAAACAAACAAAAAAACCCACAACTTTTTCCTATGTTTAAATAGAATTTCCTGTGTTTAACAACACCAGCCACCCCCATAGCCCCACCAACATCACAGTCTTATCTACAAGTGTCCACTCCTGTGTTAGGCACTGCTGCTGCATCACAGCCTGGGAGCTGTGCCAGAGCTGCTGATACAGAACTTACATTGCTGTTTGCACTTTTACCTTTCCTGAAGATGAGGTTAGGACACTGTTTCCATCGGGAGATAATGTGTTGAGGATGGTCTTACTGCGCGTGGTTATTTAGAAACATAAGTATTAGAGGGGAAATATAAAAACCCTAAAGCCCTTAAAGACACGTGCCCTTAATGACATGATTAAAGATGGCCAGTGGCCAGAAACAGAAGACAGTGAAGAACTGAGGCAGAGCCACATGGAAGAACATGCACAAACATCTGTGTAGCGGTGCTTGAAACCAAATCCTGATTTCTGCATGTCAAGTATGTGCTGTTAACCACAAGCAAGCCCTTCCTCTTGTAAAGGTTGAAGTTCCTCTTTAAACGTCTTTAGTTTGGGGTAACCCATGCTTTGTGTTAAAGCCAGAGTTTTAGTCTTTGGGATCATTTAGCACACACCCAATTGTGTGTCCCGTGGTTGAAGTGCTTCCTCCTGGCTTAGTGTTAGCTTGGGATTTCAGTATTGAAGGGGTATAAGCTTACCCTAAACAGTTAGTGGACCAGAGCTATCAGAACTCTACTTGTGCTGCTCCTTATATCACCATTATATATTATTTTCTGACCACATCCAGTTCATTCTTTTTCCTGTCATAGATGCAGCTGATAAAACCTGGACAAATTTTACAGAAAAAAAAAAAAAAGGTATGAATGACAACCTGACATTTTTTCTAGCTTCTGTTTTTAGCGCACATAGCCATAATCAAAACCACATAAGCAAATCTTTCTTCTTTCTCCTTACCAGACATGATTCAGAAGCACAGGGAAGCTTTGATAAACACTGAGCTATCGACTACCACACAGTCCTAGTAAAAAATTACAGAAAAGATCTCAGAGAAAGTTAAATGGGATTATGAGGTGATGCGGATTGTATTTCCCTGTGTGGAAGCGTTACTGCTGCTGTCTCAGAAAACCACAAGGAGCTAGGCAGCTGTTTAGTGGGTCTTTCACCCTGAGCAATGGGTTGCAGGAAAGATCCTGACACTCCCAGATTCAGCTGCTACAACGATGAAAATGATCTGAAAATTGTTGAGACATCTGCCTGAATTGTTAAAACCCACAGAAGGAAGCTAAGTAAATCTGTCCCATAATAAATCTGTCAGGCAACTCCTGGTTCAGAGGCACCAGTTATGATAGGAGGGGAAAAGCCATCGGATTCACCAAGTGAAATGGCAAAACACTTGTGCAGGCTAAAGCTGTTGAGGCAGTTTCTACTAAATGGTCACTATGTTGACAATGGCAGTCTGAATATCTCCTTTGCTCTGAAGCTGATACAGGTGATTGCACAGACACAAATGTGGCAATGCCAGACCACACCTCAGGGCTTGATCCCATGGTTTATTTGGGATGCGTCCCTCCTGTAGATGCTTTGTGGTGGCTCCTGCCTTCCCTCTGGCTGGGTTTCCCTGCCACCTCCTTGTGAGAGCAAGCTGATTAAAAGAAACCTTCCTGAGAATTAACATTTTTGGCCAGTTCCGTTCTCTGACTGCCACCAGAAGGAACAATCCTGATTATTCCTCGTCTGAGTCTTTCTTTCCAGTCTGTTCAGCAAGCTGTTTCAACTCGCAGCTAGATGTGACACATGGGAAGCAGTGGAAACACTTAGCTGGGAATAGCAGGGGAAAGAGTGCCAGCAGTGAAGTCTTAAATTGTCTTAAGCCAATCATAAAATCACACTCTCAGTTAACTAGAGTACATTGTGTGAGGTATGGAGCTCACTGTTAGACCAAATTTGTCAGCTGCTCAAGTGTACAAGTTTCTTGTGGTGTTTTTTTTTTTTTTTTCAAATGCCATGTTCTTTCTGTGCTTTTATAAAAAAACATATTTTTTTAGAATCTCAGCTTTATATAGGAGTCAGGTTTGAAGAAAATGCAATGCTTGCAGTCAAAGGACTTTAAACTATATGTTGCTGGACGCAGTTTGAGTGCTGACATGCGTAGAGTGCAGCCTCTGATTTATCGGGGATTGCTGACAGGACTTTTACTGAATTACCACACCTTGTGACTCCAAACACAGGTCTGAAACTAATACCAAAGATCAGTACCTGGGTTCTTGCCCAGTAAAACAATCCGTATCTTTATTTCGGAAGACTTTATGATTGGAAAGGACTTACATCTTTTCAAAGCTTAAGCTGTCTAACATGAAAAGTTGGAGTCATCTGGAATACCGCTCTCCCTTAAAAAAGTGGGGCAATTTTTTTCAGTTCTACATGCAATAGAAAATACCAATAAGACAAATTAATGTAATGGTTGAGCATTGATAATTAGTGCACTTTTCTTGTATTTTTCCACTGGACTGAATTTAGCAGCAGCCTAGGCTGCTGTGTAGAGTCCCGTGCTTTGCCTGGGCGATGCAGCACCAACAGCATCACTGAACTCACTGGGGCAAACCTGGTGAGCAGCAGCTAACCACTATGACTGACTTCTCCCCAGAGGGTTTTCTGCTTATTGTTTCTGATATATACAGAATAACAAATGCCAGCTGTTCTCCGCAGATCAGGAATATTTTTCAGGGTGTAAAACAAAATTCACTTACTGTTTCTCATATGGGTATCAGGTCTCCTGTGAGAATTAATCGCTATCTGATGGAGCCATTTGAGCCCCTGGATGGGGAAATAGAGGTAGATTGTGGCTTTAGAGTGAAGACAGGTAAGGAAGATGCCAAATCACATGAATTCATTTTGTGGTATGGACACACATGCAGTGCAGACTGGGCTAAGACTCCCAAGACAGCTCTTGAATTGTGGTGAACTCTGTGGGAGGGAAGAGGAGAAATTAAAACAATCAGCCTCCAGGAGAATGCCCCTAAATTCCTAGCATAATACTTTATGCTAAGCTTCCCCACTGTAGCTTACATAGCTTTTCAGTGAACATTTGCCCCAGACTGCTCCAGGTGTCAGGAGTACCTAAGTACAGGGCTAGCACCACAAGTTGGACTGCAAAGTACTGTTAGAAAAAATGGTTAGAAGGCCCTGGCAACATCATAATAGGTGGAAGAGCAAGCAGGCAGGGCTGATTTAACAGTATTGCCAGTTTCTGCCATTTTACCACTAGTCTCGATTTAGTAGTGACTGTCCCAGAGATGTGTGAGCACATCAGCACTTTGAGGTTCTTCTTTTTCAGCAAGCTCATAGCTAAATCTGTGGTGCTTGCGGAGAGCACTGAGATAAGACCTCAATTCTCCCCAGAGAGTAAGTACCTGATAAGGAATTTTTAACAAAAAAAAATCTGTTTGCCTGCCTGAAGATCCCATACACCTTTTTCTTGGAGTTGGGGGTCTTTTTTTCTAGATGCTTAGTATACAGCAAGGCACAGCCTCTGTTTTGACATGCCTGTAGGCAGCATAAAACCTAGATAGAAAATACAGGATTTGCAAAGAGAAGGCTGAAGTGTGAGGGATGCAGGATTAGACAGCTAAAAACACACTGTAGCACACCAGTCCCTTTCTTTTTAGCCTGTTTTTGAAGAGAAACGCAACACAATTGTGCCATTTCTCTTCAAAAAAAATCATTTTTTTCAGGCCATTGCTCACATTCAACAAATTTTGATAGAGAAATAAAGGTCTCAGAGATGTTAACATCCCACAGGTTTCATCAGAACTGGAAGAAAGGCAGAGGAAAAAAACCTTTTGCCTTCAGGGATTAAAAAGGCTGCAGTGTGTGTTGAAGCCGTTTGTTTTCTCAACCTACAGCTGGACAGTCAGCTTGCAGACAACACAGACGTATCTTTACACCAAGTGTGAACTGCTCCTTGTCTGCCAGGTAGTTAGGGAGTAAGTGAGAAGGCTGAAGCACTGCGAATGAGGAGTTGGGGGAAACAGGGACTTAGGGTGCATCTGTGAGCTAAGGAGCGCCTGAGGGTTCACCTTGTAGTGATCAGCTTGACTAATAGAATCTGAAAGTTGCTTTCAGATTACGTAATCACATCATTCGAGAGTATTTCTTCTGTAGTGATTATCACTAAAGCATGTCTTGTTTGTTGACAAAGTGGTACAGCAAGATAAGCTACCAGAACGAGAGTGATCTTCAAGATAAGCACATAGGCCCACGACCTTTTCCTGTGAGTTGCATAGCTAGGGAATGAAGATGGAAATGCAGTTACTTAGCTCCCACTACACTTGTAGACAGTGGAGCACTGTGGCCTTGACTACAAAAGGAGTCCAGGACGCGTTTCTGCTGGAGGGACATCCATTAGGTTCCTAAACTTCCACAGGGTGGCTCTGGGCTGCAGTGGTTGAGACCCAGAGAAGAAAGGGAGAAAGAGGGCTTTATACGGTTCTGAAGACCAGCTGAGATGGCACCAAGGACAGGAGGAGCACAAACAGGAGAGCAAGTCAAGGTGCAGTTGTACGCTCAGCTTAAGACATGTAGCTACAAAAGCTACCCCGGCCAACAAAACAGAGTGAGCAGGAGCGCATGGAGGGGTGAAGGAGGGAGAGTGAGATGGCCCCTATCAGCAGCAGCTTAAGCTGAGCATGAAACAATGCCGTTAGGTAGGTCAGGGCTGGTGGGGAGGCATCGGGTTTGTAACAGCAGGTGGGGAGTTCATTGGGTCTGTAGCACAGCAGGGAGTTTCAGCAGCTGCTGCACCATCTAACAGCAAAGGTACCCCACGGTGAGATCTGCCATTGCCTTTGCTCAATCACGCAGTGCCTCTGTGGGCATCAAGTATCACTTTTTAATAAGATTCAGTCCTGCAGGGTTGGCTGCATGCTGTATACTAAGGGCAATGACATCTCCTCAGAAGGCTGTTCATATTAATGCATCAGAAAGCTTTTTATCTCCATCGAGCAGATAACAGGCTTCATTCTCCAGCTTTGGTTTTCCTCGATACCTTTTATTGAGCCCTACAGCAGCCAGATAAAAGCACAAAGAGCCTAACATTATGTGCCTGTCTGGAGGAGCAGATTGACCATTTTGCCCTGCTTGTCAGTGTGCAGGTCTGCTATGCATTTTCCATACTACCTTAGCAAGGATGGAGGAGTGAGCATCCTGGCACCATTACCTCTGTTAGAGAACATTCAACTGCAGCTCCACAGGAAAATGCTGCTCTGATGGGAGTGTGAAAGAGGTTTCTCTTCTTGTCACAGTGCCATGCAGAATATCCCCTTTCTTATCGCTTCTGAGCATCCCTCGTGAGTTTGAGGTGGTGTGCTAAGCAGGACATGCTGAGAAACACATTATGCTGCAGTCGTGCATTTGCCAGATGACATGAAACAGTGGGAAAAGAGAATGGAGGAGCTGGTGAATCTGTCACATCCCGCCTGTTCAAAAGATTATTGATGCTGCATAATTCATCAAAGCATGACCTAGCAGTGGGTTCTGCTGCCAGAGGTGGCCAGTAACCACGTCTGTTGCAGCTGCCCACAGAATAATGCTCCTTGTTTGTGAAAATAAACTCTGTCTGCCCAAGAGCCTTTCAATTAACCCACCTAAAAGGGTCAGTCTTGGGTTAGAATCAAATGAAATGTGAAGGTCCTGCTCGGTGAGACATGGTACCATTTCAACATCTATTTGTGTTTTGGAATGGAATTGAAATAGGGAAATACTGAAATTATCTGTGCAACAAAAATCCCAGGAAGAGTCAATTAAGAAATATTATAGTGATTTTCTTTTTTTTTCTTTTTTTTTTTTTCTGACATTATTTATATGAGGAGATGTGTTTTGTTTCTTTGTTTGTTTTTTACATTCCCAGAGTTCGAATATTTTTATTTATTAGCAATGAACAAAATATGCTGATCTGTAATGTTCAGTTTTGAGTTCTTTCATTACCTTCTGCTAGCAGTTATTTCTTGGTAACGAAGCATTGTTTGATGGGTGCTACAATTCTGGAGCTTGGTGTGTTTGTTCTGATCCTCTCTGACTACCTCATTTACCTCTCCTGTAGTGCTTCACAGCATCAGAAATCAGCCTGAAATGTTACTGATGTAGTGATGAAGGGATCCAGTCTATCAGGCTGTAAGAGGCTCAGACAGAGGCTCCCTCAGTTTGGAAATGCACTTTCCTATGCAGAAGCTGGGGCTGGGATCCAGTCTGACTAAAATCTCTCTTTGCCCCAGTCTCCATCCTAGCTCACATACCTTCCAGGTTTGCCTAACCCTGTAGATAACTCTTCATTAATATCTCCTGGTGAGCGTGAGGGGTCTTTAGGTCCCTATCTTGATTCACCAAGACAGGTGTAGGAGAGATGTCTTGGGTGCTCGTCTCCCTCCTAAGCTGTGCTACAGGCCAGATTTGGGCAGTTAATGCAATTCCAGCCAAGGAAGGTGAAGCCAGGAAAACCAGATGTCATCCAGACTTATGAAATGAGGAAGTGTTTGGAGCACTACCCCAGCAATGGACAGGTCTTCATGCAGGACCTCTCCAGGGGGAAGGTAATCTGGGCCTTCTTGCACAAGAGGGGCCAGGCTGCCAGCCGCGGCCTGATAACCGCAGCAGCCTTTCTGCTGGAGGAGTCCTAGTGCCAAAAAACAAATGCAAGAGGGAGATTTCTCTACCCGAGCAGTATCCAGCTGGCATGGGGAACCCTCTGCCCATTCCTTCTAGGGATATATGGCTTCTGAGCAGCTGGGTACTGACCTGAAGTTACAGCTGCTCGTGCAGCTTTGGCACCACAAGCCCTACATTCCTGGCCAGCTTCAACAAGGACGGTGTTACCCAGATACCAGACTCTGAACCTCATGGCACCTCCCAGGGGCAGCCGCTGTCCCCCCACCCTCCACCCTTAACCCACGGCTTCCCACGTTGCCCGTTTGTGTCACTGAATGGCCACTGTCCTGTCTGTCCCCAGGACAAGGCAGCATGAATTTCGGTGAAGCAGCTGGCACAGACTTGACAGCGCCCACTGCTTTTTGTCAGGATGTCTTTTCCTGATGAAAAGATCCCAATTTCTGGGCAGAGAAAGGAGGGGAAGAAGAGGCACAGGATGAGACTGCCATGCTGCTTTGCAGGACTTCCTTTTTTTTTCTCTGCCCAGCAATATTGCACCAGCAACACAATAAAAGCAACACATACCAGCCCATCAGGAGCTCAGTCATAAAATACCAGGCCACTTTCTGCTGCCAACTTTAGGACATCAAGTGTGAGAGCCCTCAGCATTTGGGCTGTTTGCTAACAGCTTTAACCTCTCCTGGTGGCAATGCTACCTAGCAGATGAGTAAAAAGTCTCGGATTGTGAAATGCTCTTTCAACCTTGATAGCAATTACCTCTTAGCAATGTTGGTGCTTTGCTAAGTCAAAAAGAATTAATCCCCTTCTGTCATAGGGGGAAAAAATGTCATAGCTGTGAGAACTGCAGAGCTTATTTCCAAATAGATGTCTCAGCATTTTGATATTTTCCGTGGGATTAACCACTAACACAGAAGGGCTAATACATATGCAGAGCTTTCATTTGCTTCTGTGACAATTTGCCGGAGGGCGAATTGAACTGTGTCATGAGAAATGGTGCCATTTCTCCCTTTTCCCTGTGAGTTGAAGCAAAGAGCCTTGTTAGTAACACAGAAACAATTTGCAGCTTACCATCAGCTCAGGGGAACTTTATCTCAGCTCCTTACCTCTCATTTCTGATTCTCTTCAATTTCTGGTTTTCTTATCAAAACAGAAAGGGCTGCCATTTTACAAGCACAGAAGCCACATAATGAAAGGTGTAAAAGTGGCACCCATACTGCAGTAAAAGCATCCTTGCTAACAAAAAATACAGTTACTGAAGCTCTTTCTGTACTGATTTGTTACACTTTTCCACCTTCAGCATAGTTAGCTGCTTCTAGTTAAGGAAAAAAAAAAGGGGGCTTTTCACTGTTATATATATAACCCTAACTGCTAATTATGGTTTTGTGCAGTGCTTTGGTGGTCTTCTGAGGCTGGATCTCTGAGCATCTGGTGCTGATGGGCACAGGCAGCAGAATACTAATACTGGTGCTGGCTGCAAAATGAAAAATGCTTCAGCCCATTCAGTGTCCAGGCACCACGCTGAGCAACGGGAGGGCAGAAAAGCTACGCTCGGGGAATTTTTTTTCTTCGATTCAGAGTAAGAAGCCCGCAGCAACGATGGCTCTTTGCTTCGCATTGTTGTGCCCAGGCTTCTTTCAAAGCTGCAGTCATTTATATGCATAAATATCAAGCCTGCCGCTTGTTGCATGCTCTGATAGCATTTGTGTGACAAAGGAAATGGAGGGAGAAAAGAACTGAACATCTTCTATGCCAGTCTTAAAAAATGAATGGCTGCGTAGCTATGGCAATTATTTCCTTTCTGGTTTTATTAGATCACTGTCCTCTGTAATTTGTTTTGCCTTCCTGTCCTGCTGTCCCATGCAGAAGGCCATGAGAAGGCCTCCCCCCCCATACCCTTTGTCTTTCTCCCACACTGTGACTATCCACAGGGGATATCTCCAAGAATTACCTACCAGTAACAATTGTCGCAGCGGAGCCTCTTGCTGTTTACTGACACAGATTTTTTCTTTTGCTTCAATTTTCTTCCATTAACCAACTGACAGAGTCACTCTGCATCACCCATTTCATGCAGAGACACAAAAACTCCACAATGGTGTTTTTTATAATTTCCTTGGGTTTTCTATATCTCCCCTGGGCAAAAAGCTTGTTATTTGTTCTGCATGCCATATAATTCTGCAGCGTCTAAACTGAGGCTGGTGGTGTGCTTACTGGACATCTCTGGGGAGCTGCACAGTTGCATCTAGCTTTTCTCTGTGTCTTGCAGCTATCCTGTACTAAAAGACATCTAAAACACACTACTTGTATAGTGCTGCTTTTCCATTAAAGCAATTGCTGAAGTATCACAGGAATGTTGTTCTGACGCCAGGATGGAGGAGGGAGAGGTTCATACAATTGCCAATAGGAGGGGGAACAGCCTGTGAGACAATCCCTCTATTAAATGTGGTCTGCACAATGAAAAGCTTGGGAAGCCTTTCTAAGTCTTCACACACTTAGGCTTTGTGCCCAGGCCTGGGGTCTCAGACATGTAGGTAGTTTCAGAACACCGCATAGAGGGAACCATTTCAGCAAAAACATCCCGATTACCTGCATGATTTATTAAACTGTCTTGGATGTCTCTTTACATGCTTCTCTCTTGGCATGCAGCTCCAGCAGAACAGAAGTGATAATTCCACCCCTGCCCTCCATCCAGCCATTGCTCTGCTGCTGAGCTGTCAAAGAGGTTTTAGGGACAGCAGCACACACAGCCCCTTTGAATGCTCCCAAGGCAAAATGGGGATTTCTTTTTTCCCTTGAGTAAGTGTAACTTTTGTGCTTCCTGCTTTTACCAGTCATCCCTAATCTTATAAAAACCTTGAAGCAATAGTATTTTTAGTAATGATTGTCTAAGGATATAAACAGTGCAGGATTTGTAGGGAGAAGTAATATCTTTTCCCGAAGAAGTGCTTGTCTGCCTGAAGACTCCTCTGTTGTTTTTTTTCCCCAGCTGTACCAATTGGTCTAACAAAAGATATTGCCTCTACCTCTAAACTTTGCCATATTTATTAAAACAGTTGCCTTCAGGACACAGAACGGTTTAACTTGGTGGAAAACTCCAGTGTGATAGAGTGGAGTTCAGCGGTGCAATTTCCATGCCCCAAGCCAAGTGGCAAATTAAAACAAGATGGGATAAACACTGTCCACTCCAATCGTTCTACACATCATTAGTGTCCCTTCCACCTCAACTCTACGTCAATATTTTTGTCTTTCCTACCTCTTAGCTGTAGGAAGCAGTTCTTTTCTAACACAGAAATACACTATGGATAATGTCCTTTGGGTCCTATCTCAGTAGAAGCAGCAATTGTTATGGCATGTTTGATGAAACTTCTGTCTTCTGATTACTTTATTGGTTGCTTTATGACTGCACATTATTTTTGCTTTATTGTAGGTGAGCCTGAGAGAGGTGAAAAAAAAATCCCAGTGTGTCTGAGTAGACTGTTTCTTCATCAAGGAAATGAGTGGGTTCAAAATCTTAAAGGATGTTTTTCTTTTTTACACTCCCAGGTGAACTTTCTGTGGAAGACATACAGGACCCATTCCTCGTTAGTGTGCATATTATCACTGACCCAGGTGAATCCAAGACTCTTCAGCAAGCCATCGATAAGCTCCTAGCCTGGATCCACCCGGACCTGCAGCTGTTTCGAGTCTCAGAAAGACGCGTGTCCAAGAAGCGCAGGAAGCCAGGTAAGGCTGGCGCTCCTCAGCCTGCCCTTGCCATCATTCTGTTCCTGCAGGAGGAGTACGGAGAGGAGCCCATCCTGCAGCTCCACGAAACCTTTCAGCGGCCACCTTGGCATTACCACCACACAGAGCGAGTGCACGGCAAGTTCCTCCCTTACATGCCGTGCAGCCAGGACTTTTACACCTTGGCTCCCGAGACCCCTCTGTGGGCCATTCGCCCGGTGCACTACGGGAAGGAAATTATCCGCTTCACAATATACTGCAGGAATGAAAACTACGCCGACATTCTCAAGTTGTATGAGTTAATACTGAAAAGACCGGTATGTCAGAAAAAAGCAGACTTTTGTGTTTTCCCTGTCTATTCCAACATGGAAATAGACATTCAGTTTTCTTTAAAAAAGCTTCCAAAGGGCCAAATGCCAGTGCCAACCGAGTCAGCAGTGCTGGAATTCAGAGTGAAGGATGTTGGACAGCTCATTCCTCTCCTGCCCAACCCTTGCAGCCCAATTAGTGAAGGCAGGTGGCAGACCGAAGACCATGATGGAAATAGGATCCTCTTGCAGGTAAGTCCAGGAGCCGGGAAACAGAAGCACATTTATTGCCTTTGTGCAGAAAACCTTAACCTAGAACAGCAACCAGAAGAGGAGGCTTTTCTATTGCTCTACTCTAGGTGAAAGAGGAAGGACTTTGTTGCTAAAGAACTCAAAACCCCTTGCTGTGTGTGTAACTGCTCAGGAAGGCAGTTGAGATAATATCCAGGTATCATTCAACCTCAGTTTATGCAAAGAATGATTTGAGATGAGGTGGCTAGTTAAAAGAATGAGGGGAGAGGGAATTACAAGCCCAAGTGGAGAAATGTGGCTGATGGGTGTAGTTTTATGGGAAATACGGGCACAGAACTGACAGTTTTATAAAATAGCTCTCAGTTACAAGATTTTTATGGGAGACAAGCAGAATTCCTGATGGTACATGTTATTTTCTATAACCAGTTTGAAAAAACAAGGTGACAGGCTGTACCTCTCTTTTTCACAGTGATTATCAGGATGAAGGTGGAGGGAAGGAGGTGAAGGAAAAGAAATGCAGCCTGGGAGATATACTCCCACAGTCTGTCCTCTCAAATTGCTCTCAGGTCCTCATAACCAAGTCCAAAAAGAGAATTTATTTGATAGGACACCTGTAGGTCTGATATCTGGGCAGTGCATCAGCATACACCACATCCGAGGGAGTTGAGCAGGACAACAAGCAGCAAGCTTTCAGTAGCTCCCTGCTCTGCAAAGGGATATGTCTGGAAATGCAGAATGAGGTTCACATGCATTCCTTCACAGCAGAGGTGAAGGAATTTACTGCTGCTTAGTTTGTGAAACAAGGAGTGCAGAGCCTCACCTCTAGAAGACTGCTGTTCGGATTTTGAAGTAGGGTATTATTATTATTTTTTTTTGGAGTGCATTTCATTCATGAGCTCAGCTTCCCAACCTTTCTGCCAAGGTAGCCACCAGTTTGTCAGGATTACTGACTGCGGTGTAGGCATATCTGTGTCAGGCTGAGATAACTTGTAAACATAAGCTTTCAAGAGACACCACAATACCTTTAGACAGCACCCACTTTAATCTATATCCCTTTTTCCCCAATGCGTTTTTCTGTATGTGTTTGTGTGTTTTTTTTTAGTGTTTTTTTGTTTGTTTGTTTGTTTTGTTTTATTTTTTTTTTGAGGGGAGGTAGGTGTTTCCTATGTGTTACAACTTCGTTTTATGAGATCTTTGCACTGGTTTCAAGTAAATTGAATGGAAAGAAAAATATAAAGAAAAGAAAGCAAACAGACCTTGTAAATAATGCCTTCAATTTCCAAAGAGCAAACTTTCTTAAATAACAGGAACTGGGCAGTACAGAGTTAAAGTGAGATTGCCATACAACATGCTGAGGTAAGCTTTGCAAAGTTAAAACAAGATTTTTATCATGTGCACAAAAGAGAAGAATGAACGCCTGTTAAGTATGGCCTCCAAATGTGATTGATTTTCATTTCTGTTTTCAGTGAGGGTGGTGATGCTGAACAGGAGAGCAAAGTGGTAAATTGGACTGAGGTTACAGAACTGGAAATTATCACATAGAATCATAGAATCATCTAGGTTGGAAGAGACCTTCTGGAAGTGGGATGAGGCAATAGAAGTTTAATATAAGCAAAATGGAGAAAAAACAGACTTTGTGTCTAACATGAAATTGTAGTCATGAAGTCTAGGCCCTGGTATACATACTTAATAATTTTATACAATCAGAATTAGAATCAGGAAAATGTCCTGTTTGTACTCAGACAACTACAAATCACTGTGCAACCTGCCCATGACAAGGGAAATGCAATCTCCAGTGTGTTTAAGAGTTCGTATTTTCCTAAGGAGCATGGGCAGTGCTTGCACCATTGCTCAGGGTACCGAGGGTCCTACCTGTGCTCAGTCCTGGCCTCCAGAAAGGTAACTTTGGAGAGGTGCAGCTGCAGGGAAGGGCTCCCAGCACGTGCAGAAGAACAGAGACTGCCTTTACCAGTGCAAACTGAAGGAGTAGGGCCATGGGAGCCTGGACAAGGTCAGTCTGAGGGGAGCTCTGACTGTGCTCTGAAAATACATCAGAGCCTCAACAGGAGGAAATAGGAAAAGGCAATTTCACCTACATGATTCTTCTGGCACAGGAACAAAAAGCTGCCGATAAACGGATTTAAGTTGGCAGTTTTTCATATTGATGGGCAGCCACCCAGGGGGTGCGGACAGGTTAGTACCTTAATTTGAGTCAGGGTGCTCAGTTAAGGAACAGGAATTATGTGATGGGGTATGGGTTATGGAAAGCATTTGATTTGGTGATCCATGGACTCCTTATATTCTTCAAACTCGTTCTGAGTTATAAACAAATTATAGCGTCTACCCTTTAAAGCAAGATACAGGACTACCTTTTGACTTCTCATAAAACAGTGCTTTTAACAACATTATCAATGCCACAGCATCAGTAACAACTTTCACCTCTTTGCAATTATGCAAATCCAAAGAATGACTTCATCATAGTTTCCAGCCTGCACATCAGGGGTGCTTAGCAATCATTGGCGTTTTTTTATTTACTGCATATTGATACTGTACTTTCCACAGAGTAAAATTACCAATTGTACCCCAAATGGCTGATTTATATCCTTGTTAATAACAGGCAGTGATTAATGTTTGAAATTGGAAGATACTTCCATGATTAGACTAACAAAATGTGACCTCTGTGTTTTTGCTTGTGTGCTTACAGGGACTGGGAGACTTGCCAGCCAGGTTGATCCATGTTCTTCAAAATTGCATTTTGCAAATGGAACTATCAAGGGGCAGAGATAAAGTCAGTGCAAGCGAAAATAAAGTTATTCATGGGCAGGATAAGTCTGTTCAATATCATAGACCTCAGTCCTTCATTTGCTTGGAAGCTGTTCAAAATTCCTTTGTCACAGTAATTTTTCCATGGTGGCAAGTTAGCTCTGGGGTGCACCTCTGTGCCAGCCAAGGTGAAATGGTAAGAGCATGTCCACACCCAACAGGAAGACACCCATGCTGCCTCACCGCTGCTACACCCAGAAGCAGGAGATGTGGGGGCACTTGTAAGAGCAGTGGGAAGAATATATAAATATTGTAGCTAAGAATATACCATATCTTGGTATATGAAACATACTGCTAGCTTTATAGGTGTCGTCCAAATTCCTGGTTGCCTCTGGACATAACCCCCACAGAGTGCTAGTGAATTTGCATGACTGGCAGTGCAATGTGGGAAGCAGGAGAGGTTAATAAGTGGTGGGTTGGCTTGGTTGGGAAGCAAGGAGTAGTGAGCAGGGAGAAGAAAGAAAGTGCACAAATGGATTCTTTAAATTAGGAGAAAGTCTGTGGATAGCATAAGGAAATATAACATAAAAATACAATTTTGGCAGAATTTCCCAGACACTCTGCATGGAGTGAGGATGCAGACATATTTGAGGGGAAAGTAGGCAACAGACAATTAATATCTCTCTAGATAGTTACTCAGTGCTTAAGCATGAAATCTACTGCCGTTTTAGACGCCAAAGGGTACCTGAGACACCCAAAAGAGGCATTCTGGCAGATTAGACTCAGAACCTACAGGAATGCCAAGCAGGCAACCCTAGGAGATATCAAAATGGACCAAGCACCTATGCTCAGGCACCTGAGTCATCCTGTAATAACCAGTTTCTTGCTGAAATCCCTCCCCCTCCACCATCTCCAGTACCAAGAAGCAGATACTACTACCAAAAAGCCAAGATAAATAAAAAATGCCAAGAAATGCCCAGTTTGCCATAAGTCTTTGCTAATCCTGCCTGAAGCAATGTAGTCAGATCTGGCATTGCAAGGCTATTTATTATGCTGATGACCCTATATTGTTTATGGAGTGGCTATTTTCTGCCTAGTGTTGCTTTACAGAACATTATTGAAATTATAGTGCAAATGTTAACTGATTGTAGCTTTTAATTAGAGACATTTTTTAGCCAATATGCTGAGGCAATCAACCAATGTTTTTCTTACCTATACTGGGCAACTGTAATCTTGAGTTCATAAGTGATATAATCATATTCAGGAAACCTGCTTTATTAACTGAAGCGTTGGTTCTGAGAAAACATTGCATGTGGCCCCAACCATTACATCTCATTAACCTGCTGCTGTGTTACCTGCAAGCTCAGGTCTCTACTACCTTGGAAATTCCTCCATCACTCATCAGAGTGTACAAAATGGCTATTACACATCTATGGTTGACCAAAATTCATCCCCTAATGGTTTCATGAGGTCAGCTGCAGTCATTTATGTACAAGATCGGTATCTTATTGTTGCACGTGTCCTTGCCAGAAGTCAGTCTGGGTGTGCAGATGGATGCCACCTGCATTTTGTGAGAGGCATTTGCAGTGCAAAATTGCTGAAAATGAAAAACAGCATGAAGGTTACAAGCCTACACAGACATCAGCGATACGTTATACAGAGAAGGGATTCAAAAGCTTAGAGCTGAAAACCTCTGTGTTTATTCAGTGTAGGATATACAGGTGTCTTTGAGGCTTGTGAGCTCATTACTTCATCCCCTTTTGTCTGGGCCATGAGAATAAAAGTGCCTTTGTTTTCCTCAGGTTGCTTCAAACTTCATGAAAGATGCTGTTGTAGTCCAACTTCATAGTCAAGATAGATGAATGCAGAAATCAGGGAGAGATTTTTCCATGATCCACAAATTCTGAAACATATTTTAGGCTGAGGGAAGGGAGTAGAGGTAATGAGGTAGTGCCGTCATGCAGAGCACTAGTGCTGCCCATAGATATATGGGCAGCAGGGGTGGACATTATTGAGCTGCTAAGGGTCAAACCTATTACCAGATCCAAGGTTAGGACCAAGCTCTTCCTTTTATTCTCCCAGCCCCAGCTGAGAATAAAGGAAACATTTTACTCTCCACTGCAGCACATACAAGGGTTTGCATCTCAAGCCTATCTTGGCCAACAAGAGCCAAATCTTGGAGGCTCAGGGTCTACTTCTGTTTCTGTTTAGGGGTTCAGGACACAGATCAGTGTGGTCATGGTGAAATTTACTTCAGAAGACCTTCTAAACCCTGCCAGACCTCATGTGGGTCTGCACTTCCTATCTCCAACATAAAGCAATGTTAATTCTCCTTCCCTTAGTTTACACTTTGGGTACCATGGTGGTCATTCAACATTGATATGATCTTGAAAAAACATAAACAATCCAGGAGCATTAGTCAATCTTCTTCCTTTTAAGAACATTGGGCTTTGTGGCATCTCTGTCTTACGGCTCTGCCTGAAGCATACAGCATTTAGTCTCTTAAATTTCAGAAAACTGAAACACTTTTGTCCACTTGAGTGTCAGCAGGTTCAGTAAAGAAATGGTTTAATGATTTTTAAAATTATAAACTCAGGTCAGAGTGGATGATAGAAGTGTATCCATATAGACTTATGTTCTGTTAAATTATCTAGTCCTTGTTACTCAAAATCTGGGAAATAAAGGAAAGAAAGCACGGCCTCACAATTGCAGTCTTGTGTCACTACAGTTAAGCATATGTAAAAGAGAGAAAGAGAAGCAAGTAAACCAGGAAGCAGAGAAGGGGAAGAGAAAAGACAAAAACAGGCAAAGGGGGGAGCACTTTGGAAAATAAATCTTTGATCTACAGGGAAAATGGAGGTGAGTAAAGAGCTTCAAGCTTGCTTAAATTGGTAGTACAGATAGAGCAAACCTCAACACAAAGAAGGAAGAAAGGCAAGAAAGCATAAAGGACGAACAAGGACGTGTAAAGTCACCTTTGCAAAAATTTCTTTAGGGGCAAAAATTGACTCAATCAAGTCAGGTGCCTTAATCTAAATTAAATAATCTGTAAGTCTAATGCTGGCCTCCCATTTTCAAAATCTTGCACTTTTTTTTTTTCCTTTCCTTTAGTGCCTTAGGTGTTCGATTCTTCTTAGTGCTAATGATTGCTTTTGGTGGGGATACAGCTGAGTCAGTCAGTAATTCAAATGGGAGGTGATTTTTAAGTTTTTTTCTTTACCCCAAGGTACTTTGTCTTTGTCTTCTCCATTAATGCAGTTATCTTTCATGGTGTGGTAAGATCTCTGATAGCTCTATACATCCAGCAAAATCTCTTGACAGGGAATATCTAATGTTACGAAACACCCATGCATTCTGGTTTTGTAAATACATGACACGCCACTTTTCAAATATTTTCAGTCCAATTTTAAATCACATTTGTGGATTTTGCCTTGTGATATTCTGCCCTTCTGAATATATTGTACCTTACAAATAAGACTTTTTTATGGTGATGTTAAGACTAACTTTTGCCACTTTTTCTCCAGTTTATTTTGTTTTGTTTTGTTTTTTAATTTTTTTATCTATATCAGTCCCACTGGTTTAAATACCACTAAACAAACACTGTTGTGCTCCTGAGCACATGCTGGTAAAATCTGAGTTTGCAATGCAACAACTGAATTTCTCGTTGCAGTACTGACCATTTGACTAATTATAATCTTTTCCTTAAAAAGCAGATAACTTAAAAGAGACTACAGGAGTACTTATGGATTTTTCTTCTCCAGCATGGGCAGCCCATGTGAAGTTGAAAGTACCCCTCTGTTTGCCCCAGGTTGTTTATTGCATTCCTGGATATTTGTCATGAAATTCTTCTGCAACCTATTGTAATGCACAGGGACTCTAAATCCTTCCTGGCTTCACAGAGATTTGTGCAGAGATTACAAATGAGGAGCAGATTAGCGCTAGATGAAAAAACCCATTCTGTTAGAGAGCTAATCGGTTGAATCCTCAGCCGGTTCTGATACACGTATTTGTGGCAGGGCTTGGCAGATCTCCCCCTGTATTTGGAGTCCTTACCAAAACCAATTTTCCTGGTGTGGTGGAAGCTGTGTTGGTGACACAGCCATTTAGATAGTCTTTGTTGTCTCAGGTGGCTGATCCCCCTCACCAGCATCTCCATCGTGCTTGCTCCTAATGCAGGCAGCTGGGTCAGGCTGTGGTAAGGTAGAAGGCAATGCAGAAAGCAAATGATGAGAAGGCTGCAGAGACTTAAACAAAAGAATTCATTAAAAATACAGCCTATGGGACTTCAGAGCCAAAGGAAGAGTTGAAGAGCAGGGAGAAGGCTGAAGAGCAGTTGAATGTGCATGACACATAAGTAGGTCTTTCTGTTTCCAGTCCCACAAAGCCCAAAAGGCAGCAGAAGGTGAGCATCTCCCAGGGCCTTGTTTCTCCTATGAACACAAGGAAATCTGGTTTAGTTGTTAAGTTTTCGGGATCTGTCATACACTATACAGCCAAAATAAAGAGGAGCCACCACATGAACATCCATATCCAGTTCTGGGGTGGTAGGAAGGAGTATGGTCAGTGGGCTTGGCACAGGGCTAGGAGTTAGTTTTGCCTGAGTTTGAATCCTTGTTAAATCATGGAATCCTCTCTGTGATCTCTGACAAGCCACAGAATGTAGATATAGAAAAGTCTCATTAGTCCACGTAATCCAGTTCCCCACAATACAGGATTATTCTGTAATCTTTTTTACTGGTATTTCATGAGATGGAGCGCTACCCACAGTATGTGTAACTATTAGAAACAGCTCAAAACAGCTATTCTCGTGTCTGTGTTTTATTCCCAAATTGGTTAAGACTAATTGGTTTCCTAATGTCCAGACTGAACCTCCCCAGGTGCAGCTCTGTGCTGTTCCCATGAGTCCTGCCGTGGGTTCCCAGGGAGAAGACAGTAGCGCCTCCCTCTCCACTTCGCCTCCTCAGGAAGTTGCAGAAAGCAATGAGGTGTATTTTTTGACAATAAATAAGAAAAACAAATTATTACCATTGTTTAAATACATGAGGTTCTTACTGGTATGCAGAATACCTCCTATACACACCAAATCAGAATGAACACATGGGAGTTATCACTGCAGGATGGTGTATAACTGTAGATGTTTTTTTCTGTGGGCTACAGTCTGTGTTGTCGTTGTAGTCAATGTATGTACTCAAAGGGTATGTACTTACACAGCCCAAGGATCTACAGAGAAATTCAGCTAACCTGGTGCAGCAATCTGGGGAAAACTGAATTGCTCTCCAGATGCCACTGACTGTGCTAACTGGACAACTAAATCCTACTTGTGATTTCTGTGGGCTCTGTTTTACATATACAGACAGGTGGTATGGTCTGCTCAAGGTAAAGGAGAGGCTTTCATACTGCCCAATGCTCTTGTGCACATATCAGGTCTGTCCCTCAAAACCTTGTGTTTCCTTGTAGTTTTGTCTAAGTGGTTACCAGTGCTTGTGATCCCACAGACCTTACCCTTTCACAAACAAGAAGACTGCACTTGCTTGCATCCTTAGTTTCTCTAGATGCCTAATCTGCTCTGTTATCAACAAAATCTGCTTAAATATAAAGACAGCATGGAAACAAACCAGGATCAGGCAATCCGTGATATTTTCTCTGAGAGGTAGGAGAAACATGAGGTACTTCTGTTGGTTCATCAGGAGTAGTGCCTGATTCCATGCAGTGTATCTGATATCAGAGCTACTGCTTAGAAAAAAAGGAGCACCCTTGCTTAGTGCAACCAGCAATACAATAAGGGGTACCTTCTTCTATAAATTTGTCTGAATGGGGTGATCTCTTTTGTACTTGCAGGATATCTTGTTATTATTTCTGTGTTACCCAGAAGTGTTTTCAGCTAAGAAACAACTGGTATTCTCTTCATAGACACATGTCTTTTATCTTGTTGAGTGAGTTCTTAAATTAATTAACTCACCAATTGCATAAATAAAGCGAAGTTGCATGTAGACATCAGACATGACTTCTGGTAATGTTTTGCTGACAATTTAACTCATTTTATTTGATACTTTTGCACTATTGATTCCTTATCAGTTTATCAAACTGTTGCAGTACTGTGGTTAATTTATTCATGAATTCATTTAATTCTTTATGGCATTAAAGAAAACAGCTTATTTTATTACACAGAAATAGGTTATAGATTAACATACCTCATTATGGATACATCGCAACGTATATATTCAACTATGATGCCTGAGTGAATTCCTAGGGATTGGCTGTCCTATAAATCACCTCTAGCTAGGCAATCACAAACAAGCAAAAATCTTTTACAGATGTGAAAAATCTTTTTTTTTTTTTTTCCCTGTAAAATCTCTTCAATAAAAAAGAGAAGATGGCTGCGACGGATCTGGGTCACTAAGACAATACGATGTGCACTAGTGAGATGTTAGAAGCAACAACGTATGGAGTTCTTTTAGAGAAAGAGTATACAAAAAGACCTCCTTGGCTGCCAGGTCTCATCCCTCTCTATCACGTCATGTAATCTATTTCGTAAAACAATCAAGCTCCATCTTTATCAATTTGAATTTATTTTTTTTTTCAAAAGTCATGTGAAGCATTCCAGCTGAGGCCTTACCAGTGTTGTATGCAGTACATTAATAATTTTTTAACTAACTTGAGACAGCCCAGAATCATGTTTCTCACAGCCTTGTCACTTTAGTGGCCAAGATCCTTAATTCTTTCTTCTCTGCTGTTTCTGACTGACAAGTCCCGTAGCTGAGATTATTGTTTATTCTCAGTGGTGTGTTATTCCACATTTTCCCATTAGTTCCTTGCCCTTTTGGAATGGAAATCTAGTTTTTTGAATTATGTGAAGGATTCTAGTAAGAAGAATCTAAATTGAAATTTTAAAAATGCAAACTTCTAAAAGCCTTGCTTAGATAAGTGTGATGATGAAAAATGTTATGATTGCTCTGACACTAGGGGCTCGGTTTAGTTATCTGCAAGAGTGTCTAACCCCATAGGAAGGCCTCCTGACTTCCAGCTGCTTCTTGAGGACATTGACTCTCCACTTCTAACAGCTGCTACCCTTGTGCAAATGCTCAAATATCTGGCAGGTAGACAACTGAATCTGGCTCAGGGGATGAGATTCAGGCCCAGATTCAGATCAAAAACATCAGGTCTCTTCACTCTAGCAGTCTAAAGCAAATTAGGTGTCTAAAGGTCAACCACTGACCTGATCTAGTGGGTGGCATCCCTGCCTATGGCAGGGGGGTTGGAACTAAATGATCTTTGAGGTCTCTTCCAACCCAAGCCATTCAATGATTCTATTATAAAGCTGTCCTTAGATATTTTATAGAGCAAGTGGATTCTGAAGCACACTGTTCAGCCACATGTAAAAGAGAAAATGAGACAGAGCTGGAAGAAGTGGTGTATTCCCATTGAGATGACAGAATGTAGTTGCTTGCTAAAGTTGCTTTTTGATGTCTCAGAGGAAAAAATAAAAACGTTAACCACAGTAATGAAGAAATAAGGAATGAGAATGGTAGTGCCATCCATCTGCCATTTCTTCATGTTTGTTCTTTAGATGTCTGTATGGCAGTAAAGTTGGAAGGCAGAATATGAATGAATCTGAGCAAGTCAATAGCAAGGGAGGATTTCGAGCTAGTGTAATTCAGCCCTCAAGGCAGGGCTCCTCTACCATTTATTCTTGTTGTCTTCGAGGCTCCTTATGTAAATATTTGGGATTTTGGCAGGGTGGTTTCTCTTTGTTATTGAAGTGAAACATTTGCTGTGAGCATACTGAATGAAGTCTGCTTCATAATTATTTGCAGTAACAACTCAGCAACGGAGACTTAACGGTTGTAAGGCTGCCAACTGTGTATTAATATGATCTTCTTTTCCCCCCTCTCCTGCTGCAGCAAGCACGCAGTTGGTGTAGGAAGTCTGCAAAGCAGAACAAGCAACCGTATCCATCTGTGTCAACAGATTCCCGCCTCACCACTTTGCCAGGCTTTCTTCCTCAGAGCCACCAGCCTGTCCCTGAACAACCAGAAGAAAAGAGTCAAAACAAGGTACACCACGCAAACGGCCTTGGTCATCATCTTGGTTTCTCCCAGCAGGACTTGAGGCACGGTGATGGAGGAGACTTCACTCGCAGATCCAGCAGTGCTTCCAGCATTTCGTGGTCATTTCAACGAAGCAAGTCTCTGTTCTGCTTGCCCACGGTGAGCACCTCTCCAACCTCAGAGACTGCTCATTTCAGTGAACCATTTCAGTTTTCAAGTACCGGGTCACCTGCAACCAGGTTGAAAACGTGGAGGTGCAGCCCCAGGCTTAACATTGATGATTTGGAGGGTGCACAGGAGACTGACGTAGACACGGGGAGGAAGTTGTCCTTCTCAGACCTGTCTGTGGTCTCTGCATACTCTGCCCTGAATGGATTTTGCAGTGACTTGGAAGCCTGTCTTCCCCCACAGAAGCATACCCTCGGTACAGCTACACAAGCTGCTACCAGTGGAAGGCCTGTATCTGTCATGTGCAATACCTTTGAGCCTGGGGATGGTTCGCTGCCTTCTCTCTCTGAATGGTCTTCCAGCTCATTTAGGTCAACATCTCTCTCCAGGCAGCCCAAACAGCCCTCGAGAGCAGCCCCTTGTTCTCTGGATGACTATGGCAGCATTTACCCAGCTTCACCAACCAATGAAGAAGAATTTTACATCTGAGGTTCCTCTCTCCCAGGGAAAATGTGTTCTTCTTCTGATGACCACAGTGGGCCTAGTCTGAGCTTACAGAAATTTCCTCACGAAGAAGAAGGTGGTGAAGCAGAGCATGCTAAATATTTGACGAAAGCTCTCAGATCCTTCAGAGATGGGTGTCCCCAAACCATGTACTGTAAAGCAGTCTGAGCTGGTGCCCAAAACCTCTGTCCTGGAGGAAGTGATCTCTACAGGGGCTTGTCTGTGGCAGTGCAAGGTGGATGGTTTCTGTGACTGACTTTTGGACTGGCAGTGAAGGAAATTCCAGAAACGCTGTAAAATAATACAATTTTCTTCAGCGGAAAAGGAAGAGTAATTTGTGACACCAAACTGCTTCAACTTTTCTGGGAAATTATTTTAACTATGGAAAGATAGCAGGAGAAAGGGATCTTCTTTCCCTTTTACAAGTTCCAAAGGCAACTCTGAGGACAGCAGGTCCAAGCAGCACATCTCCGGTAGCCTCAAACAAGTTTTCAGTGGGGACACACATGGTTCCTTCTAACCTCTGAGAGTTTACAGTACTGAAGGGGGAGAAGCTCCGTTTCTTCCACATGGAAGAGGAATCTCCACTGGATCTCTTTATTTTGACAGTCCAGGGTATGGAAAGTGCCAAACAGGAAACCTTACAGAACATTTTCTACCCATCTCCACATGAATCCCATTCTTTCCAGCTGTGACTGTAGTCTGAAGCACTCGTGCAGTCAATGGTAACCTAAGTGAAAAATGTTTACTACTTCCAACTCAGGCAATACAGAGTTTACCTTTTTGGAATGCAAAACAAGAGACATAACCCAGCATTTTTATATATTCCTACACCACTAGTCCTGAATATATAGCGACTCCCTGCTTTTTTAGGGGTTGTTATTTTTTCTGTTAAAAATAATTGATGCAAAAATGTATTCTACATATTTTCAGTGCAAGCATACTTGGTTTTGGGTAAAACACATTTTCTCTCAAATAAATCTATCCAAAGGGAAAACAAGTCAGATTTTACTGGCTTTTCAAGTTATATTTTTTAAAAGACACCTGCTTCATAACCTGGTTTGCTCCAATTAAATTGTTATTAATAATAATAATAAATAAATGAATAAATAAATTGTAAGTACAAAGCTATTAATATGGCAGCTAAGTATCTTCAGCAGGCTTTAAGTCAGATTTATAGATTGGTTATAGTTCTAAAAACTTACGTTGGTGCCAGAGATGTGGCACTGACTGCAATTCTGGTTTAGCCAGTAGGAAAGTGACCCTGATAAAAGGTGTATGCTTAATGCTGTATGTAATCTATGTACAGGTGCACATGCTGAAGACCTACCATGAGAGCATTGAAAAAAATGCATTTGGGAAGAAAAATGTTTGTTATATTACCAGGGATTTTTACTCAGAAGAGTTGCTGCTTTAAAAAATAAATTAACACACATGTACTCTAAAGTAGTTACAAGAAGTGAAACAGCTCCCCTGGCCCATTGTAATGATTTAAGTAAAAACACAGTCTGCACAAACAATTCTGGAAGAAAGTCTGAGGGAAACTGAACACAGCTTTATAGGGGAGGAGGGAGTATTCCATTAAACTTGTAGCCCAAATCCAGAAGGGGCCAGAGGGACTGTCAGAGCCAGTAAACCACTCCCTAAGGCTTTCTCTTTTTCGGTTATTTTCTCCTCACAGAGAAGGAGACGTCAGGCTGAAGTCCAAGTCTCTTTGTGAGATGCTATCGTAGCATGTACCAGAGGTAGGGTTGTCTTCTGTACTAAATACCATGTATAAATAGGAAATTCTGTTCAGCTCTAAGAGCACAGGAGATTATTGGCCTTCTCCTGCCCTCATAACTGTTTAGATTTACTGCAGTTTTTGGTAAATCATTTTCTTTAAAAACGTCTGGGACCAGAAGTGGCACCAGTGAAGGATTTGTCGTGGTATGCATGTGTTTACCTGCTCTATAGTCAGAATATGTGTAAAACACTGTGAGGTCAGACCAGACATGGTTTCCAGCAGCTTGGAAATCCCTGTGTGAGCAGCAATGCTCAGGACAGCCCAGGTTCCACATCTTTTCTGTCATATTTATGGTAGTACAAAAGTAAATGATGAAATAGCATTGCATATTTATTGGACTGCCATTTCATCAACACTAACCACTTCCAGATATGACAAACAGTATAACGTTGGTTCAATACTGTTAAAATTTTAGTGTTTATTATTTGGAAGAGAAAAAAAATATCTTCTCAAAATATTTTAATAACAGATAACATTTGATCTGAACATGAAATCAAAAAGTCTTCAGAGAGCTGTTTTCAGCTGACATATCTGTTAGACCCTGGAATCAGGCCAGCACTCAAGCTCTTGACAAAAACTCACTGGGGTTTTTAATGAAGAGGAGACCTTGAAATGTCTTTCAGCCTAGCACGTGCATCTGGGGGCCATCTCCTGACATGGCAAGAAGCACTGGTACTGGAAGTCTACAGACAAGCACAAGATAATTTTAAGTGTCAATCGTGAGGCGCATGTGTGGCATTAACCTGCAGCTCCACAAACATCTAAATTCCAGATTTCATCCCGTTGATCCTAACAGGAAGAAAGCTGAATGAACTTCCACAGATTCTGAATTTATGGTGTCCCTATTGGTTGTGTGCTCAAGTATTTCTGTTCTGTTTACTGATACTTAGCTAGAAATGAAGGTTTTTATTGTTTACATTTACTGTGCTTGTAACCAAATTTTGGGATAACTGAGTGTACCACTGTCAGGAAAAGCAGTGATGATAGTGTACAGAAAACTTTTTGTCTGTAACAGAGAAAGCCAGAAGTTGAAGAGTGTTTCACTGAAGGTTGTATTCATTGTTTGTCTTTCCGTTATTTAGGAAGGGGCTGATCTCTTCAGAGAGCTGAATATGCACAAATTTCATGACATTTATGTATCATATTATTTGGTTAACTTATGAACAATGTCATTTGAGAACTGCAGGTTTTTCTTGGACTTTCTCTTCTTCTCACCCCAGAATGTGTTGCTTCTGTTAAATAAAATAGAGACAAAAAAATCAATTTTGCTGAACCTTCGATGTGCTCATTTATGAGGTATTGCAGACTTGCTGACTATTTTAACTAGGCTTCAAAATGAATGCAATGACACAAGCTGTCCAGCTCTTGGCAGTGCCTGTCAGTAGGATAATTACAAAATAAACATAGCAAAAATATTTTTATGTTCAACTCAGCTTTGCCTCTGCAGACCGGATCTTTTGTTTCTCATTTTATTATTGTAAATCATTTGCTCCAGTAAAGCTGAATGATGCAATAGGAGCTGTGACAAATACTGGTAACCCTGCATACTTAAACCCTATCGTGGTTTGTTCCATGTATGTTGGTCTTCATAACAGCTTTTCCCCATTATTTCCATCACTGTGGTGTTATCTACTATATATATATATATTTATTCTCCTCATGAGATTTGTCTGCATGTCAACATTACATTGTACATGCAAAGCTATGTAGGTTTGGCTTTGTTTAGTTTTTATGGTTTTATGGTTTAACGTTGTGGGTTTTGTATATATTTATATGGCAGTTATAGAACTGTAGAAACATCAGAAGTTGGAAGAGGCCTCTGGAGGTTCTCTAGTCCAAAGCAAAGCAGGCTCAAACCTCAAAGCTTCAAAGTCAGATCAGGTTGTTCAGGGCCTTGCCCAGTCACATTTGAAACCTCCAAAGATGGCAATTTCACAGTGTCTCTGGGCAACCTATGCTAGTGTTTAGCCACAGTCATGGTGAGGAATTATTTCCTACTCTGCACTCACAGTTTCCCATGTTCCAACTCGTGATCTTTTTTTGTTGTTGTTTTGCTGTGTACCGCTGAGAAACTCTAGCTCTGTCTTCTCTTTGATCCCCTTTTTTTGTGGTGGAAGACTGCAATTCCTCCCACAGCCTCTCCTTGCACATCACAAGCTCTAGCTCCCTGACCATCTCAGTGGCTACAGCCCCTCTGAGCTCTCTCCAGGTTGTCGATATCTTTTATGTACTGGGGAGCCCAAAACTGTACACAGCAGTCTGGATGTGGTTTGAGGAGTCCTGAGTAGGAAGGAAGAATAATTTCCATCAACCTGATGGCAACTCCCAACTGCATCCTGGGCTGCCTCAAAAGAGGGGTGATCAGCAGGTCAAGGGAAGGGATTGTCCCCATTTACTCTGCCCTTGTGAGGCCCCACCTGGAGTGCTGCGTCCAGGTCTGGGGCCCCCAGCACAGGAAAATGTGGACATGTAGGAACGGGTCCAGAGGAGGGCCACAAAGATGACACAGCATGGAGCTATCCTGTTCTTGGTTTGTGTCTCCTGGTCCAATCCAATGAAGGGCTTTCAAGGCAGAAGATACATCAACTATTGAAGAAACCAGAATATTGGAACAGATTGGTGTTTCCAATGACTGGTATCAGCAAGGAAAACAGCTCTTGTGATTCTGAACCGTAGCTTTTTAAGGCCTGCAGTTTCATGCCTAGGTGACAAGAACCGCAGTGGCCTACCTTGAACACCTGAGCTGCCTTCAGAAGAATATAATAAAAGGCTATAGGAACTGCCTTATATATATACATGTAGGAAATGCTTTATCCTTCTTACCCCTCTGTATCTTATTTTACAATGTGCTTTTAGAGATGGGGTGTCCATAATCACTCATAGTTTTAGAGATGTAGATGCATTGTGGGTTAACAGAATTGATTGAAGTTGTTTTCCTGTTTGTTCTCTGTTCCTTTCCTAGTAATTTGTAAAATGTGATCGTTTTCTTTAACAGCAGCTGATGACTGAGTTACCCTTTTCATAAAACTTTATATAGTCCCAATGTCCAATTCCAAAGCAGTAAAAGTCAATGCATTTACTATCATGTATGTAAAATTAGATTTATTTTTCAATTTAATTTATTTTAGAATTGGTTACATTGAGTTTCATCTGCCATTTTATTGCTCAATTGCTCTGCCCTGTAAGATTCTTCTGCAGCTTCCCCAGTTGTCCACCATCCTTAGTATCTTTAATGCTTAATGTCCTCCACAAACTCCTATCTGATGAGCCCACCCTTTTTCCAGCTTTAAGGCATGATGAATAACATCATGTTCAAGTACAGATCCCTGCATGACTCCACTGCCAACCTCCTTCCACTGTCAGAACTGGCCATTTATTTCTACTTTCTGTTTCCTGTTTTAAAATGGTTCTTTATTCACATAACCTTAGCTCTAAAACCATCACAACATGGTTTCTTTAACAGGTTGTGATGAAGGGCCTTGGAAACTGTTCTTAGCTGTACACATATCTGTTGATGCTTTCTGAAGTGTCTAATAGATTTATGAGGTGTGATTTTCCTGCATAAAACCATGTTGACTCGTCCCCAAACTGACTCAAAATGGTTTCTGTACAAATAATGAATTCTCTCAACTGTATCCGTGTCCTTTGAGTATAGAGCATTCCTCCCTGCAGCATCCCTTTCCAGCTTCCAGGACTTAGCACAGTGTAAATTGATGAATTTACACAGAATCCAGGCTTCCTGAGCCAAACCCCGTGTTCAGATCATTGTGTCAGCACCTGCTATATTGTGCTACCAATTGATTTATCATTCTTCCCTGTTGAATTTCTTTTAATTCCTCTCATTTCCACAATGGTTCGTGGCAATAACAGCACTGAATTCATCCTCTGCATGAAAAGATACTCATGTTTATTTGCAGCCTTCACTGAGATCATCTCACTGAGTGCTTCCTCTTCCAGGTGAGGGCAATGCAGACTGCTGGGCAATGTTACTTCAGCCTGCTTTTATTTAGCCACTTACAGATAGACAGTGTTATCTGGCCACAGAAAGGGCATCTGGAGTCTGAGAGAGCCTCACAGCAGAACAGGCACAGTCTGCCTCTTCTTCCACTCAGCCTTTTGGCTTAAAAATGGCTCACTTTCGAATCCCTTGTGCTTTTTAATTGCTTTTCTCCTGGATAGATGAGGCATAAAATGCAAACTAGCTTGGTAGATTGGGGCTGTTAATCTCACCTGCACATTGTAAATCAAAACTTCTGACCATTAATGCCTGATGAAGTGGCGACTGAAAGGGGTTTAGCCGAAGCTGGTCACTAAGAGGAATACCCAACCAGCTGCAGGACTGTGGGGAGCTGACTGCAGAGTACCTGCGTGTTTTGTGAGGGGAACACAACAATGCAGCATGCTAACCATGTTTTTTTAACTTCATTTTTTTAAAGCCACCAGCCTGCAAGAGTTGCTGGTGCCATCTGGTGGCTTGCTTGAACACGAGTGTCCGAGCAGGGAGCTGTCAGCCCACACTGGTGACAGCCCCAAGGCCCAGGACTGGGGACCAGTGTCCCCAACAGGGTGCCCTCAGCACCATGTCCCCTTCCCCTAGGCACATTGGGTGTAGTAAATATCCCCAGAGAGCACACCGTGTGTGCTGCTTTTCGGGTTTGTGCTGGGCTCCCACCCCCTCCATGTTCTTCATCGCCCTCCCTTCACTCACAGAGCTGCTGAGCCAAATATCTGAATCGTTTGGTGGCCCAAATGGCTTTGCCGTGAGCAAGCCGAGCATCTGCTGTGAGCCAGCCCTAGAGCACAGGGCGGTAAGCTGCCTGCCTGTCACAAATTCCTCTATTACTTGAAAATTGTAGCCCTCCTGGTACGGGGATAATCTGCTAAGTATGACCCAAGTGCTGCCAAGACAATGCTGCCTGTTAGGCCCCGGTGTCCAGCGGTGCCACCAGCGCGTGGCGGCTCCTGGGGGGCAATGCGCCCCGCGACAGGGCCTCCAGGAACCCGGACGGGTTAAGAATGCAATACACAGCACCAATTTCATAACTCCTCCTTCTCTGGTGAATTAACAGACATGGTTCTTGTAGTTCACACGTGCTATTGCACAGACCGAATTTTTTAACAGAATTGTGATTATGATTTTTATTTTTATTTTTTGCATAGTTTGCCATGACACATCGATGATTTTCCTATATTATTCCTCCTTGTTTTTGTTGCTTTGGTCACAATTACAGCAAAACTTTAATTTATTGCTCTGCTTATGGGTTTTGACCAGTCACCAGCGTTCCCTTGCCGTGCCACATAAATTCACAGCAAAGCAACCTCTGCCCCCAACCTCTGCTCTCTCCTAGGCACTTCGCTGCCTCCTTTCAGTACCTGGTTGCTCCCATCTCTTCTGACAGCACCCAAGTTTGGGGCTGCACCTGCACTTCTGCATCCAGAACAGAGCAGGACAGGTACCAGCCTTGTTTCCTTCTGGCCACTCCTCTCCTGAGCATCTCCTTATTAAATCAGAGGGATCTGCTAGAGAGCTGCTGGGCACAAAACCTTTTTCAGCACCAACAGGAGTCATCATCCAGAGACACCCACAAGGATGCGGCTGCCGGGGTGCCCCACTCTTCTCTGCACATGGCTGCTTGTTGCCTGATAGACGTGCCAGGTCACCAAAACATGTCTTTTCTGGGTTTTGGTAGATGGTCAAAGGAAAACCTGGCTGCTCTCTGGAGTGACAGCTAGCTTGCAGCCTGACACGGATGAATAGCAGGACCGAACAGATTTTTGCCCCAGGCATCCTCTGCTGATGTGTTAAGTTTGGCAGCATCTTTTGGAGAAGAAGTGAATTAATCTTATTGGAGTTGTGTACAAAAGAGACTGGAAGAGAAAAAAAAAAAAAAAAGAAAAAAAAAAAAAAAAAAGATGTGTGAATCCATGTTGATTATTTTGAAGCCATAAACAAGTGGCATCAGAAAAGAATCTGACAACCATATGGACTTTCAGAAGTGTGAAATCTTCTGAAAATGATATGCAATGATGTAAAGGCTGGAATGAATAAAAAGAAGATTTGAGACACGGATGGATGAGACGTACAGGCAGAGGACTGCAATCTGTGATATAGGAGTTAAGATTCTGGGCACATGGAAAGAGTGCTGTAGAGAAAACAGTATGTGAAGCAAAGTAAATCCAAAGAAGTTACACAAAGAATTCCACAAAAGTGATAGGAATAACAGTCGGCCCTATTTCTTATTTCTGGGCCCCAGAAATCTTTAGGGAGCTGCAGTCTCAGGGACTGAGCACCAACTTTTCCATGAAACAGCCGTTAGGAGGGGAAAAGCTAATCAGAATGATGGAGAGGAGGGCAATGAGTGTAGGAGGGATTGTCTTGAAGATGTCTGTGCAGTGAGAGGCAAGGTAAAGTGGAAGATGCTGGTCATTTTTATTTCTTTCAATGGTCAGTGCAAGACTCTCATAATCAGTTCCTGTCCCACTCCTCCCCCTACATCTGGGACTCATTTCTAGGGCAACACGCTGGCCTCCTGCCTGCTCCACATCCATGTGCATGAACTGCATTTGTCTGGCCTGCTGTGTGATGTGCCTTCGGGCTTCATCCACTGGGGCTGGGGGAACACCAAGGCCAGGAAAGGATCTAACTGCTGATCTGCTGTCTTGGGGGAATAAGGGCCATTGGCAAGGGTAACTCCTCACATCCAGACAAGGGCCACCACGCTGCGTGAGGTCTTACCTGCTAGGGGCAGAGAAGCTTGAGGAGTCCAGACTCTGGGGAGCTAAGTTTAAATGCTGGCATCCCAATCTTCTTAACCCCCTGATTGTTTGACACCTTTCCTCTTCAAGTTATCACAGCACACAATACTATAAGATGCTAATTGCAGCAAAATCTATGCAGGATTGATTTGTAAATGGCTCTGACTTCCATTTGGCAGCTGTCCAGGCCCAAATACTGTTTTGTAATGCTCATCGTGGTGTGACTGAAGGGGGAAAGAGGATGAGAGGTGAAAAGCTGAAAGTAGAAAACAAACCGACTGTGCCATCCTAAAGAAGCAGGAAAAAATGTAGGCTGAATGCTCAGAGAGCAAATGATCTATCATGAGAAAACACAGAGCAAAAGCTGGCTTTCATGGACCAGTAGATAGCTATGATGTACATGAAATGCATCTACTGGCATGGTTTGGATACTGGATCTGACACATCAGCAGGACTTGGGCTGTGATGGTAGGGTGGTCTGGGAAGAGAAAGCTGATGCCACTCCTGCATGCCATAACGCACGTTACTGTGGCTCAACAAAGCATGGTGGTCTTGGTGCAAAGAAACACGAAGATGACCAATACTGGGGAGCCTCCTTCCCACATCTGAGAGTAAAATGAGGTGTGAACAGAGCACAGAACCTGGGACACATGCAGTCTTAAAATCTAACATTTAATTAATCTTAAAATCTAACATCATAAAATCTTAAAATCTAACATCTAATATTCCCATTAGACCACTATGTCTTTAAAAAGCGAATACCCATACAAAAAGGTTCACGTGTGTCTTAATTTTTTGTTATATCTGCCTTCTAAATCCACTCTTTCTCTCTGTCCCCTTCCCTTTCATTACACCATGGCAACACACAGCAATCTTTTTTTTTGCTTGGTGACGTTAGTGCAGCGACCAGTAGATGCAATGTCCCATGCTTCATCCACCCCCTTCCACCACTGATGCTGAGACTGGAACTTGAAGTTAGCCCAGGGAGGGACCATCAGGAAAGTGACACTGATGAGAACACGACAAAATTCATAGGGGAACGTAAGGCTCTTTTGCTACTTACAAAGGAAACTCCTGAGAATCGTTTAAGACACCATAATCTGTATTTTCAGACCGTGGAGTGACAGGCCTAAAGAAAAGCATATCCAGGCCTTCCCCATTTCTTTATTTAATGAGGCACAGGGTTTAGCTGAGGAATTTAGATGACTGACGGATAAGTATTTAGAATTCTTGAGGGTCATAAAGATCAAGGCAAATGGATCAATCCAAAATAATTAGTTTTGACACTATGACAACTGCTAGCTTTATTTTTTTTCCCTAAATAAACTGAATATTTTTTATCTCTTAATGAAAAACTGACGTAAAAGTCTTATTTTTCAAGGAACTGAAATATTAAATGTCCTCCTATTTGACAAGAGCATTTACAGACAGATGTAACAGTTCTACCTCTAAAAGAAAAAAGAAAAAAAAAAAAGTTGAAAAACAGCAATTTCTTAATTTCATGATTCATTCATCAGCTGGTCCTTTGACACTTTTTCTTAATTAATAGAGTTGTTAAGAGACAAAGCAGCAAGAGAGACACATTAAGCAAGGAGAAAAAAAACCGCTGAGAAATAAACGTTTGATATTTAATTACAACAGTCGTGCAGTGAGCATATGTGCTGTGCCACATCTCAAGCAGAATCAGCACATCCTTGTATCCTCAAAGAAGTGACCTTCAGAAAGAGCAATTAGTTTTCTAGCACTTTTTCTTTCCTATTACTAGTAAAGTTTCTGATGAAACAGGATAGTTTAGAGGCTGAATTTCTTCTTCTAGAACATGTATTTGTTAGACATACAGCCTCAGGGGCTGGCAATATGGCAGTGCTGAGGGACCTAGCTTGGAAGGCATCTTGGGACAAAAGTTCATGGAGAACAACTCCAGTTGCAGAGTCTAGGCTGTAATACCAGCACCTGTCCTGTAGCTGATGGCACATGCCCTCTGCGTGGCCTCACACAAGTCCCTCTGCCACATGGTAGCTTGGTTTCCCCAGAGAAAGAGAGACAGCAGACAGCAAGCCCTGTTGCCTCTTGCAGCATTAACATTCAGGATTAACACCGTGCAAGGCCTATTTTGGCTCCATAACAAGTTTTTCCTGCTACTTCATGTACCCAGCTTTCCCTGTCCCCTCTGCAGAGAGTGGGCCATCTCTGGCAGAGCTGAGCATCGCACCATCCCATCCCATCCCATCCCATCCCATCCCATCCCATCCCATCCCATCCCATCCCATCCCATCCCAACACTGGTGGGTAGGAGGGTGCAACTGCAAACCAACCCTTGTTTCTGTGGGGCCTTCAGGCCTAACTCTGCATTGAGGGGAGAAATTACATTCCTATGACCTTGGTGCCAGAGACTGAATGCTTCCCAAAGCCCCAGGAGGAGGGAGGAAGACTGGAGAACAGCCAGCAGGCAACACCAGGCCATCACAGCCTCTGCAGAAAGGCAGGGAGGAGAAACTGGTGGCCCAAGGCCAGCTGCTGCCAGGGGACTCAGGTGGATAATTTCTCAGGTGGATAATGAGCTCTTCCCTGAAGACTGAAGAAATCTGCTTTGCCTCCTAGTGAGAAAAGCCCTGGGCTTTATCCTCAGCAGCTAGCTCTCTCTCAAACACAGCAGAGAGATACAGGAGTCGTCCTTCCAGGACATCAGTGGGGCCCTCAGATTCTCCATCGGGAGAGAAGGGACAAAGTGGCCTCAACAGCTGCATCTCCTCGTTGAGGAACCAAATGCCATGTCCAGGTTTGAGTTGGTGAAGACCAGCTTAGGCCTATGGAGGATGTGTGCTATGGCAGTTTTCTTCATGAAAAAAGAAAATGAAAAAAAAAAAAAAAAAAAAAAAAAAAAAAAAAAAACTGCTATAAATACAAATGCAAACTTCTTTTTTTTTTTTTGTAGGAAACTGTCATTAGAGAAACAATGTTGTACAACCAGGGGGAATTTGCAAAAATTGTTTCATTTTTCAGCCAAAACAGCCAGACCATATTAAATTGGACACCAGGAGGAGGTGCAACACATCTACCTTGCTGTAAATCAACCCCTTATTTTTTTATATTGCCCTCTTCTGCACCGACTTTCACAGGCTTCAACTACCAGAGATGTATTTTCATTCAAAAGAGGACGCCACTAGGCCACTAGGTAGAAATGCTGGACATTATAATTTTTTTAGGAAGGCAGCAAGCCAAAGGCTTTGCCTGCCATCAGCTCACAGCACTGGGGTTGATCCCAATGGGAGAGCAGGAGTCCAGCCTCACAGGGGCTGTTTTGGGCTTTCAGGTTGCACCAGGACACGTGGAAAACATCATCCTGAGCATTTTGCTGCATTCCCACCTTGCTCACCTTGCAGCGTGCTGCTTTTGCTTTACAGGCTGCCGTGGGGCTGGGGAAGGCTATCGGGGCTGGGATTTCCATGAGCAGAGCAGAGTTTCTCTGCTTGTCCCAGGGTTTTCAAGGAAAGACAAGAGCCACGCTGGGAAGCATGCAATGAAAGACAAACTTTCATTCATCCCTTCCCAGGGCTCTGTCAGAAATGGTGCTTGCACATAGGAAAGACAAAGGGAGAGGACTTGTATCTGCAAAGTCGTCTTCCCTTACTGCTGAAAAATAAGATGAAACTATTCTTCTCTTTGGGTTTCTATTCTGTTTAGTTTCTGCCCTGTTGCAATGTCAAAGTCACAAGTGTTATTTACAAAATAGAAACCTAGGTAAAAAAACCATTTGGAAGAGACCTTTCAGCTCATGCTTTCCGCTCTCTCCAGCCCCCCAGCTTTATGCAGCAGCCTCCACGCTCTGTGTTAAAGCCGTCTCTGCCCGTAACTCACTCCCAGTGCCAGTGCTAGACCTCCCTCTGCGAAGCACATGCACCGGCAGATAATCCAGATCAGTTTACCTCCGTGTACCTGGCAGCACGCTACTGTGCAGTGACCAAATATCAGAAGAGTTAGTGGTTAATTAGGATCAGTTTAATCCCTGCTGACTGCCTGTCTCTGTGTAAAAAGGGCACTAGAGGTTAGAAAGTATTAAGTGCCTTAAATGTGCACTTGCATAACGTGAAAACCGAGTGAAGACCCAGACTTTGTTCTTGGAAGTGCTGATGTGAAATGATTTACTCCTAGAAGCATTTAAACATGCATCTTACCCTATCAAAGCAAGAAAACCCATCTAAAAATTTTTGGGAAGAAATGCCACAAAAATGGAAATGAAAAATAATGAACCAGCAGCACAATGGAGACAAGACTTCTGCAGAAACGAGGTCTTAAAGAGTCTGAGTATTTCTTTCAACTTGTAAAAATTTAGTTCAGCATATGAAATATAATTTGTATAGCTGGAATAAAGCTTCTTCTAGGCTACAACTGTGCCTAGATCTCCATTTCATTAGTTTCTATTTGTCATAAAAATACAACAGCTAATCATTAGATAACTTTGCATTTACACCCTGTCTATGGCACTCCTCTTGGAGCCCAGGCTGACAGCTTGTATAAAATTATTTAACGAGTGCCTGACAATAAAATGTAGATTTTACTTTGTTGAGATGCTCAGCTATTGCTAAGCATGAAATTCTCTAATGGCATGTCAAAACATGGAGATCCTTCATGATTTTCTCTTTATTTTACACATTACTCTTATTTTAAATGAAAAAGGATCCTGAGGCTGATTAAAAGAGCTGAGTTGCTGTTTGAATGGAAAAAATAGTAGGATGATTTGTAGAAACAATGCAAACTAATAAAACACCAACAGGCCTACAAGACAGTGGTGAACTCACACACATCTTCACACGCACGGATAGACCATTGCTATTCTTCCCAACTTATTCTATTATTTTTTTTGCTACTGGTACATTTATATAAGTATTAGTGACATTTATGTAATAACAGGACATTAGCTCCTTTTGAGGTCATCTGTCCTGGTGACTTTTTCCCCATATCCAGCCATAAGCTCCTCGTTGTGACATCACTTTGGCTGCCGTGGCCATACCTGTGATGTCAACAGGAGGGATTTATGACCTGAGGGCGGGCATAAGCTGCAAAGAGCAGATCAGCTCACAAAGAATAAAGGTTTTGTTTTGCCCTGCTAGCAGAAGGAGAAGGAAGCATCCACCTGCCCTTCCTCCTCTGCCTGTCCTGGTTGAGCAGGACCCTGTAAAAAAAAATAATGTAAAAGGATTAAAGTTTTACATGGTTGGTGTTAAAGGACCCTCTGCTGCTGCCTCCAAAACCCAGTGGGGCTCTGCCAGGGGAGCTGGGCTGTATCAGGCCCTCTGGAGCTTGGGCACACACCTACACTGCTGCTCCTCACTGCTCCCATGGCCACCTGGTCTGTTCAGGCCACAGGAGAAGCAAAACCACAGCTGACAAACTGGCCTGTGCAGATGTGCCCATAAACAGTGTTTTTGGACTTCATCTACTCTGGAAGTTCCCATTTGATCTCATGTCTCTCTTGTCCACTCAGTCCAATCCCTCTTTCTGAAAATCAGGCTTCGTAGGGGAAGCCAGCTCTGCAACTTCATAAACATATTCACGCTTTCATCTTCTGTTTGGTTCCCTGTTGTTCCAGCCAGATCAATAGCAGAAATTGCATTGGCAACATGTTTATCTGAGGACCTCTTCCAGTGTCATTTACTTGGCATCATTTATTTGGCATTGCAGGAGTCTGTGATAGTCAGTGAGATAAGCATTTGGGAGGGTATCTGAATTAAGATCAGCTTTTGCCATACTTTATATTCCCTGTCAACAGCCGATGTATTTAAATTGTCAGCTCGTCTAGTCAGCTGGGATAAAAACGTGTTGCTCCCCAGCACTGCCCTTGGCTCACCGGCATGAGCGTGGATTTCAACCAGGCCCCAGCGTAGGGAACCGACTCCCTCCCAGCTGCACTTTGAATGCACAGAAAACCAAAAGGGCAACTTTTTGGGGCAGAGGTGGCGTTTCACAGCCTGCCAACTCGGCTCTGAGCACGCTGATGCAGCACCTCTGAGCTACTGCGGACAGCAAAGTGGCTGATCTGTGACAGCAACCACCACAGGTCAGCTGGACACAGAGGAAGGGTCTTATCATATACTGAGAGTCCACAGGGAATAATAGGCTTTTCTACTAAGTTCTTCATATGGCAGTGCAGGAAATACATATGCAGCAGGATGCTGAAGAGCTGAGATGATGTCTTTGCAGCTTACGCATTGTTTTACCCAAACAGAGCTTCTTAAGCTATCTTCCTCATGAGACTTGCACAGGAGAGCTACTCAGATTAAAATAAGGATGTACAAAATCTTTTCTCCCTCCTCAATCAGCTTTTCTTTCTTCTTTTAATTCAAACATTTTTTATCAACCTGAAAAGGTGATCGTGTCCTCCTCATTTTGCAGCTCTTTCAAATTCTGTCTACTGAAAGCCACATAATGAGAATGGTCACCACCAGGCTGACCTGATCTGGGCTCCTCTTCAGTCTAGGTTTCTGCCTGAGGAAACTTGTGTCACTTTATCAGTGTTACGATGCCAGCCTAATTCAGAGAGAACTTTGCTTTGCACCAGAGGAAGGCACAATTCTGCCCACTGCAGAACACAACACACGACACGTCAGAAATAACCACCACACAACCTAATAAAGTAGATCCCACCACTGGATCCCCGATAGCTCACGCTTCTTAGCTTGCTGCCTAGCTCAGTTTTGGGCTGCTCCCACTGCCAGTCTCCAGAACTGCTCCTGGGTACAGTTCAGGGCTCTTTTACTCCAGGACTCTCCCCAAGAGCCCCCGTGGCAGAGTCTGCACCAAGCTGTGGTCCCATGCAGTCCTCCAGCACCAGTCCTCTGGTGCCAGCCATCAGCCCTCACACCCCAAAGGGCACCCACGAGCTCTTGGGCAACTCACAGGGCAGGAAACATCATCAGTCCTCAATGTCATGCTGTAAAATCACTCTGATATTCCACTCACAGCATCAGAAATACAGAAAACGAACCCATGTTTCATTCCATTGAGCTTCTCCTTTGAAGAAGAACCTGTACAAGAAACATCCTTTGAAGAGTCAGGTATTTTCTTCATGCCCCAGCAGGGAAGCAGTGCAGGAGGCAGAGGCAGCGGTGGTTTTTACATGACCCGTAGATAGCAGCAGGCAAATTCACTTGAACTGGCTCCGCTAGGTGTTCTGTGGCTCTGCAGGTAACCGCCTCCCAAAAGAACAAGCTCTGTGTTTTGAAATGATGATGCAAATTTTCTTATCCTGAAATTCAGCAGAAACTTCTTCCTAATTGGGCAAACGTGTTGGTGTCTCGCAGTGAGAGCTCTCTGGTGCAGCTGAGATGTAAGCGGGAGGCAAGCTGGTTTGGATTCAGCTTAATTTCCCCAGGGAAATATATTTTAAAGTACAACAATTCTGCTGATACGAGGGTTGTGGTGGAGTGAAAGGAAGATCGCTGGACACCAACCTGATGCAAGAAAACAAGCAAGAGGTTTCTGAAGAGGAACACGTGCTCCACACAGCCTTTGTTTGGGATAAATCCTGCTCACAATGGCTGTGTAAGGTCAGTGCAGCAGGAGCCCAAGCAGAACTGCTGCCCATCTCCCCTAAGCAGCCACACCAGACCAAGGCTTGGTTTTATTAGAGCACAAAGAAATGAAATAAACTGTGTTTTCCACATCTGGTGATCAACCTCTTCCCACAAGGAGCCCCAGATCCCACAGCCCTCCAGCAGCTCCATCCAACTATGCAGCATTGGGTGCCCCTATGGCAGCAGCACTCCCACCCTGCAGGTTCAGGCAGGATATCGTCCCTTGGCACAAGTGACTGCCACCAACCTCTCCTCCTCAGTGATCTTGAAATTTTTGGGGGTCTGCTCAGACATCAGGAGGTTCTTTGCTTGTTTCCTTCCCAAAGAGCAGCTATTTTCCCTGTTCAGCTTGAAGACAAGAGGTTGGGCTCCCTCTGAAGCCCTTTGAGCTGCTCCTGTAGGTGCCCTGAGGAGCTCTGTGGAGGCACAGCACCACATGCTCCAGCCTCGTACCCCACACCACCACAGCGTGCCTTCTCCAGACATCCCCAGCCTGTGCCTTTCCTCACATCCCTCAGAGGCAGCCTAAGCTATCTTCAAGCACCATCTCCCAAAACACAGCTTCTATATCTGCCCCTTTCTATCTTTGAAAAGTTATCTTGGGGACTAATTGATTTTTTTTTTTTTTTAATTAAAACAAAAATTCATCCCCTGGGTTGTGCCCCCAACCCACCCTCACTTGAATAGCTCAGTGTCTGGCTTCCCAGGACTGGCAAGCACGGTTTTCACCCCCGTGTGGCACCAGCTTCTCCTCATACACCCAGTTCTAAGCTTTGGACCCCAGTTTGGGAAAGAGAAACTTAAAACAGGCTGCTAAACTGAAAGGGCATGAGATTTTTGGATCTATCCTCAATCATAATAAATGTTCATTTTTCCCCTCTCCCTCCCATTTTATCACTTATTTTTTAGCCACAGCTAGTTTAATTGACTCATCCTTTCTTACTTTAATGCCTTTTATCCCTTTAATCACCTCCTAATGGGTTTTCTTCTTTTTTTTATTTATTATATTTAAAGAACATTTGTTATTCCCCACAGCTTCTTTGAACAGCATTGATTCATTTTGAGTTTTCTCAAGTCCTCCCTCCTTGCCTACAAACATTGTTTTTGCTGACAAGGTTCCTCCACAGATTTCCTTTCCTAAATCAGGTGGAGGGAAACACACACCCCAAGCTGTAGGTCTCCTCTTTGCTGAGCCAGAATGTTTTTTTTTCTGCTTTCCACATAAACTTTGTCATCTTACGTCCTATTTTAATAGGTCCCATTTTCAGTTGCATGTTCCTTAGACACGCCAGATCTGAATAGCAACATTGGCTTCATTTTTTCCATGCAGGAACTGAACGTTAATTTTTGACAGCAGTATCTAAAGCATTCAGGGGCTCACTGTCCTTCTTCCAAATCTTAGTAAGTCCACAGGAGAGTATCAGGTAGGGCACAGAGGAAATGTCTCATAGGTTCTAGGACCTCTGGGAACACCACATCAAATCCAACTGTACAATCCTCACCAGTGACCAGAAACATTTTTTGTAATGACAGCGCCAAGCCCATCAAGAAATCATTTGGCATCCTCAGCTTAATTCCCTTTGAATACATCCCCAGTTCAGTGGTACCATTAACAACAGCTTCAGCAGAGAGGTCCTTATTCAGCAAAGCTCTTAAGCCCAAGCACAACTTTCAGCATGAGAATACTGCCATTGAAATCAATGGCAAAACCTATGTACACGCCTGTCACGCTACACAGGGACTGACCAAACTGTTGCCCTTCTTCTGTCCTAACAGGTTTAAATCCCAGGATCTTGAGGCAGCCCCTGGTACAGTGTCTATTCTGTCACCTTGTGAAAGCAGCAGAAAAAGTGGAGCAATACAAGCACAGATAGAGGAGATCATGCTTTCATTCTCATTTGGGCCCTAATTAATTCAGCAGCTGCTCCTCTACTGCTAACGATGAAATGGTAGCACCTAAATGATATTACTTGATTGCAATGACCTTTTCCCCTGTCTTTTCTTTCCTGGTTGCAACAGGACTGTACAATGTAAGATAACCAAGCACCTGTATAATGTCAAACCCCATGAGGATCATCAAGCTGCAGTTTTACAAACACCTTTAGGCTGCAACCTTGCGTGCCTCAGAGAAGGCTGTGAGGCTGAAACTGTGGATGTGACAGGCAGGGTTTGATCCTGTCACACAAGGAAAGCCACACGTAGTTGAACCTGTGCCTAAAGCGGTCTCCACCACAGCTCTTCTGCTCCTGGTTCATTCAGAGTGACCCCCTTCCATCTCAAGCAAAGTGCACTGCGCTGCTTTGCTGTTTCTTTCCTCCCGGAAACTAAAGAGTGAATGAAAATCTTCCTGTTCAGGATGGTATAAAAAAAAAATAATGGCAAATAAAGACATTTTAATTGCATGGGATTTCTGGAAAGAAAAAAAAAAAAGTTTCAAAGTGGGGGAAAAAAAAAAAAAAAAAGTAGGTATGTGCCTGGTACACAGAGAGCCCTTTCTCTTCCCCTTTGTGGCAGAGGAATCAATGGAATTCATATAAAAGCAGGAGGGGGGTGGGAAGAGAGATAGGAGATTCCTTGCTTGGTACCAGCAGGTCACAAGTCTCATGAGGCTTGAGCAGGGCTTGGAAGGGAGCTGCTGGCTCTATCTCCGTGTGTACCTTTTTGTTCCTTGCCTTGGATTTGCTGGTCCGTGGCATGCTGCTTTGCCTGACTCTATATAGAGCTTGTAGCCTACAGGAATTTGGACAGAGTGGTACAGACATCGCCGACAGAGACTCTGGTCACTGAGTATCCCTTTAAAGGCAGTCTCATGACCCAGTCCTTACTCCACTACCTATTAAAGAAGGAGACAAGACGTACATAGACAGCTTCCATTCAGACACCCAGAAGGACACAGAAAGGCAAGACAATTTAACAGAGCTAACTGTGAGTAAACGCGAGGCATTAGAGGTGCTCTCTAGAGCAAAGGGCATGGAGAAAGATTTGTAGGAAATCCTCAAGTGAAAGAAGGCGCAATATTTCTAAAAATATATTTGCATACGTTGTTCAAGAGGCAAACTTCTGTAAAAGAATGCTATTCTGTCATTTTAGCATTTTTTTCCTTTAAATACAAATCTAAATATCTCTTAATATAGCACTGACCAATGCTTGATTTCCCATAAAAATCCAAAGCGTTGATTTTGTGCTGCAGGTACTGGAGCCTTTTGCAAATACAACCTTTTTTTTTTTTTTTTTTCTTTTTTTCACTGGGATAAATTGCACAGAAGGAATATCTGGGGGGGAAACCTGAAGACAGCCTTTTGCAAACGTGGATTGAAACCCCAGCCCGGAGCCTCCAGCTGAATGCCTGCCCCTCGTGGGGGGCAGATTTCCCTCTGGGAGTGCTGGACGTGACCCTTTTTCTGCTGGGGATGGAAAAGAGCTGTGGGTGCTTGGCAGCACAGAGAACACACAGCTTCCACCGAGGTGTCCCATCGTGCATGCAGGTTGCTGGCTTTTTAATAGAGGAGTACAGTGTGTACTGTGATGGCCAAACATCCTATATGGGTACAGCATCCAGGAAAAGCTTGGTTCTTCTTAGCCAACAGTTGTCAGCATGTCCCTACACCCCATTTTTTCATGGCAACAAGATCTGGCCAGGTATTTTACTAGTGATCATTATTTTCTCTAAATATCTGTGTTATTAATTGCAGGTATGGTTATCTGGTGGAGAGCATTCCCAGCTCACCTTCATGTTGCCCATTATCTTCTCTGTATCCGTCCTTTCTGCTTGCTGCTTAAAGCAGGGTAACTGCATTTCCTACGATGAGCTGAGAGACCTGAAGACTGAATTTGCTATCACGCTCTATCACCACATCTCCGGAGCAGAGAACAGAACCAACCTGGTGGTTTCCCCAGCAAGCGTGGCCATTTCTTTGGAGCTGCTGCAGTTTGGAGCTCAAGGAAATACCTTTACAGAGCTGCAGGATGCCCTAGGATACAACATTCATGGTAATGTACTGCTTAAAAAAAACTTCTTGCCTTATGTTTTGCAGAAAATTCACAGCTTTACTTAGAAGACAGCAACAGCAAACATCATAAACTTCTTTTTCTTCTGTCTCACTGCAAAGATGTAATTTAGAAATGTTTTCTCCACATTTGATAGACAGGTATCAGATGCATAAAGAACACTTAGTAGCAGATGCACACATTATTATTCCTCCTTCTTTTGGGGTGATGCTTATTGTTTTACTTCACTGAAGTTCAATTATAAAAAAAAGGTACTCCCATGAAAAGCAGAAGTGATCCTGTTTTCCTAGGGCTTTCTGGTTCCTGTTGTGTCCTGGTCTCCACCATGTCCTCTACAAGGAGATGATAGGAAGAAGATAGTAATTTGTCTCCTATCCCACTCAGAAATTTTATGAATTTGATGGAAAATGAATTATCTTTATGACTTTAGCCCTATTCCTAATGTTACTACAACTAGCCAAAAAGATGAAAAGTTAGCAGAAGGAAGTTGGCAGACAGTGAGATATGCTGACAGACGGATGGTGCGATTGCATCTTTCCCTGAGAGCAGGCTAAAATAAAATTCTCACTGGGAATCTGGAAGAGATATGGAAAAGGCAGATGTCTCAGAAGCCAGCATTAAGAGAGCTGAATTGAAGGATGCTGTTTTCATTTTAACTCTGGATTATCCTACCATCTCACACCACATGGCAAAAACTATTTTGCGTGATGGGCACAATGTTTATGAGAAGTGGATGACTGCCTCATCTTCAAAATTTGCAGCTTACATACAAGACTTATGTATAGAGATGACACCATTATCCCTCAGCATAAAATTTACTTTCAGCATCTGAAGACTAAAGATAAAACCTACAGAAATTTCAGAACTGTCCTGTAGCCTGCTTCAGCCATCATTACCATCCTCTATATCATTGATATTCAAAACCAGCACAGCAGTAAGAGCTGACTCTGTTTGATATAGACAGGTACAGATACGTGTACTGACACAAGGACAGTGTCTCTATATTGTGAGCAGGTGATATAATGACACCTTGCCTATAAGACTCCCTTTCTGTAGATTTAGTAGGGTAATTTTAAACAGCAATAATTCATACAAGGATTTTAACTTGGTAATTGTCACACTTCTTGTCATGTAGGGGATCTATTAAGAAAAAAGTAAGAAAAAAAAATTAAAGAGAACATTGCACATTGAAATTTAGGCACAAACCTCCACACAAAATATAACAAAGAGAAGTGCAGAGGTTGTTAATGACCTGCTAGCTCTTTTGCACTGTCTGACTTCTGTCTTCTCACATAATACGAAGCAGACGTTTTATCTCTACTTTAGCTCTTGTGGCACAAGCCACGTGAGTCTTGGCTTTCAGTAATATTAATGTATGAATGTGGGAAGAAAAGTAGGATGGGATCTATTGCTATTGGTTGTAATAGCAAATTTCCAGTGGGGGATTAGGAAATGACCAAAATCAAACACTTTAAGATCAAATACTTTGAACAAATTTCCTATCAGATGAGTAAAACCAAATTACATATATATGCATGTCTGATAAAATTCCATTCTTCCATATTTGCATTAATATTTTAGTCAGTCTTTCTTTCACAATAATGAAGGATGTGGTTAAAACCTTGGCAGACTAAAAACAATGAAAACATTGATGGTTCATTCACTATTCACAGAGAATCAGCTCTTACATGCACTTGTAATCTTCTTTTAACATTTGGAAGATTTGTTCACCTTTATTCTAGTACTAAGAAAAACAATGTTTAAAGGGATGTCTCTCTAGACAGCACAGATAAAATGTTGTATTTTAAATATTTTCTCCTTGCTATTTTACTTTACCCGTCATAGAGTATTTTAAAGCAAATTTGAAATGCTTTCTGAGTAAGAATTCAGGACTTTGGTTAGCTAAGCACTTTGATACGACTGAAGTTACAACCTCAGGATACCACACCTCGCATTAACATCTGCTTCCAATTTACCATCTTTGATTTCTTACATCCTCCAGAGAGCTTGCCAAACACTCCTGCACTAATGAAAAACACACAAGGAAAGTACTTTACACCTCAGACTGTGTGAGTTTTCTTGACATCTGTTCAAGGAGTTCAGTATTTTATCCCTTAAAGAGTAATAGATCTGAGTCTTAATACCAACCTTCATATAGGTGATTAGTCTTCCTGCAGGTTATTAGAGGAGAGCTATTAGGTTAGAAAGCATGTGCTGGGTTCTTGGGTGGTAGAAATAGTGAAGCTTTCCCTCTACCCCAGCGAAAATCTGAGCAGATGTAGTAGAAGTCTCCTGTTGAGATCAGGGACCTGGCTAGGAGCTGGAGTCTCATGGCAATCCTCCCCTTGACTTGGTGATCAGCCTGGGACAGGCTGGTCCAGGCAGGATGGATCCAGCCCACCAAAATCCTCCCTGGGTTATCAGCCCCAAATCGCCCATGTCCCAGGCAGCAGCCCGGCCTGCATTCCCTCCAGCTCTGCCTATGGGAAACGGGGTGCTTCCTTCCTCTGACTTAGGCACTACCTGGTGTTAAAACCAATATTTCCAGTCCGAGCCATAACTTAAGCCTAGCCATGCCCCCTTTGGGGTTTCAGGTACCTGGGATCTGCTCAGGGTGCCCCAGGTGTACAGGCCGAGGCAGAGGAGCACCTGAGCTGAGTGCAGCCCTGAAGAAGCTAGGGCACAGTACTTATCTTATCTCCAGTACTTATCCCCATGAGGATGGTGGCCAACATTTGTATATGACAGCGAGTTACTGAGCTTTCACACAGAAATTAGGACACGTGGTGACATTTCACCTAGGGAAAGCAGAAAGGCCCACTGGTGCCACAGAGCCAAGAGGCACTGATGCCTTGCCGAAAGACTGCTGCCCCTTCCCTAGGGCAGTCTATCTACGGGAAGAGGAACCTGATGGAAACTTAATGGCAAGTCACAAACTCAACAGGACTTTTATTGGGTGGATGTAGGCACATCTCCTTCAAGGGCTAAGGGGAAGGTGCTGACCCACACACATGGGAGGTCTGAGGTTTGGCGTCAACGCTGTGCAGAGCAAGTGTGTGCCTCAGGAGGTCACCTCAGAGTGAATTGTCTCACCACAAACCATTAGAGTGAACAAAATGTTGACAGCTAGAAAAGGCTGCTAAACCATCCTTCAGGAAAGCCTATTAGAAACTCTGAGATTTTAGAAACGTAAGATCCTCTACATTTGGAAAACTCACCTCCCTGGTGGCCCACCCCACAACCCTGTATCCATCACAGAAGCCCCCACCGTTGGCCTACCATGAACTCCCCAGGAAAAGGAGAGTAGGGCACTATTCCACTGTTTTCATTTTTGGACAATGTACTAGATAATATATTATTAAATTTTTAAACGACGCTGAGTTTGTAGTTTCTACAAGCATTTTGTAAGACCAGAATAGAATTTAAAAGGCTCCTGGCAAACTGGAGAAATGTGTGAAGCTAATAGGACACTATTCAATAAGGAGAAGTGCAAAATTCCACATTTAGAGGAAACAATCAGCTGTTCAAGTCCGGGAACTATGAGCTAACAAGGAGGTGTTTTTTTTTTTTAATAAAAGGATCTGAGGGCTCTTAGGAAATCCTAAAAACTGATTATTAAATGTGAAATGTAATTGTACTTCAAAACACACATCAGGAAACTTAGCAGCTCTACTTAGCATTGCCAGGCAATACTGGGTCAGTCTGGGGCACTGTCCTTCGATGATGATGATGAGGATGATGATGATGATGATGATGATGATGATGATAATAATAATAATAATAATAATAATAATAATAATAATAATAATAATAATAATAATGAGGGCCAAGGGTAGCAGACAGACCTGGGGCAGTCAGGGAGGTGCTCCTCCTGGTATGGGTGGCATTGACGATGGCACGAGATGTCTGTAACTGTACCATTGGCAGCTCGGCAAGTCACAGCTGGAGGTGCTTGATCTAACGGGAACTCAGAGAGTGCCCAGAAGAGCTTAATGTTCCTTACAAACTGTAAGAGCTATATTCACGTAGAGGTCTGAGCCTGATGTTGAATCACCCATTTGACATATCTGCGCTGGAGTGCTTTCTGCAGCAGCATGAAGAGTGCTTTTCTACGCCCAGTGCATCACCGTGCTTGACAGTAATACCCCATAAAGTCAAGGGTGCTTCAGTTGTGACAGTGCTGTAATTTTCAGAGAGCACTGGTGTCAGCACCAGAGCTGAGAGCTGCTGAGCCCTGCTGCAGTCTCTGCTGTCTTGGCCTCAACATGATAACTACAGTTTTTCCCTCTCTCTCACCTGGCAGATCAAAGCGTGCAGGATTTTTTACACACAGTGTACGAAGGAGCAGCCGACTCTGGCCAGAGCACGGTGGTCCAGCTGGCATGTTCCTTCTTCGTGCCCACCGGCGTGATGCTCTCACCCCACTTCGCTGCACGTGCCGCGCGCTGGGCAAACAGCAGCCTGCAGCAGACCGACTTCACCGACCCCAACCGAACTGCAGCCCAAATACAGGAGTGGATCTCCAGTAACCTCGGAGGTAGTGTAACAGCCCACGAGAATGATTGCACATGGATAAAATGTAAAATGATAACCAGAGAGCATGCACTTAAACAAGTGTAAATACAACCAGGCATCTCACCACACTCCCCGTTGCCTAAACCAAGACCAACAGCCAGGAAATCTAATTCTTGTGGTGCTGCTGCTCATTTTTAATGGAAGGGAAGAGCCAGCATATCTGTGAGCACAAGCCTGCAGTATTAAGCCATCAACCGCATGGCCTTATTCCTCTAGTTTTTAAAATGGCAATCCTTTGCAGCGCTTTCAGTTTTAATGAGGAGCAGCCCAGCTCCCCAGGGACGGAGCTTGCTGCGCTGAACGCCTTCACGCTGCGCTGGGGAACGTGCCGAGCTGTAAGCTCAGCAGTTAGGCTCCTGAGTTTAAAAAAGTCAAAATGGGAAATGAAGAGAGTTCGCTTTCCACACAAGCAAGGAAACTAGTAAAATGAGATTGTATGTTAATGAAAACAAAAAATAATTGAAAAAGAAAGTCCTTATAAGCAGCAGACCAAGTCAATCCCTGATTCGCCCCATTGACTTCAGTTACATGAATGTTAATTTGGCCATCAACATGTAATGTGGTGTTTAACACAAACATTAAAGCTGTTATTGAAAAAAAAATAATCTGTGCTTCTCAAATGGACTGTAATAAGTGATCCAGCTTCAAGAAAGGAAATTATTGCTCTAGAAGTGGGTACTAGAATGGGAGTTCGTATTGTGGTACTCAGATGAGTTAAAGGTGGATCACACCTACAAAATTCTTTGAGATACCCAAAGTGGGATGAGTTGAACTGCTAATTACATTGGATACGGGGAGAATTAGGATATGAGCTTCGGTTGACTTAGTTACTTCATCTTTGTACAATGGCCCTCAGCATTGAGAAATTTGAGCTCAATTATGGGGACAACATGGACCAAGAGGCAACCTTGAGGTCCATGTAACTAGTTGTACGATGACTCTTGCCATTTGGGCTGCTGAGCAGTCCTGGCCTGCTTTATTTCTTCACAAACAGGACAGCCTGTGTCCCCCTCCCCATCTCTTTCCCATGCAGATGGGGACGTGCACGGCCTGCCTTTGGAGGGAGCTGCATCGCCACTCAGTCGGGTCACTGTGGTGAGCACCATGTACTTCAAAAGCGTGTGGCTAAAGAAGTTTTCCTTTATGGATACACAGATCTTGCCTTTTACCACGGCAGAGGGCATAATCCTGAAAGTGCCCACAATGCATCACACAGCTGAAGTTAACTACGGTAACTGTCCTTATCCCTGACTTTCTCTATAATACAACACAGAATATTTTTACTTATTTAGTTTTCCACAGCTACTGCACTAAGCTATTTTCCCAGCTGAGACAATGATGAGAAAAAAAATCACCTAAAACAAAGACACCAACTGGGTAACTGAATTGACTCTTAGTCCCAGTCACAAAATACATACTTGGTTCAACATGGTTCCTAAAACATCTACTGTCCCTCGCCCATCCCTAACAGACCAACGCTTGCCAGCACCCATCAACAAGCTTGTTAGTTATAGCCCCTACCAATTTGGCTTGTGGGTTGGGTAAAGTCCTGTCCCCTCACCCTGATCACTGTCCCTCAGGTGTGCGAGCACCAGAGAGAGGATAATATCACTGTGAGCATCAGTGCTCTGGTCACAGTCCGTCTCCAAGGATTTAGGGTAAAATATTCAGGGCAAATTCTGCAACAAAGAGGAGGGGAATTTTTCTGGCCCTTACATCCAGCGAGTGGATGCCATCAGCATGGAATTAAAACACTATGAATATAGGTCAAACATATTTGTATAATATATAAACATATTGTATTCTTCTTTCAAATGTTTGGAGCATAAAGGTTGGTGACACAAGGATTCATACTGTAGACTTGATGTTCAGCAACCCGGGATTCTTCCATTTAACTCTACAATCCCTTTTCAAATATAAAAAGCTCCTTTCCCTTCTGTTCTAAATTTCAATATCTCACTTGTATAAAAACCTTTTTAATTCCTGATCTAAATTTCTTTAAGACTAGTTTATATCCCTTAGTATTGTGCAAGATATAACCTTTAACTTAAATAGCTTTTTTTTTTCATCTTTGATATTTACTCCTAAATGTATTTTTGAGTGAGATGCCAGGCTCATCTAATCTCCTCAGTAAATAGGTATTCCAATTCTCTACTGTACTTTTCCATTTTGAATTAATCTTCATTGAAAGTATGGGACCAGAAATTTATATAATTTTATTGAGTCATACACATGCTCAATACTCCACTCTTAGTGTTTATATGCCTTTGCTAAAATGCCTTGTTTAGTTCATTGGGTGTTACTCAGGCTGTACCCCACCTGTTTTGTCATTTTCCACTCATCCTTCCATTATTTTTTTTTCAGTTGAGTCCTGGGTAAATCAAGGGGAGGGAAATCTCAATAAATACATGCCCTTTTTTGTGAGTTTCTGAGACATTATTGGATTTCCACCACCCCAGTGATAAAAGTAACCTCACTGTTCAACTTTGATGAAAATCTTGATCATTGGCAACACTTTGGAAAGCCACTGGTAACTTCTTTTCAACACAGGAACCCCTTCGAGCAGTTGATTGCTACCTTCCAGTTCTGGCTTTAACTGACACCATTTCTACCTGTAAACAGCACCATAGAGAAACCGTGTCCAATGTTTCACCTAAAACTAGACAGCTGGATCTATGCTTTTTTATCAAGCCAATTATCCAGTCAAAAAGATTATAGATTTGTTTGCTAGGGTCTACCTGATTTGCAGTTTATCTCACTTTCTATTTCCCTCTATGACTTGACTATTCATTTCTCCAGGGTATACTCAAAACTTTTCAAGTGAAGACCCAAAATTTCCCAGACAACTTTCTTTTTCTTTATAAATACACTCTTGTTTTCTAGACTACTGTCTAGAGACACAACCTCTGAATTTACAGGTTTATTGAAAATCTTTGCTAACACATTTGCGATTTCACATCCAAGTTGCCTTTGAATTCTGAGGTGGTAATTATGCAGGCCCCAGATTTGTCTCTCTGAAGTAGGTTAAGCCTCATTTCCATTTCTGGTACTGTAATTCCTCTTGTTCTTTCCTCATTTCCATCATTATCCGATGATATATCATCAAACTAATTCTTTCCCATTGCTTCCAGTAAAAAATTGGAAAGGAATCTAAAAAAAAAAAAAAAAAAAAATTTGATTTCAGCGTTCAGAAACACCATCCATCCTTCATTTTTCTCTTATTGTTTTTTTATATGGTTAAAACATTTTCCTTTTCTGGTCCACAGTCACATCAAGCAGGCAGTTAGCCAGATATTGTTTCTATACCTCTTTATCTCTGAACCATAGTTAACCTGGCAAAGGAATCATTTTTTCTAGTCTTGGAAAGCTTGCCCATACTGCTATGTCTTTGTGGTATTTCCTCTTTCAGAAAGTCCATGGTGTGTCAGCCACACTTCCTCCTCCTGCTGGGACCACCCACTCCTGAGCATGTTCACACTTCTGACTTGGAGAGCTCCCATTCCTCTCGTGCATTCTGACTTTTTCAGAAGTTAATTGACTTTACCAAGGATTGCCAAGTTTCCTTTTCCAAAACCTACTGCCTTCTCATCCTCATTGTTGAGTAGTGTAAACTACTACATCAGCTCACAGTTGTTCAGCCCTGGGTGACTCTGTACCCCTAGCTCACTGCAGGATCTTTGCTACCCCTGAAATCTGGAGGAGCATCATCCTTTGTTCCTTCACAAGTTATCTGGTTAAACAAATGGGTTTCTTGGGACTATCAGCTCAGGAACAGACCTTTTATCTGAACAGTTAGTAGGGTGAGACAAAGAAATGAGACATCTGAAATGACTGAATGCAGGCTCATATAAATGGAGAACTTGGGTAAAGACCAGTGATCAGAAATTCAGCAGCTGACCTACATTACCTGAGCATAAATGTGCTCAGAGGCCTCTGCAAACTTGGTGTAAAATCAGTTGTTCTCGTCTGACCATTTGTCTAAATAGAAGAAGTCCATCCTGTTCATCCGTAATATTTCCATAGAAAAGGGAAGTTACCAAAATACTGGGGTTACCTCTTCATCCAGTCTCAAATTCGTGAGCTTTCTTTAGCTGGAGAGACTTTAGAGGAACTTTAGAGGAAAATAGAAATGAGACAGATCACTGAAATTTTACTGATTTTCAGATTTGGTAGGGACAATTCAGTCTTTGTCCCTAGAAATGCTACAAACATCTCTGACAAATTAGTTTGAAATTAATAAAAAAAAAAAAAGACAGGCTTACTACAACAAATTAGAGACATGAGATAACTTTCCTTCATTATTAAATGATCACAGCTGTATACTGTCAGCACTCAAAATGCAGAGTTAGTTGTGGCCTGTATTGATCTAGCATTTACAACATTGTTTATCCTTTTAACGTGACCATGCAGAACAGATCAGCCTGGGGACAATTAACACTGCTCTGAGTAAGTGTCAAAGTACTATTTACACATGTTTTTTAAATGCTGCAGCTATTTTGTATTGGTTTTAGTGTTGTGTTTTTTTTGTTTGTTTGTTTGTTTTTTCCCTAAGTGATTTGTTGACTGTGTTTGAATACTGATTTAGCATGTGTACATATAGTCCTTATGGGATGCTCAAAACCAGCTCAAGTAAGGAAGATGAAACATCCTGACTCAGTCATCTCAAGTCTTTGGTTTTCTTTTTAATTAACAAGCCAGGTCAGCGGACAACACAAATTGAGACACAAGCTTCAAAGTGTCAGCATGCCCACAAATTAAACCACTCCTGGCCAGTGCACAACAAATGTAAATGTTGTCTGCTTGCAAACAAGGTCTTTTTAGAGCAAAAGAATCCATGTGCTGGGAATTGGTTTTATGAGTGCAATTCCCTCACTGCGCTGCATGGTGTGAGGGTTAATCTAAGAGTCTAAAACTTAATCTAGCAGAATAACCAACATTTAATGAATGCTATCTAACATAGAATTGCAAAACTAACAAGCATTGTACATGGAATATTTGAGACTTTCTATAGCTATATATTTCTGAAAAAATATTTAGGTATGATGAGCATTAGCTAGCTATGTTTTGTTTTTTATTTTATAGCTGCTGACTCAAAAAGCATGAATATCTAACCTTAAAGATAAAACTACTACAGTTTGGTGAAAAGGGAGTAGATCATTGTGGATAGCCTGTGGCAATGGCAATTATAAGTCACTTACTCGTAACTTGTATTTAACTCCTTGCACACTATTGCTGAATGTTCCTGAAATGATATTTACTGGATCAACAGATGAAAAAATGAGGAAAATTGTGATAATTGGGTTTGTTCTGTTGTTTAACAGAGCTCACTAGAAATGTCTGGATTAATTGTTCAGCAAAATATAGAATTAAAATGGTACTTTAAGATGTTTTTTACAAGATGTTGCATAACTAATCACAAGGTTGGAAGCCAAGCAGCTATTACTTTTTACACTATTTTTCTAAAACCTTCATTTGATTTTCATAGTTTCTAGGCCTAGATTTTCAAAACTAATAAATTTGGTGCATAAGTATAACCCTAACTACTTTATCATTTAATGTAGCTATTTGTCTCCTGAAATTAGAAAAAATATATATATTTTTTAATGGTAGTAAAGATAGAAACATAAGGCAAAGTAAGTTTCAGTTAATTAAATAGTATACTCTTTTTTCACAAATTCTTTCAGCAATGAATTTTTAGTGAAAGGTATTATAGATGGAAATCACGGAGAGAACAGTACACTTACTGAAAGAGCACGCATTGCAGAAACAGTCACCATCACATTACTGTCATTGCCTTAGTAATGTTTTGAAAACTTCTCCAGAGTTATTTTATTTTTTCCTACTTCAATGGTGAAATGAGATCTGTATTTGCCCACCTACAGGCCAATTCCAGACGGCAACTCTGGAGCCTTTCAGTGTGGTTGAGTTACCCTACCTAGGGGAGAAACTCAGCATGTTCATAGTGCTTCCCAGTCACAGAAGAACACCTTTGTCCCAGATTGAGTCTCACCTTTCTGCCAAAACCATAACATTCTGGACCAGCAGCTTAAAGAGGATGAAGATGGACGTTTTTCTACCTAGGTAATTTTATTCCTCAAAAATGAATTCCCTACTCCAGTTGTCACAATTACGAGTGTTAGTGCTGGCATGAGTAACCTCCAAGACAGTGTGATACTTTGAGATCTCTTCTTCACAATCAGAAAAGCTCTAACCCTTTAATAAGTCATGATGAAGAGGTGAGCTGAGAATACCAAAGTTTTTCAATGTGTTCTGTACTATTTAGAAAAAAACAATAGTAGCATATTTTTTACAACTTACTACATACTACAAAAAACCACTGACCAACTAACTTGTCCCCACTTCAACTCATACCCATTTTTCTGTGCACAAAGCAACTTTCAGCCATACGTTTTGAACATTAGTCATTAATTGCTGCTACCAAATGCACATATCCCTGGTAGTACTTTCTATCAGATACTCAAATGAAATCATGTAGCAAGAGGAATCTAGCACAAGCAAGCCTTTTGTAGCTGCACCTATTGTATCCATCAGCATGGAAGGGCCTCATTACACATTCCTTACAATACATTCCCCACATTAACATAGCACTGAAAAACAATCTGTACACTAATACCCATTTCCTCCAAGCTAATTTTTGGTAATGTTTCAAAGAGCCCTTTTGCTACAGCTAAGTAGGGCATTAATAAAATCACATACAGGAAAACGCAAAGTTCATGTGTCAAGAAGAATGAGCAGCAGTCTGATTGCAAGAGGTGAAGGCAAGGGATTCTTCCTGTTAACGTCTTCAAGTGAAGATGAGTTGCCTTTCTGGAAAATATGCTTAATCAGATGAAAGGCATTGAGATCATACTGAAATAGATGGCTGAAATGCAAAGGCTTGAAGTAAATTGTATCTGTTCCACCTTTTAGCTCTATGAAACTATGAATGCTGCATTTAAATAAGATCTATCATCTTAATTCCAGGTTCAGTATTCAAAGCCTTTTTGACCTAAAGACAGTTTTTTCTGCCTTGGGAATTCGAGATGCATTTGATCCCATCACTGCTAATTTTAAAGGTGTTTCAGGTAAGAGGCTTGACTGAATATAAAGTGGTCATTGACACAATGGTTGTAGACTCTCAGATCATATTTGAATGATTCAATAGACATGGGCCCGCTGGACTGATTGTGCTTCCTTCTCTACAAACTCCAAAACACAAATCACATTCAGCCAGTCTAATTTATTATTGATAACTCCATTTTGAGCTGTTGCTTTGTAGAAAAGAGGAATCTGATAGGGACAGGGTTGGTTTGGGGTTTTCCTTTTTCTACTTTCACCGAGTAACCCTGCTTTCAGCCACAACAACTAGGGAGACCTCTCAAACAAACCATTCCTATCAGGTCCAGCATTTAGTTCACCCATTGTCCACGTGGTAGGAAAATATTCATAAAGATGAAAGAACAGGTAAATTAAGGTAAAAACGAGGGAGAAAGGGGTATTCACAGTGACTTAAGTCACCTGGAAAGTCCCTGTAATCAGAGACAGTCGAATTTGTGCATTTCTGCTCATGCCCGGCCTTCCTCCATCAGCAACGGAGATCTGAGACATGCTGTCCTCCCTAGGCTGAAGTAACCTGATGCCACCTTCATGCATTATCTCACTCTAAAGATGTTCCTACATTGCCTCAAAGTGATGCTTTTCTGTGGCCTGAGCCTGTGACAGAGGACATGCTCAGACAGAGATTCAAGACAAACGAGAGTTTTAACCTTTTCTCTGATTTGCCTGCACTTGGAGAACGCTGACCCAAAAGCCACGCAGTCCCATGATTTCAGCTACATGCTGAGCTAAGAAGTCCTTAATATAGAGCTAATTTAGACATTCAGGCTGTCTATATTCATCCATCTATAAAGACACATCTATGAAAACACTGAATCAAACTTAGAATTGAGGATCTTCTAACATGGAAGCCAGATACAGAGAAAGTAATTGAGAGGGAGATGCATACTGTGCTGTCCTGCTGAATTTGATGTGATAAAGGAACCATGGAAAAGAAATGACAGTAGAAGAAAAGCTGATAACATGACATATGGTATTCAGCATCAGTTCACATGTTGATAGCACATACTCCACGTTATTGCAATAAGTTCCCCGAAAGTTAAACATTGTCTAAAATTATATTCCTTCTAGTAAGTGTTAGGTATTTCATAAGCGGTGCAATCTTAAGAACATTTTAGAAGTCATAAGAAGGGCTTCAAAGTTCAACTAGTAATAGTAGCTATGTTTCATTTATTAAAAAAAAAAAAAAGGAAACCAGCAGAGGCCAGGCACACATCAGTATTTGAAAACCAGGATCAGATCCTGATGCAGACAGCACTACTCCAGCTAAACACCAAAGGACTGGAATCCTTTGGCCTATCTAACCTGCAGGGTAGTTTAGTTTCAGTCAAAGTAATTGCCCAAATAAAGTATCTGTTATGCATTTCTTATATCCTGTAGGAAATATTAAAAAAAAGGTAAAAGCATTCTAAAACAATAAAAAAATAAAATGTTCAAAGTGAGGTTCAAGAAGGCACTGATAATATTCACTTGTGCTTTTTCTTGTTGTATTTTCTTTTTTTCTTCCCAAGAGCAAGCTGGTCTTTACATTTCAGAAGCCATTCACAAAGCAAAGATTGAAGTAACAGAAGATGGTACAAAGGCATCAGGAGCTACAGGTAAATCACATATACAGATATAATTATCACTCCTGAAGCTTATCACTATAAAAACAACAGCTACTCTTTCCTTTAAAGCAGCATGCCAGCATTTAGAAGTATGCCTAGTCTAAATGCAAACATTTGTATCTAACACATTTCCATTTTACCTTTGTGATTGCTCATTAGAGCTCTTAAAACTCTTCCCTTTCCATGTCTGATGTTCAATTAAGCATGCAAATGATCAAGTGAAAACCAGCTTTGCCAGCCCAGGGAAAATCCAGTTTAACAAAATAAACCCAGCTCTCTGTTGGTCAGATCATGAAAACAAAATAAGAGGGTTACTATCATTTTATCCATAACTCCTGAAACTCCTGTTACAAGGTTTGTTTTCTGAATATTGCCTTTTTTGGTGAGCATTGAAGTTCATGATGCAAAAGTTTCTTCTTTGTGAAAATAATTCCAAGCTTGTTACTTAAGCACTTAAAACCATGACAATTTGCATGCAGTAGTTTCTCATAACAGATAATTTCCACACACGCAGCAGGGACTGGACTGCAGAGTTAACAAATTACCTTTGTAAGCTGAATGATGTGTTCACAAGTCCTCCATTGCATAAAATTACTGAGTTGTGCAATTTTTTAAACCACATGAGCTTTATTAAAACACCCTGCATTTTCATCTCCTCTATGGAAGCCTCAGATGCTCCAGAGATGCTCCAATCCAGAAGAGGCCAAGATTTGTGGGTATTATACCCACAGCAGCAACTTTGAATAAGACTCATGTTATATATACACATACATATCACAACCACTTGTCATAGCTAAACTAATCCTACTGTAGAGCTGTAGAATTTTAAATCTCAGCAATTTTCGTCTTTAACAGTGCATTCATATTTTTAGTCACTTTTTGCTGGCAATTCCTGTACAAAAGGAAAGCCTTTAGGTGGCTCCAATCACATACCAAAGATTGTTGCAGTCAGACAACATCAGACCTTTCCTAGCTCCACTGAAATCAATGCCAGCACCTCCATTGATTCCAGTCAAACCAAGCTAAGAAACTGGTTTTAAAAAGTCTAATTATGTTTGTTTACTATAAAATCTCTGCTGCTAGCCACAGTGACTCGAAAACTAAGGTAGCTTTTCTTAGAAGCACTGAAACAGCACCAGACTTATTTTATTGAGTCCTACTTGAATTTTTCAATTGGATTCTGTTTTAATCACTCGTTAAATTAATTTTTGTTTTGTTTTGTTTTTTTTTTTTCTTTGGACAATATAGTCTTAATACTAGATAGATACAAGGCAGAATTCATTAAAAACAGCTTATTTCAATAATAGCTTTCTGAGCCATCATACTTTTTAGGGACAATTTATTTACTCTCATTAACCCACACTCAGAGAGAAAGTTATGTCATGCAGCAGTTTGAGATCAAGGATGCTCAGGTTTTGTTGAGAGCTCTGACAAATTCCAGGATGGCATACTACTTCTCTGTTCTTTCCCATTGAGAAGAACAGCAATTTAGAAGAATATATTCATGCCTTATCTTTTGACTGGAACAGCAGAGCTAAGGGGTTGCGTAATGGCATGGTATGACTTCAGCAGAGTTAGGGCTGTAAGAACAACAAAGATTTTGTTACCTTTGAAATCCAGAGCCAGACTTCAGCAACGAAGTACACATGCATCATCTGCCTGTAATCTCTCAACACTTATTCATTCACCTAGACCAATTTCACTGCTGGCTAAAATCATTGTTTTATCCTTAGAGCAGCAGTTCAAGCTCTGGTGTTTGGTACCATGAGTTTTGAGGGCACTGCACAGAAGATGGAATGAAAACAGACATTTTACTAACGTTTCCTTCATTGCATTGCAGCAATGGTATTACTAAAAAGATCTCGAACTCCTGTTTTCAAAGCAGACAGACCTTTTACATTTTTCCTGAGACAAGCTAATACAGGTATGTATGCTGTCTAATGCAGTAGCAGGATCATTCACAAGTAGCACTGAAATCACTTAAAAGTTTGTTGTACATAAAGCAACGTTCTTCAGCCTAGGAAATGTTAATAACCATGAAAATAGCAGGTTTAGATTTTCAAGTATACACAAATAATAGTTTTATTTGTTTTAAAAATGGTAGTCAAAGTACAGAACTCAAATTCCCTTCTTCCATTTATAAGAGCCTAAATAGCCTTTCCACAACTATTATAGACACCAGAAATATCTTACTGAAGATCTTGAATGCCCCAGCACAGGAGACAGACCTCCACAGGGCAACTCAAATCATAAATTGGCTGGATCAGTATCTCAAGTTAAAATTTAGATCCTCCCCGTAAACGAAACTTGCTCATGCCTACACAGCACAAAGCAAAATAGACTTCTGATTGTAGACACCAGGCTTTCAGGGCCTGAAATTCCCTGTTTTAATTCCTTCCTTAGTTTGAAAGGCTATGGAAGTTCAGAAGTTCTGCAGACTAACAACCTTTTACCCAGCTACAGCTCAGAATACACAGAAACAAAACTTCCCTTGTATCATAAATATCAACACCTTAAATAAATATCAACACCTTAAAGGAGATTAGACCCCTCACTGCTTCACATCCTCATGAAACACTCGAGTTATAAAAAGCCATAGATATTTATTGTAAGTAATTTGGAAACTGAAACCTCAGCCCTGCAAAAAAATTTAACTTATATATTAATTTTTACAAATAATTACCAAAAAACACGTTTTCTTCTGCAAATGGCAACTTTCTCACTAAAAAACTTCCCCCAAACAAAAAAAAAACGCAGAATATACCTGAAAACCTGAAGCATCACCGTGCTTTTTTGGTTTCTGCATCAGACTCTCTCCTTTCAACTGTTGAGTTATTTAAACTACCCCAGATTCTCTGCCAAAGGAGAACACCATAAGGCCAGTTGACAGTAACAAATAATTCTTACACACCTTTAGCATGTCCTTGCTCCTCTGCACTCTCAGGCCAACTCCAACAACCCTTACCCTTCCTTTCCATGCAGGAAATTTGCACCTTAGGTCTCTTCCTACAAAATCCTTTAAACCACCACATTTCTCTTGTAATTCAGGTCGGTCACTCCTGTTCAGATTTTCAGGGAACACACAACCATTCTTAGGGCCCAGTAACACACTGCTTGGGGCCTGCCAAAAAACTGAAGGGAATCATTTTCCCTACCTGCTTATAAGAAACCAATGATGTTCCCTTAGAGTGTGAATACATATGCAATTAACAGCCTTAAAAACTTTAAGAACCAAAATACAATTATTAAAGACTAAAGCACACTAATTTATAAATGCTTTGACAATCATTACCGTGTAGCGAATAAACATCTATTCTAGCCTAGCAGATGTGGAATTAAAAAAAGGCACTAAAAAAGGAAATCTGATCTATGAAACCTGAGCTGCAGTCAGATCAAACAGGGATTTGGGCGAATAAATTTGCTGTTTACAGTGTATGGTAAATTGTATAAGAAGCAAATCAGATTGTAACAGGATCCTTACATGAAACACTACATACCCTCCAATCAGCTCAAAATCAGAAGTGCATTTATGTAGTTTAAGCTTTTTAATGAAGAAAGAAAATTGAGAACATTCAGGTGTTTTGTTTAGACTTCGTGAATGAAGTTTTTCCAAGGGGAAAATGGGGAAGGGTTCTACTTTTCTGTTCAAAGGTGATTCTTTAGTCAATGCTTTGGGCAAGTTTCTGGTTTGGGCACATTTCTAGGTTACTATTTAGAAAGGCCTTTGTTTTTAGTATGGAAATTTTTAAATTATTCTATTACTCTATTAAAAAGGCAAGCATACAACTTATGTATGGAACAATTGAATGTGCAATTGCAACAAATGATCACAAATCTGCTAGTTCCATGCTTAATTTGTACTTAATTGTACTTAAACTGTACTACGCTTTTTGAAAACCTGGTCCCAAACACTGAAATTTCAATATTATTTTCATTTACAGGTTCAGTACTCTTTATAGGAAGAATTACAAATCCTTCATAATAAATGCTAGTCAATTACACTGTCTTCTGTTCTTTCTATGGTGAACCTTCCTTCAATTAAATTAAAGGCTACATTATGCATATATTTAATAAAATTGTTTAAAACAACACTTGCAAGGAAAAGAGCAAGTCTGCCACCTGATTACTTCATACACACCACAGGAAGCTGCTGTCTAGGAATCATTAGCACCACAACTGCAAAGACTGTAGGCATATACACATTTGAGGAAAAGCTGAACAGATTTTGCCACCTAAACATTTAATAATCTGAGCCACAGCTTCTGATCAACTTCATCATGCTAGCAGGTAACTGACTGAAGTCAACCTTGATACCGAACAGATCGAGCTATCTGAAAGCATCCCCCAGGAAGGCCAGGTTTTCAAGCACAGCTTTATTTCTCTTTCCTGAGGTCTTGAGAACAAAACTGAAGTTCAGTCTAGTCCCAGACTTCGCTATACTCTAGCTGAGATAGGGAGCAAGCAAGCAGCAAAAAGCTGTGAAAAGTTGAGAAGTTGTTCCAAAACTGACAGAAGGGCAGGTAGGAAGTAGATATACCACTGAATCAGTAACCAAAAAATATTACTACCAAAAAGGTAGTAATACCTACTTTCACCATCTTTTTCTTTTTAAACGAACACACCATAGAACACATTCCTGAAGAACACAAAATGAAGCTAACGATATATTGAAAAATAGCTTTTTCAGCACCCTATTAAAAGCTAAGATATAGTGTTTTAGTACAAGTCATCAACTGATTACACGATGCATCAGAAACCCCTGCCCATAAAGATTTTAGGTGAAGATCACAATCCAACTCTTCAGAAAAGTGCTGCTCCCATTGAGTCAAAGCTTTCCAGAAGTTAGCAAAGATGAAAGACAGGACCAATAAAGTATTCAGTAATAACTTGTGTCCAAGATTGCTGGACTGGTTCCATTTATAAACACACAAAAGCTTCTGACACAGAAGTGTGCAGAATTCCTCAGAAGCTACTGACCTCTGCTTTTCTACCCTGTATCTTCATAAAATTGTCATTGATGTCAATGCACATACAGTACATAAGTTTGTCACTCTATTCACTAAACAGTAAAGCATGAAGTACACAACGCCAAGATCATCATCCTACCATAGTCGTGACTGTTTTGCTTTTCTTTCGTTCTGATTATGTTCTGATTAAGAACAGAATATCCAATGATACAAAACTGCTCATCGTTCAGTATCACACCAACAATAAGGCACTGTGAAAGGAAGGCAGAAGGAACCATTCCAAGTAAAAAATGTACTCAGTCCTACACAAAGATTAAAATAGAGCTTTTATTGATGGAATAACAAAAGTGCTTTTCTTAAATATTTTTCAAAATACATTTATACAACTTACAATAATATATCCAAAATAACTGTATATACAAAACATTACCTTGTTTTATGTATGTGCTTTTTTTTTCTGAAAATTACAAAGCAACTTTTTGGCAAAGTTCAACCTTAAGAGGTGATAATTTTGAAGGTTGGATTAAGAAAATAGAACCTGAGGGAAAGTGACACTTAAGTCCATGACAAGCAAGGAGTTCTCCATTTAAATAAAAATGTTTTCGTGATATTTTTCACATTACAAAAATAACAGAAATGAAGAAAAAAGATGATGGATACTTTTCTCATCATTTTATAGAGCAGCTTCTCATTCTTTCCAATACAGAACTTGAGATAAGAGTGCATGTCAAAAATGAATGCAAGTAAGGACAGCAGTGCCCTGCTGTGGCTTTCTCTTGGGTGCAGTTCCTTAGCTGCTGTTGATATGGTTGACCTGATTGGATCTGCGATGGATTTCTTCCAGGAAACTCTCTAGCTGTTCTATCAACATTCGTTTTTTAAACCTGCATTTAAAACAAAGCATAATGAATACACATGGTAGTAAACAAAACATTGTTCCCAAACTTTTACTGGACCCTGGAATCTTAAGTAATTATTTTAGGTACAGTGCATGATGACATTACATATATTGCTGTCTCCTCAAGTTCTGTTAAGCTACTAACTTGCTTTCAATTTAGTGAGAGAATATAAAACTAGGGTTACTCGAGTCTATTCTAGCATGTTGTTGAACACCACTCAGCCTTCGGAAAGCCAGGAGAAATTCTGAAGTGGTCACTATTTCCATCAGTAAACTTCTTAAGTACAGAAATAAAATATATCCCAAAACTACAATCCTAAAGCTAGCAACAGCTTTTAGGGATTATTTGCACACCTTCACAAAAGCCAAGTGATTTTGGTACTGGTGGAGAAATAGCCATTATACACTGCAGAGCAGGTATCAAGAAAATACAAATGAAGTTTAAGAAACTAAAGAGAATACAGATTTACTCCACACCTGGAATCTCTGCACTTCTATTCCTTATTGACTACAGAAATATGGACAGCAGACCATTTTGGGCTTGAACCCACTGCAGCATTACTGTCCATCGCTGTTTCCAGAGAACCCTAACCCCTGCAACGTTTCTGCATCTGAGAAGTAATTCTGACTGACACTTTGGCAGCTGTACACATACTCTGTGACAAGCAGCAATGCAAAGATCACACACTTTCTCAACTCAGCACTTTTCAGAACTGTACTCAAGAGTTCAGTCCTATGGTCTTATAAGACTATGATCCCAGTCAGGCCCCCCAGTCCATGTTCATGGCTCACTTATAAGTCCCAGTAACTCCAAATAAATCCCACACCAAGTACTGATTCCCCTCCATTCTTCACCACTCTTTTCATACCTGATCCCTGCTTCTTGAAAAGTACCAGCCCAGAAAATAAGTATCTACTCCTTTTCATTTGCTCTAATAGAAGCCAAATGATTTAAGCTAATAACGAGGTGTTTTACTATAATACATCTTAGTGAAAATTCAGCATGCTTATATTCTGTGAGTAATGTTACTTTTCAGAATACCATTAAGTACATTTGAAGCAGGATACATTTCTTAGAAAATTAAAGCCTAATGGAAGGTAGGAAAAATATATTAACTGCTATCACAATACATCAAAACCCTGTGCCAACAGTAGTAACTATGTCAAGTCCCACAGTACATCTCACAAGCTTCTTATCCAAATGCTGAACACCACAGGAACAAGTTTTCAAGGCAAAAGAACTTTTCATCATATCAAATGACACTGATTAATACAATTAAACATTGACTCTTACTTATTTAACTGTCCAACCTGCTAAGAAAATCAGTATTCCTAGTAAAACTTCCTAGGGTAATTGTAGTTATTGAGCACTAAGGTTATTATTTCAAAACTGTTTGTATTAATTCTTTCTAGTGCTTTTATTACAAGTTGGTATTTCTTAGCATTTTGCCTAGGTACACACTTTATGCTTTGTTATGTAATTAACAGTTCAAAGCTCTCAGTTTGTAGAATAAATAAAAGGGAATTGAATTTCTGATACTGAGAATTGTCAATTTGAAGAATTTTCATTCATGTTTTCCTGTCAGCTTGTGCTAGACTATTGGGCAAGGTGCTAGATAGTCTTATCTAGGCTCCCTTTTCTCACAAAAGGTTGGAACTATTTTTCAAGGTCCTTTTGAACCTAGGCTGTTTTACGATTCTATGTTTTTATTTAGCAGAAAGTGAAAAACTTCTTTCTGGTAGGGCCATAAATGGCTTGCTATGCCAACTCCAGAAATATTCAAGACCTCTCTAGCCAACTTTTTCCATCAGCATATACAAAAAACTGTTGGCTATGTTGACAGATAGGATTTAGTTCTGATGCATCTAACAGCAACATTCAACTACTGCCAAGCCTTGTAGGGAAAAAGTCAGCTCAAGTTAACTAGAATACAGAAGCAGTGCAACAGAAGTAAGAATTACAGATCTCAAGAGCCACATTCAGGGGCACAAATACTCCAAACCCACTAATGACTGCCAAAGATTACAGGAGCAATAATATTATATGGATTTGCTGAGATAGTGAGGAAGTATGTACAATCTACAGGCTAAGGAACAACTTTGACAGGTGATAAAGACAGATCAAGCAAAAGCATGATAATAACAATTGTTGCTACAGGGAGAGCACGACCTATCTGACCAACTATGCTGGCAGTAGAAGGCTAGAGGAGCCATATGAACCACATCCTATGGTCAGCATACCTTTACCTCGCAGCATGGTTTTATGCTAAAATCACTTTTATTTCATAATGAATTTTGATCAATAATGCCATAGGAAAAAAGCTGACTTCAACAAAAAACCAAAATCAACTATTCACCGAAGTAAACCTTAAAGTTATATTTACAGTTGAAAAGATGTTGGAATTTCTTTTAAATCTAACAGTCCTGGTTTCAGTCAGCATTACGTTTCTCTTTTCCTTTCTGAGTAGTCACGTAGTAGGCTAGGCAAATAGTCTGAAGATGATGTAAGAACAAGTGTCACTGGATTAACAACATTTTAAAACCCCAGCAAACCCTACCTCTGTCTGCCGCTGTGGAAATAGGACTTATTTCAGAAGGAAATAAATCTGAAGAGCAAACATGTTTACGGAGCAAACCTGAATCTCAAAAACTATTTTTAGAACAGGATTTTGAGTTGAAGCAGAATAATGAATTTAAACTGTTTCTGAAAGCTTAGTTCTCAGTAAAATGCAGTACCTCCAGTTCTTCAAATTAGCAGTACACCCATACCTGAGCTCTGGAAGTTGACTGATTTTTTTAATTACCATTGTGCACCTTAGCAGTTAAAGCTAAGCTAAAACTGAAGATGTGATGTGAGGCAAAAAGGTGAGCTTGAGCAAAAAAACACATCAGGAAGCTTACCTATTTGTGTTTTTCCCCCCCCCTCTAGGAGATTACTTGCAATGCAAAGCTCTGTGTGGGAAGTTTCAAACAATTGCATGGTTGTCAAGCAGCTATGAATAGCAGTACACGATGGTGTCATTTTACAGGATTAATACAATTCAGTTACCTACCTTGAAGCTTCTTTAATAACATTTTGCAAAAATATCAGACGGGTTTGTAAGCTTCCTTGTACATGTTTCAGTAAAAAGAAGATTCTTTCATACTCTTGAAAAAATAAGAGCAAAAACAGTTTAAGAGATACCAGGCAGATACCTGTTGCAACATTTCCCTTCATGTGAGCAAAACGCAACGTATTTTGTTCAGCTTTCATAACCTTTTATATATCACCTAACAACCAGTCTCATAACAACATACTGCTTTATCAATATTAACATTAGCAAATGCAGGATACTGGGAGTTCAGGATATTACTGGAGCATCTAACGTGCTAATCTTAATACCAAGAACATAAAAACCATGACTTCCATAAACACTGATATAGAAAGATACAGCAATGTTTTAATCACTCATCCTTAATCACTCATCCACGCAGTTTTTAATCAATGTTTTAAAAACAAATCTTTAAATTTGTCTTGTGATTTAGTATTTTTCTAAATAGTGATCTAATATTAATTCTTTGTCTAGCTCTCAGGTCAATCATCTGATTAAGATATTTGGTATACTTACTCCTTCCTGGTTTTCGGATTTCTTTCATAATTTGTGCTCTTAGCTCTATGTTAATCTCTGTGGAACTCCTGCAGTGCACTGCTTTTTTCCCTTTACTGGGTGAAGACATTGGCAAGTTTTCCTCAGTACTTTGTTCTTTACTATCCAATTCCTCATGATTCTCCAAAAATCCATCAACGTTCAAGTTATTCCCTAAATGTTCGTGGCCTACATCCTCTGTATGAGCTGCTGGTCGATCCAATGAATTGAATGGAGAAGAGGACATTGAGAACTCTGAATCCATGGTATTTGGGAAAACATCCGATGAAAGTGGGTCTATAACATGATTCTCCACCACATCATCCATTGCAATCTCATTATTAGTTTCTGACACTAAAAAAAAAAACAGATTACACCTGCAAATTTTGCACTCTTTATGATCTGATAGAGGTCAGTGAGCATATTGAATATTGATTAAATTCTTGGAAAGCTATGCTCCAGCTTGTATAGTCTACCATATATGCTATAGTCTACCATACATGCCAGACATACAAAAATGTTTGTGGGTTATACCAGTAAGCACATCAGTTTATCCCCTGGTAATTAATGGCTTAGATCACAAGTATATTCTTCACATGAGAAAGGAAATCACTACATGTACTATCAAAAAGAAAAATGTAAAATGTACTTTTGACATGTTTCTCTTTTCCCATTAAAAGTGAACTGACAAATTTACTGTAGTGCTGAATAGTGAGCAGGACTGTTGCACAGCACCTCAACTCCACACTAAAGGAATTGAATTCACCCCCATTGCAGTGAAATTCAAAGTGACTTCATGCAGTGCTACTTTCAAAGCATCCGAATTCCCAGGAAAAGGAAGAACATTCTACTGTTTACACTGTCTCCTCATTTAATTCAGGAAATTCACTGTTTATACTGGAAAGTTCCTATGAGAGAGACTTCTGTTTGAAGGGCTACATTAACTCTTTGTAATTAGTCCCTGGTGCACACTTAAACACTTCATTTTCAAAAATTGCCGTATTTGGGAAATCAGCCAATGGTACTCTCACATAAACAAGCTTTTTCTGCATAAATAAAAACTGAACTCTCTAAAAACAAAGATTCACTTACTTTTGTGAATAGGAATGGGTTTAACAAGGTCAGGCTGTGCTTGTGTGGTTGGTATCGGTGGCCCCTTTCCTCCAATGTGGTTATTCACAACTGGAGGAGTTTGTGGTCGACCTCTGAGCAGGGGTGACATACACCGACGTCTTTTTGGAATCCCTTGCATATTTGGTTCTCCGGGTCTTTTATGTTTATTCTGAGGTCCTGATACAAATTCGTCTGCTTCATCTATCATCATTCCCTGTATTGAATGGGTAGAATAAACTTTAAACCAGAAACACATAATATAAAACAGTGAAAGCTTTGATGTTATACCGATGTTTACCATGTATATGGCAATGTACAACATGCCATCACGTATTGACTTAAGTGTCAACCAAAATAACAGGAGGAAAAAGGTTAGAGGGCTGTCAAACTTTTCATAATTGCAGAATGAAAAAGTAAATATGTAAGGGAAAATATTTCAATTATATTCATGATTTAGTGAAGTCCAATACAGATTTGGATGAGAGGGAGAGTAATGCTGACGGAAAAACATTTGAGGAACTTTATGGATAGTGCCTTTCCATATACTTGGAAGCACTTTTCCTATGCACATTCTTTGAATGGCCCAATCAGCAGACAAACAGAACAACACAATTTAAGAGCAGCATTATAGAAAAGTCACCTTTTTGTCCAATTTGAATGGATTGCCAAATGTATGGAGCCTTCGTGGTTGATCAGGATCAAGTTCTCGGAGCGGAGAGGGTATCTGTTTTAGATACTCCTGGTAGTTTCCCATTTGTGCTATAGGTACACTGTGAACTTGATCTGTTTCAACAGAAACATTTATTAATATACAATACTGCCCACTTTACAAGAATTTAGCCTATATCCACTTAACTCCAATTTTCAGTCTTTTATCAAATTAACAAAATAGATGTGCAAAACTCACCATTATTCTCACCTAACTGGTATTTACAGCATCAAGTTTTGAGTGTAGAAAGCTTGCTTAAACGAATCAGTGTGTGTCTTGAGTTCCATCATGACATGGAAATAGAAATAGTTGTCATGCATGGATTTTAGCTTTCCAGTGTCCCATAGCTTTTCAACGAGGTAGATGGGTGAAAAAGCAATTGCAATAAATTTTATCTAAAACATTACTACAAAGAAAAACTACATTAATGCAAAGTAGTAATGCCAAGCATATAGATTTGAAATACAACTACCTGAATTTAGCTAATCAAAATTTAATTGTTGAAACTAGCTTAACCTTGAAGAAGCACTGATTTTTGACCACTGGAATTGATAAGATTTTAAAATCCATAGGACATGAACAATTCTGATGGATTTAAAGCTGCCAAGCCTTTAGTCAAGTAGAATATATGCTACCAGAAACAGCAGAAAAAATAACATTTTTGATGTGGTTTAACCCCAAACAGCAACTTTGCTTTTCAAACAATATTAGTTATGTATGAAAACATAACATACACTTTCACTTGCACTGCCCTTCCCATTTTCTCCACTTTTTTCATCATCTATGTTAGATACCATAAAGTAGCACCTGAAGACACGGCAGAAAGAGAAAGGAGTAAGAAGTAAGTATGACTAGAGTAAGGAACAAGGTGGGTAAGGAATAAGTTGTACTACTGAACTATTCACTGTTGGCCTAAAGGGCAAAAGAATCACACTGGTAGCACCCAGTAAGCCGGCTTGCCTTTCCACTGTTCACAATGCACTCTTATTGTATGGAGAAAGATCATAATGTTCAGAACTGTCCTGAGTTTGTTTGGATTTATCATGAAGGTTGGGGAAAAAAGAACTAAGAATCCTAAGCAAATGACCAGGTCTCCTCTGGATAGACTAAAGGACAGACCAGTGAATTTACCTTCTCTATCCTTAACTATTTTTCTTCCATTAAGTTATTTAAGGAAAAAAAGGAGATTATGGCAACAGACACCTACTAAGTTTTTAAGAACTGATTTTTTTTTTTATTTATTTTTTTTTTACAGTTTTCATTTTTTAGTACAAGCCATATCACAGGTAGGCAAAAAAAAAAGTTATCTAACCTTCATCTTGTCCTTTGAGGAGCTTCCGAGTACTCTTCAGTAAATTAGATCTCATTCGTGTTAACTGATCCAAAAGATTTCTTCTAGGTATGTCATAAGCATTTCTAAAAGTCTGAGGTTTCAAATCCTGCGGTTTCAGCAAATAAAGTTTCAATTAATACAATGTATGAAACAATATCTAGCATTTCAATGGTAGTATATTGAAAATAACAACATTACACACAGTGGTGCTTACCTTATTCAGCAAAGCTATTTGGAACCCAGCATACTCCTTCATATTGAGGTCTAGAGGTCTATGAGGAATTTCCCCAGTAATCCCCTGTAGCAGATGTTGAAAATCGTTCCTATGTGCCATAGACAGGTTGTGTGATCTGCTTCTGACCTTAATTCCAGTCTCTTGCGCTACCTTTTTGCCTACAGAGCCAATGACTCTATCGGACTCTATTTTGGCCTTAATTTGAAATAAATAAATAAATAAAATTGACAATATGCTCTTAAAAGGATTAGTCAGACTTATTCATTTTAAATTCCTACCTAGAAGATTCAACAATGTGCTAATACACTATGACGACCATAACCAGGATGAGTGCTTAAGGAGTGCTTAATACAAAACCACTTAATGTTTACTACAATTTCAAATATAGTGAACAGTTTGTGCCTAGTTCTTCTGCATATTTCTCCTCTGCTGCCCATTATGGTATCTAAGCACCAATATGCATGCAATGCTTTTATTTTCACAGAAAGCCATAATTTGGCTAGCAACTCTCAGCAAATCTATCTGCACTCAAACTTCTCTCTGCTATAAGAGCTGAACACTAACTCTCAAAAGACCAATTCTCCCACAACTATAGTTGTGATCTGTCATACAATGGTATCAACTTCCTAAACGCTCAATACAGATAGTCATAGTCAAGTAAGAAATGAAATACATAATGCCCAATCCTGTTTGACTAGACAGACCTGACCCCCAATATGACATTAGATTTGTACCAAAATTAAACATGTTCATAAATGCCAACTCTTCGGCAGAATACAACTGAACAAAGAACTAGAAGTAATTTGGTAATACATCTGCCAATGCTTTTTCATTTTCACAAATGTATAGATTACTTAAAATCCGAATATGTATTTAAGAATACTTCTGTCTCTACTGGCAGAATTTTTTCAGAAGTTAGAAAAGCTTTAAGAGCAATTTGCAGTGTACATCACTGAACTTTAGAAATGTAAAAAGGCTAAGTTGAGAGATTAGCCCACTTAGCAAAAATACTAAGCAATGTGACCATGATTTCCTAAAATATACTCTAGACTTTACTCTAGACTTCAAGAAGCTTGCATCCTCCTTCAAATAACACTTCATATCAACGTTTTAAGAAAGTGTTTCCATAAATACTTGTTAGCTGGATTAGAAGTACTTGCACTACTATTTCTTACAGTTTCAAGCCTATTGCATTCTTTTATTCTTGAACAAGAAAGCTTAACGTGCACATTTCAACAAATTAAAAGTGGAGGTAGCAAGACTGAAATGCTTTAGCTGGTGCAGGGGACCACCAGCACTATTCTGTATAGTCAACAGCTTTATAATTTTCAAAAGGTCACTTGCCACTTCTGTCTGTCCTATTTGATATTCTGAATTCTGTCAGTTTACTTTATATTTACTGAACGCTTCCCATTTCACAGGACACTGATTCAGATGCACCTAATATAAAACCCTATTTTCAGAAAAATGCTAGAACAGCTTTACAACCTAAGGTAAGACAACATGTTTTCTTTTGGACAAAAGTATAATACTAACTATACATGTAAAAATGTTCCTTAAATATAAAAAATAATTTGTACCTCCATACCTATCTTTATAGTCCAGTCTATAAAAGTCTGTTTAAATGCTTTCCTTCAATTTACAAAACCAAAATATTTTGCTAGTTGCTTAGGGAACACATTAACTTGATCTTTCTGCTTTTTTCCTTCAAAGCCATTGAACTTGAATATTTTAAGATTATCCTGATATTACAAGTTTTTACTGCTCTTTTGCTTCAACATTACCTGCTGACTCAACTTTTTGAGATATGAAATGACACTGTAACTAAGTCCATATTCCACATTGTCAGCTATAAGGTTTGGTGCTCCCATCATTCTCACAGCTTTCTTCAAAGGCTGAAACATGGAATATATTGTAGAGTCATATTTAACTTTACAGAAGTTATATACATATTTCAACTAACTATATCCATTTCATATAGAACCTGAAGTCCTTAAAGACAGAAAATAAAAGCTTTTCATGGCAGGGTTTTGCTTATAAGCATCACTGTGCGTAAAAAATTAGCCATTCTCTCAAATGAATATACATTCTACTTGAAATAGGAAGAAAACACCCATAAGCGGAAAGATAACTATAGTTGCATAATAAAATAGAAACACAAACACAGTAAGTCATCTTACCCCAAGATAATAAGGAGGCATTGTCTTCAAATAGCTTTCAAATGACTGCAGCCATTTTAACGTTGGCTTTGCCTTGTGCACTTTAAACAAGTCATCTGATGGTTATAGAAATAGAGACAAAATGAAATGTCTATACATGTTTTTCTAACAGGAGAAACGCTCAAGAGAATGTTAATTCCTCAACTCTTGAATACACTGTTTTAACATATATGCAATTAAATATGAACAAGAGATTAAAATTGCAGCCAAAAGATGGAACTTGACAAATTATTTTATCAAATTGAACTGATGACGACACAGACTGTGGAAAATAGCTACTGAAACAGTAAAAGGAAGAAGACTACAACATATCTGAAAGAATGACGATTACATTCTTCTTATACTCTGGATGCAATTCAGTATCACTGAACTATTTACTAGTGAAATGAGTTAACAATATAATACATCGTTCAACATTCTAGATTTCTACAGGTATGTGACTAATACTGTCATTTGGAGTCATCTGTTTGGATCAGATCAATTTTTCAGTTCTCTACTAAAGGATTTCATGAATTGGTATTTACCTAGCAGTGGAAGGAGGACTGGATAATTGTAAGGCATCACAAATAAATTCACACAATTCAGCGCTGTACTAGCTTTCAAGTAACCAAAAGGATGACCAAGTTCACTGTATTTTGCACTATTGCTCACATATACCTGCAATAAAGCACATTATATGTAAATCCAAAATATTGTGTTTAAATTTTGCATCGTATTTTGATTCTAGAAAAAGTTTATGAAAAACATCTTTCTATAGATAAATTCATTTAAGCGTATATTCTACTTGCCTGCCAGCAGGTCTGAGGAGATTTCCTTTCCAGGATAAACTGGGTCAGTGGTGAAGGCTCTAACTCGTATTTATCAAAAGGCAGTTTGTCAATGACCATTGGTTCACAGTCAGTGCAGGAGAATTTCACCACAGGATGAGATGTGCGGGGTGGCTAAATATAAACATTCTGCTGTTAATGAGTCTGCACAACAACTAAAATTTAATCTTTCTATAACTAAGGTAATACAGATTCTTTGAAAACAGGCATTTAAGGAGCCTATTCAATACAGTATTCATACTTATTGTTAATAAGCCCTAAAAGCTCAATTTATGGCATCAGCACTGTCTTAAAAACTGATGGAAGTTAATTTTCTAAATACATAGTCATTTTAGGAAGTCAAAAACAGTAATATTTACTGCATATACACAAACTTTACAAATGGAAATAAATCCTTGTGTGGACAAAAATAATCTTCAATGTTACCCTGGGGCATGCCCGCTTTTATTCACTGTAGAAGCGAGCATTGCAATTTCTCATTTGCTGACTTCCTTTAACATTACATTTCCTAGAAAAAATTTACATTCAAAATTTTAAACCTGATTGAGAACAATTTATATAATATGAAAACAAGTTTTACAAGAACTCGCATTTCAACTGCAACAGTGAAAACTTATTCCAGTTCAATTTAAATTTATCAATCACAGGGAAGAGGCTGTGATTGATGAAAATATAGTTTAAGTATAAACTGATAATATTTGAAGTTTCTTTTGCTTAAAGCAAAAGAGCCTGTTTTAAATTAGGAAAATTGGAACTATATGCCTACTCTTGAAGGGTTTTCAGAAGAGAAACTTAAGCTTTTAATACTTACCTTTAACCTCCTTTAAGCCCAATTGGGAAGCCTCCTTCCACTTAGTCTCATTACAAGAAAGCAACTAATACATAAGATGAGCTAGGGAAATGGGGTTTCTTGAACCTTCCTACCACCTCACCTTGAAAGTAATTTTTCTACAAACCTACAAGCTCTAGCCTCTTCCTTTTAGGATAAGCCACACAACATTATCTGCCCACAGAGCTGCTCTTGCCTTGAGTGTCTCCACTCTGAGGAAGGTGTACTGTCCAAGTGCACACAAAACAGGAGGCCCAACCAACTGAAGGAACTGCAATTCTCTTCAAAGAAGATGCCTCCAATAAATAGTTGTGGTGGAGTTTCTGACCAAGCCATGAAGCAGTTATACTAGGAATAAGAAGGCTGCAAGAGAAGTTGAATGCTAAGACTTCAGAAGTCCAACAAGTTTTGTCTGGACAGCAGATTTTTTTTTTAATTTTTTTTTAACCCCAGCAGTGGGAGCAGCCATTTAAATGGTGTACCAATAGAATTATTAGCAGACTTTCACACACATTTAAGAAAGCCTTGATAGTACTGTCTACATTATACGGAACAGTTGTTAAGGTAGGACTGTTTTTGATAACTCCACTGTGGAGCAGGGGACAAAAAGAAAAATAACCACAAATTGTTAAGTCAATGTTGTAACTCTTGGCTAAGTTTTAACACTATATTTTCAGTAAAGACAAAAATACAAGTCTTGGAACTATCAGCAAATGTAACTCCCCCACATTACGTAATGAAGTTTGTGAAATTCCAATTGACATTAACAGAAATTTATCTGCATGTGCAGTAATTCAGTGGTTGTGCAGTTATGAGAACTATACTTGCTACAAGTGAGGCAAATACTTTATCTTTCACAGTTTAGGTGAGTTACAATTTGCAATTTTTTAACATCAACTTTTCAGTGGATTTAGAGCTGTAACTCTTCACTTGGTAAGATCTGTTTTAGTAATCTCAAGACCAACAGCAGCAGACAAATTCTAAAGACTCTACACAGTGAAATGATGCAGATACACCATTGATAACTACAAGGAATACACAGGGTAGTTCTACAAAGCAGCTTTTCAATACCCAACGGACAATGGCTTTTTGCTTTTTAAATGACTATAGGAGATTTACTTTTATTCACACAATAGTTTGATTTGTAGTTAAGAACAGCATCTGTATCTTTCACTGAATGTGGCTATAGATGCCAGCAATACCCAAGTCTATAAACATGACTTATGTATATATGTAAACATGACTTTTACACTTGTATCACTCTGGAACAACCTGTATTTCAAAGGACTCATTTTTTCGAGGGATATACAGCTCAAGAAAAGCTCAATGAATTTGCTAGTCAAACTACTTTCAGATCAAATAAGTGAAAAATCATGATAGGCAGGGAACAATTCCACTTTAATGATTTTCAAAGATAAGCAGAAAATACAAAAATACTTTATACTAGAGATTAGCTTTCATATCCAACAGAAGGCATCAGCATACTCTCATGAAAAAAGAGCAATGACAATAATTCTACAGGCAGTATTTTAGGAAAAACCAAGTTTCTCTACTTGGAATTAGTTAAAAGTATAGTCCTACCAAACAACAGTAGATGAAGTTGCATTCAATTGATGCTGTGCATATAGAACTATCACAACAATTCAGAACTTGGAAGATCATACTATGTTCTGTTAACACTGTCAGGTAATAAAATTTTGTAGTCCATTATCAAAATGCCACCTTATTTCTGGTTTTATATGTTAAGAGTTCAAACAGAAAAGCTACGTGATATACAGCCAGTTTCTTTATACTTCAAACTGAACACCATGTTATCTCAGATTACTTGTGAACAAAAAACTGCTCACAGTGACATTGTCTTAGTTCACACAGCTTTTATGGTGCCCCCAATGGAGTATATCTCTCAAGACTTTTTTTAAAAGTAATTAAATAGGAACTCTTGGAATATTTGCGCATGCACACACCTTTTACTTCATCTAACTTCAGTACTTACCAGCGTTGGAGAATTTTGATCTGGCCAGAAGGATTCAGGAACAGGCCAATGACCTATAGGAACCCCAGTTTTAGGGTTTGGTCTGACATAAATAAGTTTGTGACAGCTGTGCCAAGGTTGGGGTCCAAAGGGCCTAGCTATTTCCACCTGTCCATCTACAAAAGAAAAAGGCTTTATAAGTCAAGATAGTGTTAAAGCTCAAAAAGCATTAAGCAACTTCTGTGAAGAGTTCAAGAACTACAATCCCAGGGAAGCTTTTACTTTAGTTAATATTATTTCTACGAATGTGATAACTGTTAACAAGCATTTCTGCAAAAAGATAGAAACGATGAGAAACCAAATAAGCACCAGATGTCTACACTATCAGAATTGAGAACCAAATATCTCAAGTCCTTCATAATAATGTCTTTCTCCCATTGTTATTCCCAGATAACCTTCAAATCTCCATGCTTATAGACAGTATTTAACGCACACAGCTGAGACAGCTGAGCTAACTTCTTACTGCAAAGCAGGATTACAAAGTCTCACAAAAACATGTTTCTCCCAGAAACATCCTAAAAGGGTCCTAGGTTTTCATTTAGAATGAAAAGTTAAGGATACAAAATCATAATTGCTATTTTAAATCTTAGTGTGCACTTTACTATGTTAAGCGAAGAGATAAGCATAAAAACACAGTATTTTCAACATCAAGCTATTTGCATTTCTAGGTGGTAGCAAACTACTGCTTAAAACCCATGAACTCATTTTTATATACTTGAAGAGAATAACTGCATTTAAGACTACCTCAGTAACACTACCAAATGTAGAGGTTTTATAGTGTCTAATAGCTATATTGCCAGTATTTTGAAAGAAATTACAAACATGGTAGAACCTTTTTGTAGCGATGTCTTTTAAATTGCTAGTTTTCCTTTTGTTTTGACAGCTCTTAACATTAACTTCACTAAACTATATTGACAGTTATCACTGCTGTTTGCTAACAGTATAAAAATTTCAAGTACCATCAATTGGTGAGGGATCTGGTCCAGCTTTTTCAAAATTTATTACCACTCCACTTTGCACTTTTTGCACCAATGATTCGAGACACTGATTCAGCATTCTTGGAGAGCATACACAGTATGATCGACCTAGAATGAAACAGCCAAGGTTAAGGTTGCTCAGTGTTGCTGCCCTTATTTTCAGTTAAATCATTCAAAAACTGTTGCCTTGCCACATCCAATGACACCTGTATGGATTACTGATCTAAAGCATCTACAAAACATCCTCTTTAAGCACCAAGGCAGCCTAACAAAGCAGTGGCAGTGTTACATGCATCTCATCTGAAACGTTTGGGTTTTAGCCCCATAATGACATTATCTCAAATTCTTGGTTGGATTCATGGAAAATGGGCTCCCCCTTGTGACAGACAACACTCAACTGTCCACAGATCTCAACACGCCAGTTGGGATAACCTGCATTAGTCAGAAAGTAGTTGAATCAGATCCTTTTGGAATGCTTTTTAAAATCAATTTGCTTATTTTCAACCACAACCCCTCCAATGCAAGGAAGAATCATTACGCTTTTAGTATGTTATGCAATCAAAGCCTTTTACAAAGGAATTATAGAACTAATGCCTGAGTTTGATCTTGAGTATCATTTCGGAGATTAAGAATACAAGTTATGATGGTGAGAGAAGTATCAATTTTGCAGAATTCTGCATTTTGCAGTGCAGAAATTTTGCATTGCATTCTCTGAAAACAAAGCATTTCCCTCACTTCTGGCTTACTTATAGTACGGTTATGCTAAATTTCTGGCATACTCTAAAACGGACTCAATTGTTACGATTTCTAATATCAATTGAAATGCACTGGGAAAAAAATAAGTTCTCTGTTAATAAACTCAAAGAAAATAAATTCATGCTTTTCCAAAACAGGTTACATTAAATTATCTATAGCTTTAATGCAGTAAACATCATGAGATTTATTATAACTGAGTTTTTAATAGTTACGCCACCACACATACCTGATTAATAAAGCTAAGTTCAATTCATTTCCAAAAGCACTGTTTTATCAAAGGAAGCCAAGACACCTACCTCCTGTGACTTCACACATCGGTGTGATTGCAGAATCATCCACTGGTACCCCTGTCATCTGCTCTGATTCTGGTGATGTGATACCAGGCAAACGAAGAACTAAAGCGAACAACCTCTGATCCCATCGAAAGGGTTCCTTAGTCAATTCACTTCCAGGAAGAGGGGAATTGAGAGGTAAGTGGAGCTGAAAAGGAATTTAAATCTGTGAATACATTGCTTAAAAAAACCTACATAGTTATGGCAATTCACTTTATTTAAACACACCTGTAACCTTTCACAGATTTGTCATTTTTCTTCAGCTACCATACATTAGAAGTGGAGACATTGTTATTTAATCAACACTTCAAACATATTTCAGGGCAACACAATGCCTAAACTTGAGAACTACAAACAAAATATGAACAAACACCTTTTATACTAATATAAGCTTCAGAACCTACAGGATATTTTCCTTAGAATTTCAGCAGTAACAACTGCTTTACTGCAGCAGTCTCTTGTTCAAATAATGTTCTGCAAAATAGGCCCATTCTCAGCTCAGTCTTTTCTTGGATTCTTGGAGATAAAAAAGGCACAACCAAATGAAAAGGTAATTTTAATTTAAGACTCCTGCAGAAGAAATCTATCTCAGGTACAATTGCTCAAAGAGATCCAGCTGCCATGATCATCTGCTTCAAATAACACAGCTCCAACAAGCAAACTAATGCAGTGGTTACATTACAGCATAAGAAAGCACAGATTTTAGGTAAGTTGGGCATATCCCAGAATTAAACTCATGCCTCTGTTCTCTAAACAAACAAAAAAAAACAAACATTAAAATCAACACTGAAATGTAAAATGTGTTCTCACTTTTACTTAATCAATAACAGCTACAGCTATCTATACAAGAATTGCCTGCCATGTGCCATTGTGTTGCCTCTTTCTGGGAAGAGCTACATAAATTTTAGTTTAAAATATTACAGATGCCATGCAGGGACATAAAACACACGGGGGTATTTCACTTTCCTTTAATTCCCAGAAGAAATAGCAAATATTCAAAAGCTTCTGGCTTTAAACGTAGCGCACTAAAGATAGAGGAACGGTCAGGGCATTATTTATTAGCCACCAACAGCCACAGAGACCAACAGAACATTAAAATTCCTAGGGCTACCTGTAGAATTATAACTACTTAAATAAAATCAGTGCTTTAGCTTCTCAGGAACCAAACGTTTAGAAGATTGTAGTCTCTGCTTTTGCATACAGATTTTTCCCCACTGATCTGTGTGAACAAAGTTTATCAAAACACTGAACTCTAGAAACCCTGTACACATGTAGATATACTGGGCTTATAACAAGTAACTACAAGTTTCAGGAAAAAAAATGATAAACCCCTGGCAGATGATACCATTGTCAGTACAAGTAAAACCCTTGTTTTTAAATCTGGAGTACTGCAGCCATAAAGACAGGACAAAGTCCCCAAGTAATGACACAAATGGTAGCAACAGTTCTATTACTTGGCTAAATTCAGAGGTTAGGCACAACAGCAGAAACTCAAAAATGGCTTCTAGGATGAAACTTTCTCACACAGCATTCAAAAATTTCAAATCTAAATCTTATCTGTGCCAGCAAAGGAAACCATTATTGATGCAAAACTTGATGCAAGTTCACAAAAACACACTTTTCAGTTCGTAGTGGCTGGTTAACAAGTTTGCGACAATTTGTTTTTAAAGGAGGTGAAGCCTCAGCTATTCCTATTTACGTAACTGCAAGCATATCATATTGGGAAAAATACATGTCTTTGTGCTTGAAAAATAATTAGTTTATGCAGTCTCAGACCCAGGATCAAATATGACAGTCACTCATAACATGTGAGCAACATTCAGAACATTTTGGACTTCTTGGTACACCTGATGCTCCCTCCTGAATGCGTTTTTGCTGATGCAAGCAGACAGCACATGAGAAGAGCAACATTTTCACCAAATGTTTCACAAAGTTTTTCCAAAGGCACTTGTCTATGTACATGGTTTATTACTAATTGATATGCATGTCTCTCCACTTTTTGAACAAGCAGCCTCCAATGCCTGTCTGGCAAAGGTAACTTGGTAAAAAGAACAGCCACATAGTTCATAAACAACCAGTCTCGATCCTGACTGTAAGACGATCCAATTGCAAGCACCATGCTGTCATCATCTGGAGCTATTTAGGAGTGAGCCAACAGGCAATACTTAGAGGCTCTGCAAAGCACATTTCATCTACAAAACATACCTGTGTTGCAGCACTGTACCTCTCCAGCAGCACACACATTATAAGGATCCCATCAGACCCTGCCCCCAGTGCTATTCTGAGTTCAGTTCATCTCAAACTACAAAACCTTTCTTTGGCTCATCTGGTTATAGTAAGTGAATTTTTCTTGATAGGATGTTAAAGTTATAGATTCAAAACCAGGCCTCAATCTCCACCTGATAGTAACTCGATCTTTCCACACTGTTTTTTGTTTGAAAACTGGCACTGTATTACTGTAACAACCACATACCTAACAGAAAATAAGATGAGCCTAGAAACATACAACTAGCCTTTTATTTTTATTTCCCCACAAATTTCACATCTTTTCCTCTGCCTTGTCTTTCACATTGGTTGTTGAGCTTAAGATAGAATGAACAAGTGAAAAGGAAGTCATTTACCAGCAGTGGTCTTCAAGATGTTATATATGTAAAGTCACATGAGAGCCCTCACAATTCAATGCTAGAGAACAGATTTGTTTTGAGACAAAACTTATTTGTAAGAGCATGCACAAGACCTACCATTCCCAATTGCCATAATGCTACAAGACAGCAGCATGTGCCTTATGGCCCTCTTCCGTCTTCAAATTTACTGAAATGTACAGGAATCTAGTGGAAGAGGTTAGGGGTCAACCTCTAACATGACAATATGATCAAGAAGATTTAGTATTGGTGAGCAGATCTTTTGTTTGAGCAAATTTATTATTGGTGAGCTGATCTTTTGTCTGAGCACTCGTCTCTACACAGTCGTGCAGCACAGCCTGAAATCCTCAAAAAATAGAGGACCTCTAGGTTAAATAAAAAGTAAATCACCATTAGAGAACTGTGCAGTGACATTGTAGCTGGTGAAAAGAGTGCAAAGCACTCTTGGCAATGACTGAACAGAGCCTCATGTTACAAGGAACAGCACTAGTGCTGCTTAAGCTTTAGCACACAGGTAACTACAGGCAGCCGCATCATACTGAAACTGATAAAAGGTCGCTACATGAGTAAGTACTTCAAAATAAGTGTATCAACAGCCAACCTCTGTCTTTTGTTTCTGTTTTTCCTAGATATGTATCTGCAAGTAGACTTTCTGAAGAGTCTCACAAGGCACATACAACTTTCCAAGCAAATGCAGCATCTTTAGAGGACACAAGGACTAAGGACAGACAACATGATTCAAGCCCAGCTGAGAAAGTGATCCCTTCACCGACTCTCTACTTCAGATCTTTAGGAAATGAGTGCTCTTATTGTTTTCTATGCAATCATTTGCAGTTACAAAACAGACAAAACCACAAATCGTTCTTCCAGAGGAAATAGTTTCAGGTCACAGAGACACCAAGCCAACAGACAAACCATGTTAATGACACGATTGACTTTGCCATCCTGATAACTAAGCTGGTAGTTGCACAGCATTCACAAGTCAGGAGCTCCAGGACTCAGTGCCAAATACTGTGATCCTGGAAACTGCTAACAGGAACAACATGGATGAGGAAGGATGGGAACACAGTGAATGGGATCTGCCACATACTTATTACACTATTTGATTAGAAATCAAGACTTGAGCTGGAAGAGCTATTATTAAAAAGATGTGGAGTATTTCCAGTTCTTGATTACTGTTGAAAATAAGGAGGATCTTGCCACTTTTTAGTTTTGTTACAGCTAGGATGTGAGATAAATCCTGGAAAGAATCAATGGGACAATGCTGATGGTTCATGGATAAGGGGTTCAAAATCACTGATACCTTCCATAAGAGTCTCCTGTAACACAAAGATCAGAAGAATGGCAACAAACAGAAGCAAAAGAACATCCCTCATGTGATCAATGGCTCAGTTATCAATGGGCCAATAACCCAGACTTGCAAACAGGAGTTTAATGCTTTTAATAAAACGGAGCACATGTAGAAGACATAAGGAGATGGCCCAAGAGATGCAAAACTGGAGAAGTGTGACATCTCATTAACTAGCCATGAAGTTACTGCATCTCATATCGCAAAGAGAAATCCTTTCAGTTGCTTGAAAATTTTCTAAAGAAAAGTTAAGGAAAAGCCAAGACCAGATTTGGAGGACCATGACAGAAGCAAAAGCCAATTCCAAGAGGAATTTATAGCATCAGACCAATAACTAATGATGGTATTAATTAATGGTATGACCCCATCTTTCCTCAAGTTACTACTATGACAAGTGAATCCAAGGACACATCTACTCAACACACCATGCTGAACGTGGAACTGATGCTGGCACTCCATGCTGGTTCATTAGAAGCCAGTGCCAGAAAGGACAAGACTGAAAGTCCTATTAAGTGGTGCTGGTGGTAATTGTACAGACTGCACAATTTTTGTCTTCAGCCTGAGACAAGGTAGTGCTGAATAGGTAGAATCCTTATCTGCAAAAAACATTAAACTCCACAAAAAGACAGGACATCTGAAAAATTCAGCCAGAGCTCAAAAACAGCATTGAACTTGACTGCTTCACACCAGGGCAAATGACAATGTTCCCACAGTAAGAAAGCCAATTTCGTTGGCAAGAATGCAAATGTCCATCTGAATGACAAAGTTCTGAAAAAACTTATCTCCAGCTTCCATACTGGTTTCAAGGCTTTCCAAAAGCAAAGTTTTGTCAGTTCTCTTGCACAGAAGACTTAAGAGAACTATAAATATACTGCCTTAGTCCATAAGAACTTTACATGGGAAGTAAAAGCACTCTTGTCATCGCCACTCAGGGGGATATGATCACTTCCAACACTGAAAAGCCTCTCCAAAGTCAAACCCAAAGAACAGAAGAAGCATTTCAAAGAGATCAAAAACCTATGTTATTGAAGAGAAGAGCAACAACAGATCTCAGTATCTCTTGGGTGATGTTACTGTAATTGTTTCATTTCTGCATGTCCAACATGAGAGGCAATGGTAATAGGACATTCAAGCTAGATAGGAAAAATTCTGATCAGTAGGAAACACGTTGACAAAAGCAAAAATCATCCATGAAAGACAGAAGCACTGCTGGATGTTAGCCTACTCTTTGATAGTGTTAGGACAGTTCACACTGGTACAGCAGCAGCAAAAAAAAAAGTCACATCCAGTGCTGAGCACTAAATATACACCCTCTAAACATATGGAAATACAAAAAAAAGCAGTCAAAAACTTGCATTGCACCTTTCAGGAAGAAGTGGTCACTTTCAGTTCCTCCAGAAGGCAACGTGTCTAATGTGTTCATTTACCAACAAAATCATTAGTGGAACAGATTCTGCATCTCTAATCATAATAAAATCCTGTACCATTTTTGGCTAAATGTCATGTTCATGCCACTGTGAACACCACTATGATCCACACTGCTCCAGTCAGTACTGTTCAAGAGCTAAGTTTAAATTTAGAAAGTAGCCATGAGAAAACCCATTTCCTCACCACGACACAGAACCATTTAAAGATGTGAATCTGTGACCAAATGGCTGCCTGACAGTAAGAAGTCTTCTTGTGAAGTCTAAAGGTGAAGCAGTTGTACTCACATTTGAAGGAATACAAACCCAAGTAACTTGCTGGCTACAAAAAAATCCAGGCTCTTGTTGTAAGAAAGAGCCAAGAGATCTTTCTTACCTAAATCATTTAAGATAAATGAAGATGAAAGGAAACAGTGTGTAATGAATTTAGTACATTAGAAGGGGCCTGTCAAAGTTTACAGAGTCCAGAGCCTTCCATTTGCTCAGGGGTTTTGTCCAACCAAGTTTTGAGCATCTCCAATGATGGAGATTTCAGATGTCAGTATTTAATCAGCTACATAATTAAAATTTCCATTAATATCCAGAAGGGTTTTCCCAAGTTCCATCCCAGCCCTGCACTCCTCCAAGAAAAGTCAGGCTCCCTCCATCATTAAGCAGCTGCAGGCAGAGGTGGGATTCCCCCCTCACACACACACCACCCTTAGGCTTCTCTTCTAGGGACTGTACAGAAACAGCTCTCAACCTCTACCCAGCTGACAATTGCTTCACCCACTGATCACATTCCCTCACCCCAGGATGTCAGGGCCAGATTTTACAAGTCACCTGATAGCAGAGAAACTCCTTATCCTCAAGGAAGGACTTACATAGCTGAGCAATTACCCAATTCGCTCTTAAAAAAAAAAAAAAAACACAGTACTCTGCTGTTAGCAGTACTACATGTTGTTGAGAGCTCTCTGTGTCTACTCTTTAGTTAACACTTGCTCACTGAGCATCAGGGTTGATATCAAGTTGCTACTCTTCTCAGTGGTTTGGACCACACTCAATTACTGATTTTTGTCGGAAATAGCTTGCATGGTTAAAAATACTATTAAAGTAAGGTTTTATAATGGTAACCTACTTGATACCTTAAATCCAGGCATTCCCTGTCAGTTACCAGCTGTGACTCTTTGCAGTCCATACAGAATTTTCAAGTCTCTTAATTTTATTCCTCTAAGTCAAATATGTTACAAAAGCACTCAAATATCACTTTCTAAACATACAACTTCTGTAAGTGCTCTAAGAATGCCATATAACAGAGTAAAAGTTCAAGTAGCTAATGAACACTGATATCTGCCAAGTTAACCTGCATGCACAAACGTGGCGTACCACATGGAAAAGTCTGAATCTTTTCCTTAAGTTTCAGGATGGACCTTTGGATATTAACCTTTTCCTGAAAAGGGAATAAGCTTAAGTTTTTGTTTTTCCTACTGCACAGAATGGGCACTGAGGATGCCAGATGAAGCCTATCCCTATTGACCTCTTACATCTTTTTAAGGAAAGAATTAAATGCAGTCAGTAAATTAAAAATAGTTCAGTGCCTCTGCATTAGCTATAGCTCTGAGTTTGCTAGATGTCTGATCAGATACTCCAGTATATTAAAACCTGGTGCTTTAAACTGCACTACAGATTTCATTTGAAATACATTTCTTCAGCTTTTATTTTTAGATAAGGGCACTAACTGATCCAAGTTCAATCACTTTTAAGACCCCTTTGTGAAAGATGTATGTACTGCACATACTCCCTAGCAGCCACTTCCTCTGGGAAATCACTACATTAACTTGGATCTATCTATATATAAAGAATTTACATCTCTATCAGTTAAAGACATGCATGCTTTACAGAAATGAATTTCTTCCACTAACATTTGAAATGCAATGAACTCACACGCTAGAAATAGTCAACTAATGAGTCTAAACAGATTGACAGTTGTACTACATGCTTCTGTCACGTAATGAGAGCTATTTCAATTTTTGCAGTACTCTTGCATAAAATTACCCCAAGTAAAAGGAGAAAACATGCGAGTTTAAGCTGTTAATGAACATACTTCTGAGGAGTCATCTATGATCATGTTATAAAACAGCATTTGACTATGTTTAATACATATCACTACAAACAGAGGTCTGTTCTTACCTCTTCCTGTATTCCACTGGTAGTAGTTAATTTACTTCCATCAGTAACTGTTATAATTATTGCTGGCTCCAGAAAGAATGGGTTTCTTCCCTAAGGGGAAAAAAAAAAAAGCAATTTCATTTAAAATGCTCTAACAAATTTGTAAGCTTCTGTTCAGTCATTACACAGTCACTGATACCCACTGACAAAACAATAGGGCCTGAGGAATGTGCTCATGTACTACAGAATAGTGCTACGTGTTTGAGTCTTTTGGAACTTGGTCATGGAAAGCTGGACACTTAATATATCGCTATTCAAAAAAACATACAAAAATACAGCAAAAATGTTTAACATGTGACTTCAAGAATAATGCTTACTTGAGTATTCAGATAACCTTGCCGCTATTCAGAGGAGCAACTTGCTCTTCAAACCAAAGATACATCCTGCTCCCCATTCCAGAGTTGATTTTATTCTCAATTTAATTAGTGTAACGAACTAGATCATTTTCACAGCACCTTGTGATCACGATTCTAGGGTTAACAACTGATGTTAACATATTAAGGAAAATTTTGAAATTAATATAACCAGTTACATTTTTACCAAAGGGGTTCAACCATAACCATTCAACCCACAAGAATACTTCAGAAAAAACTTCCTATAATTATTTAAGATATGAACATACACAAGCTAAGACATTAAGCAAGTTCAGTTGTAACAAAAGAAGAGTCTTGGTTTGCTATTGACACTTCCTTTGTGCTACTGTGAGTAAGCTAACAGCCTTCATTCCCCCCGAATAACAGGATCCCAAATTAATCCATTGACACTTCAGCTCCAAATCAAGTTAGTATGTTATATCCTAGCTGGGGTTAAAGACAGAACAGGACAAAGGCCACCACAGGCTTTTGTTTAACAGGTCCTACTCTCTATTGCCAATCTTGAAGCCTCATTTTTCTTCTTCAGAAAACAATAGATGCCACTAGACCCACAGCCAAGTTTCATTTACAAACACAAACTCTCATGAATGTTAGTAATTTACTCTAAAATAATTGACATTGAATTAAGTTTTTAATAAAAAACTCTGTAAAAACATTTTTAAAAGTTAATTACATAGGATCATTTACCTACTACCTAGTGTTTAAAACAAATATCACTACTGAATTTGAACTCCATTTGGAGAGGGTTGCCCATTTTTAAGTGTCAATGTCTTTACCACAGACAAAATTTAGTTTAGGACAGCAAAAGAAAAAGTTATTTGCTCTGTTCTTCTTCTAAAACAGCACACCACCACTACAAAAACTAGGCAAAATCGGAAATCAACCAGTGAAGATCCACTTCTTCCACAAAAGGTAAGCTAGTTCATAATCCTATTTAAACAATTACAAGAATTTAAGGATTCTCCAAATACAGTTTTAATTAAAATAATTTAAGAATATTTAGCCTTATTTAATTCTGAAGAACAGTTACAGTACGTTATTCTGCCAACTAGTACTTCACCCCAACTGCAAAATATCAGCTGGAAGCTAATTATGTTGCACTGGAGTAATATTTAAAACAAGAGTTTCTGCTAGAGGAAAATATTTTTCTCATGAATATGGAATATAAAATACACTCATCCTAGCACTACAAAAAGTGTGTGAAGGAGAATAAAAATACAATATTTTAGATTTAGAACATAATAGGCAGTGTTCTTCCAGGTGAATGCTCTGCTTCAATTTGAAATCTAATTATTAAAAATTTAGTCTAACCTTATTATCTATATTTGCTCATTGTCTTAAATGCTTTTGTGTAACCCAATTATCACCTCTCTCAATTCTTCCCATCTAAGATTTAAGCCTTAAGTTTAAATGCTTTGGACTCAGAACTATAAAATGATAAGGATGGAAAGCAAAATTCAACCCCCTTCTTCCCTTTCTACAGTCCAAAAAAAAAAAAGTCTTTTTTTTGGAGGGAAGATTATCTAGGAGGAAGATTATCTAAATAATGACTTTGGCCTTACTCTTTCATAATTTCACAAGTATTTTACTTGTAAAATAGATAACCAAGATACCATCTAGAATGGAAATAATAAAGCAACATATTTACAAAAACAAGACTTCTTTTAAGCCAGAAAAACAGCAACATTCATTTATGGCCAGAGTAACAACATATTTGTGAAGCTCTAATCCCAACAACCAAGTAACCCATTTTCACATGTATAACCCACATGTTATCTGTGGAAATAATTGCAGTGCACTGCTGCAGAGTATTTCATGTATATAAGTAATAAGGAAACATTTCCCCTTGAAATCTCATCTCCACTTGTGGAAATTACTTGAGTAATCTTGAGTTCATCAATAGTGTTATAAATATTAACCTTGCTAGAAAGGATGTATGAAATCAAGTCAGAGTACACAATTCATCAATTAATTATTTAAAGTCACGAGTTCGCTGAGCTGCACTTAAGTTCACAGTTCCATGCAATTTAGAAGCATGAAATGAGTATCTACATTCCACCTAGAGGAGCAGAAATGTAATTTGAATATACCAAGAAGGAATAATTTCAGATGAAATGCCAATTTTTGAGGTTTACTATTTTTAACTAAAAAAATATCTTAAAATTCTTAAAGAACACCACAGACTCTTTCAAACTTCCTCAGCCATACAAAGGCACAGAAAACCAGTATTGTCAGGCATTCCTAGAAGTACCCTCTTATAAGCTCTTAAAATTCAGAGGTGTATTAGTGATTCTGGCAAAATTAAATTACTAAAGACTTACATTTATAACTTCTTTTAAGTAAGATGTAGCGGTTTGTCAATTACTAATTTAGAGTTTCATTTCAAACTAATAACTTTCCATTGCTTTTCCTTGAGAAGTATACAATTTATTAATTTACACCTTAGAAATATTGCATTCTTGAAAACACCTGGCATTCCTATACAAGAAAGTCAAAGATAAGTGTGGAAAAGTCAGTTCTTGAAGTAAATAAGGTAAAGATAGCTCTGCCTCAGTACCAATAACTTTGGAAACAAGAACCTCACTCTCTATTTAAGCTAGCATTATATAGACCTATCCTAACTAGCATACAAGCAGATATTCCTGTTCTTGGGTTCTCTGTGTTCAGACTGATTATAACCACTTATAGGGTATTAACATTTCACAATCTAGAAACTCAATTGCTATGTTTAAACCGTGCCAGTTTGAGTCTCAATTTACTGCTCAGGTTACAGTAAATAGAGAGATATTTTCAAGCTTTATTTTAAATTCGTATTTTTAAATAGACATTTTTATAGAGAAGCACCTTTGAAAAAATAAATATTTTTCCAGCTGAAAATTCAGTGGCAACTACCTCCCACAGGGACTTCAGCTAATTGCATGATATCAGTAAATTCACTTGATATCCTTTTTAGTTCAAATAAGTTGAGTGAACTGACTGCAGACTCTTAATACAGTCTTCTTTCTGAGGGCTCCTAGCAGTGGTGAAAAACGTACTGAGAAACAAGCACCAATGTTTTTAATGGTGATCTGTTTAACCCCCAAGTACTGCAAAGTGACACAAGAGGTGTTTTTTTCTCATTCACCTACAGTTTGCATTTTTTTAAAAAAGATATGCACCAAAGAGACAAAAAAAAAAAAAAAAAATTTTGGAAGGAAGTTATTTAAAAATGAATATAAATACCAGGGCTATCTTGTAGGTTTACTAGGCTAAAATTAGATAAGCAAGAGATTCAAAGTCCTAAAAAACTAACTTCTGTGATGCAACATGCATACTTTTGAACAGTTGATAGCTAGGAGACTATTTGTTCCAACTCACAACGCAACCCCAGTTACATTAGCCATTTCTTCTGTGTCCAGATGAACTAAATCTGTGCTCACGTCATGCAAAACAACCAAAAAAAGCTGTGAACACCACAGCTTCTGACCTCTCCCAAGTCACAGCAAGAGGCACAGCCCAGCCCACGCTGGCCGATGTGACATTAAGAGCCTTGGTTATAAAGTTATTGAATCAAATTGTCTGGTTAAGACCATCAGAACTAAAACCTCAATTTCACAGGTAAGTCCACCAACCACTTCCAACATGATTAATACATTCACGGATCTTTTTCTTCGAAGTGCACAACCAAAGCAATTCAAGAGCTACTGTGACTTTTGGATGAGCAAACACAGTATTTTACGTTATTACACATGCAGTAAGCCAATATTTACTGACAACTATCATGCATACATTTAAATATTAATCTCAGTGTCAGAAGTGTTGAAAAATTTAAGAAATAGCTGAAGTAGAAATATGGCAAAAAAGCCACGTCAGTACTGAAAATAGCATGTTCAACAAGCAGCTACTATTAAAAGTACAAGATAGTGCCTAAGAAAGAAAAACACATGTAAATTGCAAAGGCTTCAAGTGGAAAATAAATGCAAACTGAGCTAAAGTAAATACTTCTAACAGAATATATTAGTAATCACTAAAAAAAGTTCTCATGGAAAGCCCTTCTCACACATTTTCAGATTATGATCAAGCCTCTGAGAAGTATGCATTCATTTTAGTAAATCACAGACTGTAACAGAAAAACTAAACTTCTGTTGTTCGTCTATCACATATTATTGCAGTAACCCCTTTTTATTTTCAGAAATACCAGCCCTAACTGTCAGTAAAATGAATTTAGTCATCTGACCAGGAAATACAAGAGTGCACTTTTCAATTCAGTCCATTTTTTTCAGAATTTAAAAGGTCAAGATTTTCATAAATGGTGATGAGAATCTGTGAACAGCCATGGCTCAAAAATGACTGCTTAAAATGAACTCTAAAAAAGTCAGAGTTATGGTAGAATTATTACTAAAATTGGAAGATCTGCACATTTTAAGCTGGTAACAACTTTAATAATACTAAAAAGACTGAACCTGAATTATGGTAAACTGAAAATATGATCCAAATCTATCATGTTTTTTTTTCCTCACTTATCTTTGCAATATCAGTTGTGCTCTAGCAAAATTATGAAATGTCCAAAACATTAACACTTATTAGAGACCTCACCCTTCAATTACTCAAAGCAGAACATCATTAGTCAAGGAGACAGAGGCATTTAAGAGCTGTACTCAGAGCAATACAAGCATTCACAGAAACTTTGCCTTGAAGATTTTATCAAATCTCTGTAGCCATACTATAGCTAATGTACATGGACATACAGACTACAGTACTCTGTGGCCAGGCTGACAAGTACAACTCTGAACTGAATCATGGTGTTATCCAAGCAATTGAAGATGCATGATGAAGCCAGCTTTGAAATTGGATTTGTTACGGAGGTCTTAGAATAGAGACTGATCCCATGAAAGTTGGGTAAGCGTTAGACTTCTGTAATTTCAGCCTCAAGAACGAAGAGTTGAAGGCACTTGAATTCTGCATGGGATTAAAATCTGACATGCCAGGCTTCACATGAGAAAAACTGCTAACTCATCTGTTTTGCTACCCATAAGATTTTGCTATATTCCCTTGACAGTGTTGATCATTCAGTAGACAGTGCAGCTTTGTAATAGTAGCAACTGTTTCACTATTACAACATCAGGTTGTAATACAGCAGATGAATTTCAAGATGACATTCAGAAGCCTTACAAGTTTCAGGAAAGCTGAACTGGTTTGAATTTTACACAGGATATGTGTTTTGAAGTCCATTATGACATTTCCCTTGATGTCTGATCAACAGCTGAGATAAACAATGGATCAGTAAGAGACTGGGATCTTCAGAAATAACCTAATGAAACACTATTCCAGGAATTCTCTACCACAAGGAAAAAGCACCCAGCATTTTTCAGAAAGGGATGCAGCACAGAAGTAGGATTCTTACCATTACTCTAGCTCTATAGTCCAAATAAGCATCTGCAGTATGGATATCCACTCCCAACCACAACACAAATCTTTGTTCTCCCCGCAGTATCCAAGATGGGAGGATTTACACTCTACCTTCTGTTCCTGACAGACAGCTGGGAATACTACTTCACCCTTAAAGACAGGTTTCATGAACAACATAGATAAAGCAATCATGTCTTAAAGGTAATTTGAGACTCCTTACTAGAGCACTCCACATCCGGAGGAGAAAGTGAATCAGAAATGCAGATGACAGTAGCAGATTTTAGAAGCTCAATGCAGAGCCCTCGGTAGTCCCAAGAAACACAGATCTAGCTCTTCTGTCAAGGAAACAACTTAACAAGTCCTTACAGATTTCATGCACACCGTAGCTAAAAAACACCAAAGTGTCTTTGACAGAAGGATGTGGGGAAAAAAACAAGTTTGATTAATGCCAAAGGAGTCTTGACTGAGTCCACGACAAATACACTATGAAGAAAACTCCCAGCATCACCACTGACTCCCACAGATTGGGATTAACAGGTTTTTCATTACACTTTTACCCCCATGGGACTGATTTATAAATTAGTGTTTGACTAAAGTAGCTTGAGAGTAGTACCTAGGCAAACTTTTTTCACTTTGCAATTGGAAAGCTAGCCAGCAGAGGGGGCACAAGTTAGTAAAATTTATCCTCAGGAGGTGATTGAGGAGTAGTGATATAACCTGAGGCATGTTCTGTATGAATACTGTCTCAAAATATATAGAAAAGAGCACCTACCTGTTGCTATGATTGTGTATACCAGAAAAAAAAATAAACAATTGAATAAATACAGAGAAGAAGCAATCAGTCACTTGACCCTAGTCTCTTGATCTATGTTTAGCTCATAATTTCTAACATAAGGGACAGCACACAAAATTAATAGTTTTTTGTGGGTGTTTTGTGTTCTTCCTCCCCCCCCCTTTTGTTTCCTGAAGCTAACAGATACAAAGAAACATATCTTCTGGAGAAAGCCTTAAGAATCGTATTAAGAAACATTCTCCTAGAATTTATCAAGGTGAGAGCTCATACTTCCATTAACTCACCATCTTTTCCCTCAAGGCATGGGAAAATGCTGTTCCAGCAGACTTGTTTTGTCCTGCACTCATTCACACTCTGAAAGTCGGGGTATTGATGCCAATGATTTTGCAATAAGGATGGACACCACAAAGGATCTTTCCTCCATGAGGTGAAGGGAATTCAAAACCCAGATTGAGCTGTGTACAGCTATCCTTCCCTATAGGCTACAGCAAGATTATTATAGACAAAGTAATTTTCTGTTTCCAAGGCAATTCTTCTTTAGTTAACTACCTTACAAATATTTAAGAGTTACTCATCCGATGCCCAATACATGCAATAACCAGTTTCTTATTTGAAGTGTCTGAAAAGGATTACAAGGTAGTTACATGTGTTTTGCTTCATTTCTTGCTGGTGCTAGACTTAACAGACTTAAGTGATTTCTGCACACACAGTTAGGACACTGACTCTATGGTAAAACTGAGGCTTTTTGTATTTCTGGTGACTGGAGCAAATAAGTTGCAGGTTTAAAGTGCTAATATGAAACAACTGGCAAAAAAAAAAAAAAAAGTTTATCAAAGGAGAACAAGTGTAACAGACTTTTCCTAAAGCCAGGAAAGAAATTACACACAACAGCACACCAGTTACAGACTACTGAAGTAAAAGGTGCATTCTTGAAACAACTGCCAACTCCATTACATCAGTTACGCAAATTCCACTTAAGAAATGTAACATATTTAAGAAAATGGGATGAAAAATAACTTTCTCCAGAGTATTTTTGAACAGATCTTAAAATTACTTTAACTATTGAAGCTCCAAATATACATTATCATATACTTTTACTTGCTAATCAGGAAGCCCTAGAGCAAGAATTCCAAGGCCCAATCAGGTATTACTTAATTACAAGTATTTCAGGGACAAAACACCAATTGCATAAGAGATATCAAAACCTTTGAAAAAAGGTCACAGAAATGTATTTAAATATGTATTATTATATAACAAGCATATCTGCTTGCATTACCTGAACTTGTGAGTTAGCCAATAAATTCATTGCAGATCCATCTCAAAATGTGCAACGAAAGCTCTGTGATGAGCATCGTTTTTGTAGATGCTATTAACTTTACAAATTCTGGGTTTGAAATCTGGTACTGAATGTACTGAAGACTGTAATGTATTAAAGACTTAGTTGTGCAGCTTCAGTCATCTTAGAATGCTAACGAAAACATTTGTCCTAAGAACAAAACCAAGACAAACAGCAAGAAGCACCGAAAAAAAGCTATACAAAGCAGCCTAAAATGGAAACTCAGAACTAAAGGTGATCATTCTGTAATACAAAATCTCTCCATTGAATAGTGCACATGTGAAAACAGAAGGAAGCATTTTAGAGACCATGTTCATACTGAATAATACAGAAATGATGAATACACAGTAGGATGTACTACGACAGACTTCAAATCCCAGGATTCACTGGTGTTCTGAAGTTCCTAAATCACTCAAATGCAAACATTCCTAAATCAGCTTCTAAAACACTCCATTATAAAGCTTTGTCCTGTTCCTTTCGCCTAAGAACAAATTTAATTGAGTTCTAAATAATACATTATGTAAGTGATAACTTCTTGATTAACTTCTAAGTGCTCCAATTTAGATTAGGTCCTTGATAAGTTTCAAAAACAATTCACTCCTTAAACCTCACAATTTATGACATACCTGTGTGACATTCTCAAATAAATTGAAACAACACCATGTTCTTTGTGACCCAACACATGAACTCCAGTAAGGAACTGAACATGGAGAAGCAGCAATGAAATGAAGAACAAGAAGAAAAGCTACAAATATTTTCAACATGTAAGCACTGAAGTTTATAAAAAATCACAAGAACAGAAATATTAACATTTCTTTGTATTAAATTAATTGGAATATATAAGCTGCAAAACAACTGTGATTGCATCTTGTACCTTAATTTTAAGGTAATGGAAACAGTTGTTTAAAAAAAGATGCACCTTATCAGTTAGTTACAGATTAGCAAATGAATCACTACTGGAATCACTTAAATTGGATAAATCAGCCAACAAATCCTGGTGGTTTCCAGAGTTATTTGGCAGAATACAGTAAATACAAGCTGCTAAAAAAATACATTACATTTGAGCTTTTACACCCTTTTAAAAAACAGCTAGAATAACTATTCATACCAAGCACAACTACATCTTCAGAGCCAGCCCCAAAGAATCTGGGTTTGAAGATGATTTTTTTCATATTTTCTAAAAATATTTCTGAATGTTTTATTCCAAAAATAATTGACCTTGTCATGCTTTGGACCGAGTCCCTAATTACTGCAGCTTTTCTGCTTCACATCAGTGATTTTACATAGCTAGTCCTGGCTCAGTCTGTGGAATTGAGAGCGCTAGGCCAGGCCTCTGCTCTTCATATACTGGAGAAGGGTAATGAATTTCAGAATTGCCAGCATACCGAGTAGGGAAACATCAAATAACCCAAGTGGAAAAGCCAAAGAGAGGGATGTATACAAAATTCTCCACCCTTCGGGAGGTTATCAGCACAGGGTACTGACAAACTGACTGAAGGTAGCTTATTGACTCATGCATATAGGATGATTCTGCTGAATGATTGCTGCCCCAACGCTTCCCAATGATTCTCTCGCGGAGTTTATCGCCACTTCAGCAGGAGCAACCTAGCTGTTAAAAAATTGATTCTGAACCACTTCAGTTCGCAGTCCAGCTTATTAAGGCACCTGAATCAATCATTGGTTTAATTTACTACATGAAGTCGCAGTCACAGCTTGCTTCAGGTTTGGTATAACTACGACCTTGTGAGAGGCAATAAGCTCAGGAGTGGAGGAGAGCAGAGAGCTAGGATGGATGTCACTTCAGCAGTCCTACAGTAATGCATGCGATTAAGCTGGTATTCTGGGATCCCAAGCCCCAGGCGTGAGGTAGGGCATTTGGTGAAGGAAAAGAGATAAACACACACAGAGCAAGTGGCTTCTTCAACAGAAGCAAGAATGTCACCTTACGTTGATTCTAATGACAAATATTCTAGATTTGTTCAATGTAGTTTTTTGGCTTGACATTGGCAAAATGCACATCGTATTCAAGTCATTTATCCTCAAGCACTGTTAATGGGTTATATTAGATTAACACTCAGCTCTCCACAAGCAGTAGCAATTGCATATAGACTGAAAAATGCACACGTTTAAGGAAATAGGGTTGGCTACACCAGACAGCCATCAAATATGATTATTCCGGTAAGTTTCCTGGCCCAGTTAACAACAGGACATTAAACATGATTTTCAGTACGTACATCCTTGAATTACTTTCAGAACCACATATTAGAGAACTAAAATGCACCAGTTTCTGCTAGATCAGTCTTACCAAAGGCCTCTGCCATTAAAGCCGTGTTATGTCTAGCATAATTCCTTATCTATTATTCTGATTACCTACCACTGCAGTGCTGCAAGATCCACATTTCAGAGCAACTAGAGTAGAATCAGATTTTGGTAAAACCTCCTGTCCTCTCCATACAACCAGAAGCCTTATCTGTTCAGTTTCCCAGTCATGCTCACTCATGTTTCCCCAGCTAAAGTTAATATAATGCCTTGCAGTCAGCAACTTCTTACCTATTTCTAGTCAGCTAGAGACACTAACCCAGTTTCCCCACTGGAAAAATGTAGGCTTTTATCTATAGTACACTGTAGGTTTATGTAAGCTAGGGCAAATCAATTAACTGAGGCACAGACACTATCTCTAGAATGAAAACAGGTACTTAAATAACAGATATTTGAGTTCTCATTATTGTAGGATTGAAGTGGCCTATACATTTTTGAGAAATCTAGTCCATTAGGGGGTCAACTTTACAGTAACAGAATGATTGAACACATTGCTTCCATGTTAACTTTAAGATCAAGTATACAAGCAATAAAGCACAACAACATATTATAGGATTATCAGAAATATCCTACATCTTGTATGTTTGTATCATTGACTAGTCCCATTTAAGAAAAACAAGCAAGGATCTTCTAATATGTAAGATTTACCCTAAATATACACAATCACCATCTCCTGTCTGAAGTAGTTTTTGTTGAAATGAGCCTGGCACACACTTGGACAATTAAACTTAGCACCACAGTCACACAATGCAAAGCGCACATTCCGTGGAGATCTCTATTAGCCAGATGCTAATGCTCACAAATCATATGAAATTCCAATCTGTTGCATAAGCAGATGAAAACAACTTGAATAAAGGGCCACACAGTATGATGCTAAAAAACACATGAAGTGCAAATATGAATGTGTTCAAGTGGTAGCTGCATATACAGACATACTCTATGAACTAAAGGACTCACTGTGTTGTTACAGGCACAAAATACACTCTAAAAAGAAAAGCAACAGCAAGCAGGACTCTCAAGCAACACAACCAGTTTCAACTGAGCCTCGGTCAAGTAAAGTCAGATGCATAACAAGTCACAGTTCTTCCCTTCAAGCTTCAGAGGTACAGACTGTCTACCACAAAACTCCAAGACTGAGCATAACTATTCAGTAAGGAAAGGAGGAAAAAATTAAAGAGAATAAATATAACGAGACACCAGGGAAAATAAAAATACTTGTGCTTCACAAAAAAAAAAAAAAAAAAACACTCCAGGCTCTGTATCTATATGCATTTGCTTCACATCCCTGACAACTAGCTGCCATTTGCCAAGTGCAAATACTTCAGAGAATACTTCAGCTATGGGACACATACCTTTAAACACCTAAATAAGAAAGCTAACATACATATTCAAGGAGTCTATGACTAACAGAGGCAGTTACACTGCTCAAGGCATAAAGGCAAGAGATACAATTTTGCAACTCCAAACTGTCCTCGGACTTTCTCTGCTGACTTTTTAGTGAGGCCAAGTATCAGCCTGAGACAGAAAGCTATATCAGCTGCTTAAGCATTGGCAGCCTGCCCCCACCTGATCCCTAAAAGTCAAAGTCACTGCAGACATGTTATGGCAGTGGCCCTTCCAGAACTGATTTATTGAAAATAAAGCACTTAAAGAACCAAAGTGGCCAAAGTATACTTAATATTCGGAACATGGGGATGTATCTCACTTCTTTCTGCTAACAAAACAGATGGATGAGATCATTTTGGCCAAGAAAAAATATAGTGTTTTGTGTAAGCTTGTTTTAACTTTTTGTCTCTTCTTTAAAAATGCAATGGATTAGAATTAGACAAGTGATTTTAATAACATCCAAATTTGATGTGATTATTACTCTTGAGACTCCATGAACTTGGTTGGTATGGGACAGCTGAAAGCAACGCAGTTCCACCTCATGTGGAAAATGTGGGGAAAAAGGACGGTGTAGCTCTCGTTAAAGGACACCCTGAAACAAAGCTACCTAAAAATTAAAACATTTCAACAGTGAACAAAATGGCAGGTTTGTAAGTTACAGTATAAACTGTATAAATTAGGAAGCAGTATTCTTAATTTCATCATGTATTACATCAGGATTGACTTTCATCAGCATTTCACATATAGACCTTGGACATAACAGGCATGTAAATTTACATTAATACCATTTCTAATCTACAGAAAATAGGCAACTACAAATAATCCTTTCTTACATATTTCTGCTATTGCCATGCTTCAGCTTGCTATGTTGTTCTCTGTTGCCTGAAGTTTTCCCATTTAGTTTTGCTGGGGCAGGGGAAAAACAGAGAACTTGGAGAGCTACACTAGGAGTGCAAATCTCTGCCTCTACCAACATGAAACGCAAACTGCTTGTGCAACCATGCCAGCATGACAAAGCAGGAAACCCTAATCTAAACTTTGGTTCCAAATTTGGATGCACACTCAACACAGGCCATTCCAGTGCAGTGTTTATGGCCCCAGAACGCCAAGACAAAAGTCATGCTTGAAGGATTTTGACTTTAGAAAGTAAGGAATTCCAGTAACAACCCTCAAAAAAACAATCCAAATATAAAACTGCTCAAAATAACAGGTCACACAAAGCATAACATATACAAATATTGGGGACAATATTTTATATGGGTGTTTTGTTTTTTAAAGCTCAGTGTATCTTAGATGTAGATATGCACATGAGCAAGGAGTTAGTCTGCAATTCATGACATAAACCTAAAACTGAAGTGTGCCTAAAGGAACAATTAGAATTGATCTCCTAAGCATGCTATCTACATGTGTTTGGAATATTAGAATATTTAAGCTATTATGGCAAAACACGCTGATCTCTAGAGACCAACGCTAAGCTTTACTGTGTGAACACCTCGGCAATACTGTAGCTACACATTAGTCTAATCATATATTCAGAGAACTATAAAGTAGCAGTTAGCCTAAGATTAGATTGTTTGATGCTCATATATGATGTGACTGAAGCCTTCAGAAACCAAAGCAATATTAAAAAAAGTCATCCAATGCAGGACACCTTTCAACTTCCAGGTCAGAAATAGGTCTTTCTAGCCTTCCGCATGTTTTTGAAGTCTCAAAATATCCATAATCAATTGGTTTCCATTTGGATTTTAGTTTGCTTCAAGATTCGTTTCACTTTTCCACATACGTGAAATACGCTGCCAAAAAAAAAGGCTCTCACCAAGACTGGGCACAGCTTGGTAAGCCATCAAAAAAGTACTTCTGCTACTACTTTAAATACAGAGTGTACCTTTCCCAACACTGCAAATGAAAAATACCTATCTCAAGTCCCCTTGGATTACAGAAGCATCATAGTTGGCCTCTTGGTTTCAAAACAATTATGTTAGCATGTGCTAACAATTGTTTAATATACGTTTAATATATTTAGTTATATTTGTTTAACAAGACCAACTCACCTCTAGGCAGGTTTTACCATACTGATACTTACGATGCTGAAGAATATGTCCAAGATACTCTATTTAGATAAAAAGCTCACAAAAAGCTTCTGCTACTGAAAAGAGTTGTTTCTACTGGCAATATTAAAATAAAGTTTCATCCTGAGAAAAACTTGAAGAATAGCTTGATACACCAACACCAAAATCCATTCTAATAAGTACCAGTAGGTTCTTATTTTATCTTCTGCGCACAAAAATCTAGTAAGAGACCCTCATTATACAAATAATAGGAAAGGTGAAACACGAGGGGTTTCAGGTATGTTTTAGAAGTTTCAGACATCCATCAGATTCATTATGGTAGTGCTGCAATGGTGCTTTGCATGTAAGTTTCAAAACTCCACTGATACATTTTTACCTACCTGAGTTTACAGCTCATACTTAGAAACTTTGCTACAGATTGCAAGTTACTGAAGTAGATACTTAGTTCCACTCAGCCACTTGGTTACATTTTACTGTGTTACATAATAGCCACCTTCATGTTTTCTGTTTACACAGAAAGAATCATTCCAGAAACATCTATTAGTATTTAACCCTTCCATTAACTCTAACAACCTGCATCCATTTGCCTTACTCAAAAACACTCAGTTGAATTGTGACTGCATGCATGCTGCTGAGCAAGCCATATCTGTGAGATGTAAGAGTGTATTCCAAGAGGAAGGAAAACCTGCTAGTTATAGGTTTGGTATTTCAGACTGCCTGAAATAATGGGGAAGCTGAACTGGGGAAAATATGGCAAAGTCAATTAGCTAAGTGCAAACTGAGCCTATAAAGTGTTTTATGTGATGACTGTGAGTTTACTGAACTTAGCATGTTTAAATTGCATTCTTCCTGAACACATCCAAATCCTGTGTTTTCTTCCAAAGTTTTCTGTAAAAAAATGCAGAAGGTGAAGAGGACCACTATTTTTAGCAAACAAAAAGCTGACACCTTATTTGAAAGTTCATTCTTCTGCTATCGTAATCAGCACAAAGCACAGTATGCAGACTCAAGAATAATACAGAATTTACCCATCTGAAAGAGCTGCAAAAAAATGAAATAGTCACCTTAAAATATATAAGCTTTCTAAAATCCTAATAAGCTGACCTCTAAGAATGTCACATTATTTTCCTTTTGTCTGGTTTACTGCCTCCTTGCACATTTCTTGTGCTGTTGACAAAAACCATCAAAAATGTAGATCTAAAAAAAAATCCTAGGTAAGACAAAGGGTTTAGAGACAAATAATATAGCATTAATATCAGAAACACCTTCTGAAAAAATCTTCCAGGTTCTTGATAATCTAAACATGTTGACGGTGCCCCTTTAAGACCTGAATGTGAAACACTCTAATCAGCTGATGTAGTTGTACACTCAATCATTATCAACTCTGTATGTATTTACTGAAAAAGTAATAGCAGTAAATATTCATGTTAAAAATATGAACGTCAATGTTGCAAGCACATAAGCAGCAGGAGATTTTCCTCAATTTCAGAATGACTGTTCAGCCACCACTCTTGTTCAGGAGCTGAGCTGATGGAGAACTCTGGTCTACTTTGAAAGAAATCAAGCATAGTGAGTCGCACTGCCATTTAAACAAACAGTTCAAAGTTAGCAGGGGGACAAGACATCGTGCTGTTGAATGACATAACCAGGCAATCCCACTGAGTCTGCATCATGTCTTGTCATTTTTACATATGTTTTACAATCCACATGTGAAACAAATGGATCTTAGCAAATACCTTAGAAGCTTGTCAATGCAACCAAAAGCCAAGCATGTTAGTAAAAAAGATATTAAGCCAGATCATTTTTTCAGGGAAAAGCTTAATAAATGTTTAGATTTATTACTTCATGCAATACCACACCTAAAATAATCTGTCGCATTTTCTAAAATTATCTGCTCCTCCCACTCTGAGATAATCACTCTTCAAACATCTGCTATATTGAAGTAAACTACTCAGTTGTTCTGTGGACTTAATATTTTAAACTGCTTAAGAAGTGATTCTGAGTGAAATATTTTCAAATGTAACTGAGCATTCCGATCATTTTTATTACCCTGAATTTGTAAGTTCCTCATACTGTGTATGTTTAAGATCAGATTTATCTTAAGCTAATTTTAGGTAGTAGACTTCAACGATAGGAAGTTTGACAGATATGACATTGTTCAAAGGCCAATGTGAATCTGAGGCATCTTAACTGCCCTGGATATCATCCTGTGAGTGCTGATGGACCAGTTAAGTGCTTCAGAATTTAATTTTATTTATGAATAATCTGCTACTTTGATCAGTAGAGCCAGAATGGGAACCAGAGACTTCAGCAGCAGATGATTTGGCACTTGCAATCCATCCATCTACTTTTGCAGATGCTAAAAGAAGGCAGAAGTTCTGTTCAGTCACTTGACTGAGCATTTGAACACCTCTCCAGCAGTCTGTTCAACATGTGGACAGAACAAACAGCACGCATAATCATGGTGGGTTCAATCTTAGAGAGATTTGTAACCAAAACACACCGGACAAGAATTGCTCAACAGACAAAACAGCAACAGCCCACAATAATGAAAACTAACTAGTCAAGAGAGTGACAAGTCAGCTTGCCTACTTGACAGGGCTGTTGAGCACAACTTCGCTCAGAGAAAGCTTAAATACTTGGGTTTAAACACTGTATTATCACTAGCAAGAGCAATGGTAAAGAGCAAGTATTCCATGTACATGCCTACAATGGCAAATGTTCTAAAAAGCTTCACATAGCTCACGTAACTAAAGAAAAATGTCATAAAATGGGAAAGGTTAGCACACAGATGTACAAGAGGACAGCAGATGGTAATAGACAAAAAAAAATAGCCATGTGTGGAACTAGCACTTTTTTTTTTTTTTTTTTAAAGTTTCATCACCAAACTGGCATTTTAAAAATGTTTAGACTCACTTGATCACCTAGTGGCAAAGCCATACAACGCAACACGAGAGAGAAATTTCCTTCCCAAACAAACATGGCATGTTATCACAAACTCTGCTCAGACTGGAAAGGGGAGGGGGAGAGAGGGGGCTTATTTTCACAGCCACATTCCCATGTTAAATACCAAGAGCAGTAACTAATCCTCAGATAGCAGATGATACATTACATGGAAAAAAAAAAAAAACAAACAAACAAATGAAAAGGGGAGATTCAAGTTAGCATGTCCCATGTGAAAAATACATGATATACTTTGCCCAATACTAATAACGTGCTTTATAAAAAACAAATCCAGGGTTTGATCCAGTGCCAGAAAGTACTGGATACTCTTCCTAAAGCACATATTTAGGCTAGAGTCACTGGCTTATAGGAACTCACTACTGAGCAAGAGAATTCAGGCCCACCCCAAAAGAAGTCCTGCTTTAAAGGGACAGCTGCAACACAGACATTAGGAAAGCACAGCTCCTCGAGGCTTGATACAGCATGCAGGTCTATGAAAATACAGGTATTCAGAGAAAAGTTGTAGTAATCTCGTTAGAAAGAAAATGTTTTTAAAAAGGTGTGTTCCACTCAATACTTTTGGAATATGCAGTGCTGCTCAAAAATCAGCTCATCTCCCAAACCGTACTTATGTGATCATACAGCACTATATACATAAAGCCAAGTTTTCATGACCCCCGCCAGGCTCATCAGTTAAGGTTCTGAAACATAAGACTTGCTGGAAAAAAAATTACAAAGTTTAACTGAGAAGATCAACTTGGAGGCTACATCACTGTTTAAGAACTGAGTAATTATGGGGGGGAAATAAACAGTCAGGTACAAAACTATCAACATCAACTACACTTCTTCAAACTATCTGATCTCTGCTTACTTTTGAAGAAGCCCCCACATCACGTATTTCACGAAGATGCCTCTTTGGACATTTAGTTAATAGCTGTCCCTGAGAAGTTTGTGTTTTGTTTTTTTTCCACCTATTAACAGTCAACCTACCTGCCCATAGTTGTCTATGCCAGTTACTAATCTATTTAAGTTTAATAAATCAAAAGCTGTCCTTAGGGACTGGCCAAGAGTCGTAAGTCCTTCAGCTTGAAGGTTTTTCAGTTCATTCATAAACGTTGCATGGTTTTCCTTCCAGCCAGCCTGAAAAGAGAAACGTGAGAAGGCATTCTTCAGACAGAAGCTTTGTAAGGAATCAGGGTTTTCTGTTCAGCAACTAAGCAAGACACTTTGTAGGCGCATGCAGCTCAGCAGAAAGGCAAAATACCTTGGAAGTTATGAGCATTTAATGCCATTATGGAAAGCCTCAAAATAGTTTAAAATCCTCACAAGCTGGATCTATCTGATGATCCAAAGGGCAAATTTCTGTGAAGCCACCCGTGAATAGCCCTCGCAGCTATCTGAACTCCTCTGCCCAGCCTTGAAGCGATCTCCAGCAGGTTCACAGCCCTGTGTCATGCGGCCCCACCACCCCCTCGCCTTGTTTCCCCCCCTGAAAAGGGCAGGACAGAGGGAACCTTCCCCCCCCCCCAGCCATACAAACTCTCCTCGGAGTTGCTGTCACTTCTCCCAACTCGAATTAAATATCCCCCACAGTTCATTGCTGCTCACAAACCACACAGGGGAGGGACAGAGGAGGGGTGGGGGGGGAAAAAAGAAAAAAAATAATAAAATGTCGGCCATGTTGATGTCAGCGCTGCCGCTGCCAGAGCCCGGGCGTGCGCTGAGCTGCCCGGCCCGGCCGAGGGGGCAGGAAGGAGGCTGGGGAGGGAAGGGAAAAGGGAAGGGAAGGATTAGCAGGGGAGGAATGGGGAGGGGGGGGGGGGTTTACCTTGATAGCGTAGGGAGGCTCCTCGAAAGTGACCAGCATGTACCTGTCTCCCCTGCTGGCCGGGTCCCGGGCTCGGAGCTGCGGTGTAAATGGTGGTGGGGAGAGGAGGGGGGGGGGGGGACACAAAGCAGAGGGTGAGGCTGGAGGAAGAGGAGGAGGAGGAGGAGGAAGGCGGGGGTGCAGGAGCCCCCCCCCAAGCCCCAGCCCTCCCTCCTCCCCCTCCCCGGGTGCCCGCACACCGCCGCCCTCGCCCCCCGCAGCCCCCCCCTTCCCCTTTTTTCCCCTCTCCCCCCCCATCCCAAATTCGTTTCTCTCCCCTCCTCTCTCTCTCTCCTCGCCTCCTTGCAGCCGGTACCTTCATGAAAGTCTCTACAGCGCCTTTGGCTATGTCCAGATAGGTGGTGCCCAGGTGGGTGCGCTGGTTCATGGAGGCGGACGTGTCTATCAGGAAGAGTAAGATGGGCATAGTGCGGAGGGGCCGGCGGCCGGGGCGGCTACATGGACCGGGGCTGGGGGGGGGGGGAGGACCAAAGGGGGAGGAAGAGGAGGAAGAGGAGGGGGGAATGAGTGGCCGTGAGTGCTGTGCACGGGGAACGGCGCCTCCCCGCCGCCCCTGCCCTCAGGGCGAGGGGAAGGGAAGGTGGTGGGGAGGTGGAGGGGGGGTGGGGGGGGGGGCAGCGCTGCCTGCCCTGCCCTCCTTTGTGTGCGGGGCCTGCTCAGCCCAGCACGGGCTGGCTCATGAGGGAGCGGCGGGGAGGGCTGCGCCGCTGCTGACCTTCCCCCCCGCCGCCGCCCCGACCACCACCACCACCACCTCCTCCTCCTCCTGCTTCTCCTTCTCCTTCCTCCTCCTCTCCTCCCCTCCCCCTGTTGCTGCTGTTGCTGCCGCCGCCGCCCCCCCCCCTTTCCGAAGTTTCGGGCGGAGCAGCCGCAGCCCGGCCGCCGCCCGCCCCCCTCCGCCTCTAACTGAGGAGCTGCCGCGCTCGCCGCCGGCTTTTAAAGCCGCCTGGGCTGGGCTGGCCACGCCCCCAGGGCACGCGGACACGCCCCCACGTGACGGCCTCCCCGCCCCGCCATTGGGCCGCCGGGCGGTGCCTCGTTAGCATATTCAAATAGAGGGCGGGGCGAAGGGGATACGGGGGGGAGCGGGCCCGAGCGGCGGCGCCGCGCATGCGCAGTGTGTGGGGGGGGGGGCGCCGGGTGCGGGCAGGGGGGCGCCGCTCGGCAGAAAATGGCGGGGGGGGGGGGGGTGGGGGGAGCGCGGTGCGGGGGGTGCCGCTCGTCAGAAAATGGCGGCGGGGGGGCTGCGGCGGGGCTGAGGGGAGGGAGGCGGCTCGGCCCCGCCGGGAACGGGCGGCGGAGCCGCGGGGTGAGGGGAGATGATCTCCTTGAGGCTGAGGGAAAGGAGGCTGAGGGGGGGAGCCGTGCTCCCGCTGAGGGGCTGCGAGGCGCCCCCTGAGGCAGCGCTTCACCCGTCTTGATGCCGGCTTTGCCGGGGGGGAGGAGAGGCCCCCTGAGGCGCTCCGATCCCCAAATTACCCCTCGGGACAGGAGGCCGAGGGGGAAAACCCAAAGTCGGGCTGAAATCCGCCGGCCTGGCTGAAAGGGGGCTCGTTTATCAGGGAAAAGTTCAGCCTCTGGCAGCCCGACGTGTCCAGCGGGGTTCGGCGTGTGGCAGGGAATTCCGACAGACTCGGTCTGATCTTCTGTGTAAAAATAAATAAATAAATAAATAAAAATGTAAAAAAATTGGCCGGCCCTCGCTGTGACCTTTTCCCCTACGTGCAGGCGGAGATGAACGTTAATGTGCCTTTGATCCGTGCTCAGGCACTCTTTTGAGTTTACTTCCTATAAATCATACAATCGTGGAGCGTTTCCAGCCAATTAGCGATGAAGATCTGTCCTCGGTTTTTGTTTGCTTGTTTTCCCCCAACAATTGAGTCTCTGCTGTTTCTGCTCCGCTAGCCTTCGAGCACTAACTCCAGAGCCATTTTTTAGCATAATCTGTTCAGGGGGTTGCTCCGCATCCTCTCTGCCTGATGTTTTTCTCCCGATCCGGCTGATGTGCTCCCACAGCCGCTGCTCTCGAAGGTACGAAGCCACTGTGCTCCCTCTCTCAAGATAAAATTGGCAGTGGCCTGGTTTGATTCATTTTGTTCTTCCAGGCAACGTTTCTGTCTTGTTAGGCAAGAGCTGTTTCTGGCTTTTTTTTTTTTTCTTTTCTTTTCTTTAAGACTAATGAAAGATTAGCATTTAGTTTCTAGGAAGGCTGGAGAGAGAGGGGTGGAATTGTATTTCCATTGCAGTTTTTAGGCATTCTTAGGCCTGTGAGCATGGTATTTTGATATTTTGGCTTGCGCATTGGTATCTGCAGCCTGTGCCATCCATTCTGAGGCGCTGGAGCAACCCCAGGGGTGCTTCCTTTTATCCCAGGTCACCCCTCGGAGTCCTGTAGGACTTTGGGAGTTGGGAATGAAACTTGATTTTTGGAGTGGGTACAGGCAAATTATGACAACTGTATTTCTTCAGAAGCAACGTCCTCTGCTGTGAGTACTCAGCGTGGATCCTGCGGGCAGTGATAAGCCCAGCCGAGCTGGTGTGAGTCTGAAGCCGCTTGCATCTTTCCAGCCATTCAATTTCAAAGCTCCGGTGGTGGGGCTGTGTCTTGTGACTGACAGCAAGGCTGTGCTGGTCCAGGGTCTACTGCTTAATCTGAGCCCCTGCTGCTAGAGGAAGCAAACCAGCAGGTGCTGCTGAGGCCATGTTGCTGGATTGCCCTGGAATCCAGCTGCATGCCAGCCCCCATTGTACAATAAAATATTTGGTCTGTTGGAGAGCCTTGGTACAACACAGTCTCTTGCTGTCTACATCTGTGGTTTGGGATGCCTTTTGTCCCCTTGGCTCTCCACAGAAAGTTGCACGCATCTTCTGGCTCCCTGTCAGGTGTGCGGCTCCTGAGGAGGTCAGCAAGGTTGCCTACTGCTAGACTAGTAATTATCTCCCTAAGGTGGTGGGATTCGAGTTGTTAAGTAAAGGCCGTGGTGCTACTTTAACAAGTCATGCCTTGGGATTTGTAACTCCTTTGGGGAGTAGTGTTGAGTGAGTGTATGTTGTTGGCCTCTTAATTGGCTTCCTTTTAAATCTCTTAGACAGGCACGTTCCTCAAACATGCCATCTTCTCTCCTATGTGTAATATCATTGATGTTTCATTGACTGGCCTAATAAAAGAGCACCTCTTTTATGTGTCAAGCATCCATCCTCTTGGAGAGCATTCTAAAACTCAGAAACTTCTGGAAAGTAGCCTTCTCCTAAGTGCAGGGGGAAAAAAAAAAAAAAAGGCATTTTAGAGCACTCGCCTTACTAGGAAAATGTTGTGAAAGGCAGCCTGGGACATGCATGGAGACTTCACGTAAATCCTGGAAGGTCATTTGGAATTTTTAATTTTTCTGTTTGTTGCCAGTAGGGGGGGCGGGAAGAGAGGGAGGAAGGCATTAACTCTTCGTGGTAGACTCGGTCATAAACCAGCTTGAATTCTGGAGTCACCTTGAAAAGTGGATGCAGTAGGCACACCGTGTTTTTCTCACCAACATGAGGGGAAGGTGAGACCGAAGCAGCTGGGCCTCTCCTGCTCCTAGTCCCCTCAGTCCAGGGATTGTCACTGATAAAGGAGTCCCACCGACAAAACTTATATGCAGCTCCATTGGGATTTATACAAGCAAAAACACTTTATGAATTCTGTACGTACTCTCTTTTTGCTATTATCTTTGAAGCCATTTGGAACATTCAGTTCTCCCTGCTCCTGTGCATGTTATATTAGATCCATATTAGATCCCCTATAGGGCAGAATCAAGGCTGGTTTTGTGTTGTCTGTGGTAGGCATTAGTACTTTTCTGCTGGGAGCTGGCCAATTTGATTAATATTGAGAAAGATTCTTTCAAAGAAAGATAATCAACCCAAGCCTAAGTCTGTATCAGCCTCTTAATGCGAGAGTCATAATGGCTAGTGCTGCCATCAGAGCCACATTTATAAATCTGTACAAGGGATTTGCTATGAAGGAACAAAACCCAGTGATATTAGTGCTTATGCTCATTACTGGGAGAGCTGATGCAGCTGAGCAGGGAGAGAGCTTGAGACTATCACTGAAAACAGATGCGTTTTTGGATTCAGCCCTTTTACATGGTGGGCAAAATTATACCCCTTGTACAGGCTAAATGAGGCAGTTCTGTCTTTTCTCCTAAATCTAGATGAATTATTTCAGCATGGTGCTGTCTGAAGGAATACCTCTGCTGTATTGATAATGCAAAGGATAATTACAAAGGATTCCTGCATATATCCTGCGAAGGATTATTTCATACATAATTTTTGTTTGTTATTTTTCATCCATGAGGGAGCTTGAACACAAATCTGTATCTATGAACACCCATTTTCTGATCTTCAGAGTGGGCATTGTCCATTTGAGGACAAGTAAGACAGTATTAAAAATGCAAATTTTACTTAAAATTTAATTCTAACTCAATAAAGCAAAATAAGAGGATAAAAAGATGCCTGAAAAAACATCATTTTAAAAAACAACTTTGGTGTCATTTAGTGTTATTATTTATTTATTTATTTTGTCTTGAAGATAAACAACAGCTTCTCCCAGTCGATAGCCATGAAATTATTGTTATATTATCAGATTGTGTTAGGCTTATTTTGTCTGTCCTGAACCACAGGCTTGAACTAGAACTGGCAGTTCAGCTTTGATTATTTTTTTTTTTTTTTTTAATTGGCTTTCTCCTTCAGACAGAATTGTTTCACAAAGATACAAAGATCTTGGTCAGCCCAGGTTCTAGTGACAGAGGTAAATTTTTCAGAGCCCCCATGAGAATGCAATTCCATAGTCTTGTAGATTATCATCATTAAACATTTTTTATTTCCATGCTTAAGAGTCTTAAATTTTCCATTGGTTAATTTTATTCCACTGTTCATCACTATGTATATATATATCATTCTGAGTATTACTTATTATTTTTTAATACTTGTATCCTACTCCTTTTACCCTTCCTTCAGCCAAGTTCTGTGCATTCAAGTTATTTGCTTTCTCCATAAATAAAATATTATTTTCCACTTGTTTTGGACTTGAATAAATGAGAGCTTAAATTGTGGTTTGGGGTTGTTTTTCATGAGTTTCTCTTCAGTGATTTTTGACCCTGCTTTTTTTTTTTTTTTTTTCCTCTCCCTGAAATTGTTACCTGTAATTCAGGTAGCTTGGATACATGTATAGAACTCTTCCTAGATGAGTAATTACTGAGAAGACTGGGATCACATAAGATGTAACCCTCAAAATTTTTCAGAAAAGTGGCATTGAGAAAACTGGATCTCAATTTTTTGTGTGTATTCTAGGACTTTGCCCATTTTTTCTTCTAAAATTTGCAGAGGCAGCTGTCTGCCTTTGAAACCGTCTAGCACCTTTTAGAAGTCTGTACTTTGGCTTTCCCAGCACCAGAACACGGTGAACCTACACCGCTTTGCGGAACGATGACCCCTAAAAGCAGTTGCTTTCTGGCTTCTGTTGGCCCATCTTCAAAGACAGCTTCGTTTTCATTGCCTGGGGATCGGGAAACCCAGAGGATAGCCTTTGAAGCTTCCCAGGGATTTTTGTATTCTCCACCACCGCTTCAGCCATCCAAATCCCTTGCTGTTTTCTGGCTCGGTAGTTGGAAGCAGAGTGAACAGCGGTGTGCCATCCAGGGGCAGCATAGCTAATGCGGGCTTGCAAGGAAAGCGGGATTAGAGTAGTCTGAAGTAGTTTGTTTTCTAAATGTCCCGGCTGAATGTGGGCACTGAGAGATGAAGTTCATGAATATTTGTGAAGTACTTAAGCTCTTGGAAAGTACGTTATGGTAGAAGTGCACGGTAAGATTATTTTCAGAGGAAAAACTGATCTCTTTGAGGACCATCTGTGCTGTGACAGTAGAAGTCAGTCAGTTAATGATTGAGAGGTTGGAAGGCACCTGAGTAGAAGAGAAAGATAAAAATCAAATTAAACTGTATATTTGATACACGCTTTTCCTTTGGTATTACTGGCCTTAGATTGAAAGGTCTTCTAGGCAGCGTGTTGTCTTCATATGTATTTAACAGTGTTTAACAGAGCAGGACCTTTTCCACCTGGTACTGGGAGGGAATATGAAATTTAACGTGGAGATAACTGCTTCAAACAAACATGGCAAAATTACAGTTTTAATAAGGTAGCGCATGTGAGAATTCAAATAGATTTACTGTCTTCATATATCCTTCCTGATGCTTTACATTGCTCCTTTCACTTAAGGTAGGATCCTGGTCAAGAACAAAAACCTGTCTCAGCTCTGAGCCTTTAAATTTATTCTGCCCCTTGGGTATTTCAGCTGGCAGTGTCAAGACCCAAAGAGAACAGAAAACACTCCCTAGCATATAAAAGCTAAGGTATTTTTACCTTTTTTTCCCCCCCTCCTTTCTTCTTAAACTTATTTTCCATCCCTGAGATGCCGGCAGCAGCAAGCAGCAGCAGCCCACTTGATTCCTGCTAAGACCAGAGTGCCCAGGGAAATACAGGTACAGACTTCTCATCTTCCCTCCTCTCCCCAGGCCATGAAAACAGGAGGAGGCTTCTGCACTCTCTAAAACAACAGGTCTGAGGAGACCTTTGCTTATTATGCCAGGGAAGTAAGAATCCTGTCATCAGTGTGGCCAGAGATAATAGTTACATCAGTCGGGTAGGCTGAGATTGCTTGTAGCAGCCCATCCTGGTTGTGTTTGTTTTTTCTCGTCTCATTTTTGCAGCCTGGGCTGAAGGCTCCTCTGGGTATCCTAACGGGTTAATTCAGCCCTTCCTTCGCACAAATACATGCAACACACGGTGTTGCCATGTAGGCTCTCCTCAGGATGTCAGGAACAGAACTAGGATAATCTTCCCCCACAACACCATTTTTAAACAATTTTTTATTTTTTTTTTCAGAGAGCTGTTAAACCTTCCAGGAGGAAAACTTTCCCTGGGAGGTCAGTGCCCTGCCCGTACCCGCCGATCTGCCTGATCCCACTTGTCACCGTTCCAGAGATTTCTTTTGTTTGCTCCTTTAAGCATTCTTTCTTGCCTTCACTGCAAAGTTTCAGTAGCCCCGGAAATCATATCCTTTCTGAAGGGTTGGACCCTCCTGCACATTTCATAGCATAGCAACGTAACTCTATTACCATGGATCCCAGACACAGGCGTGCAGAATTTATCTAACTAATCGAGTGGTTAAGGGACACCAATCCCAGCTACAGGCAGCTAGGAGCATAAAGTGGTTACAGCTAAAAGATATTCTACAAGCACTTCCCAGAGAAGCAAAACATGTATTTTTTTTATTATTCTTATTTATTTTTAACAGCCAATGTAATGGGTATTGTCTTAGTAAACAAGAGGGCAGAGTTATTCATTCATCCCTAAAATGTTTCCCACTGAGGTAGCACACCTGCATGTGGTATTTGAGAGCTGGGAACTCTTTCCCTAAAATACTGCCATGCTGTAGAAGTTTATTATCCAGCCTTTACTCTAAATGTGATTATTATGCCTTGCCATCTTTTGCCCCAAATCACAACGCTGTAAAAGAAAGACGCACTTGGTTGCTCTCCCTCCGCAAGGCAGCTGGCACGACTGGTGTCAAAAGGAACATATACCTCGCGGTCTGACTTTTGCCATTTAGCAATTAATGAAAACGTATCAAATCTCAACAAGCAGATAATTGGAAACCTGAACAAAAGCCCTCTCTAAAGCACAGACGTAGGTCTTCTACAGTAAAACAAACCTGATAAAAATATAAAAAGCTTCTCATCCAAGGAAGAAACCTGTCCATCTGCGTTCTCTGACTTCTAGCACCTTTGGCTAGACATTTGGGACCATGTGCTGAGCATGTTATTCAGAAGGTACAGGTGAAATGAAAGGAGAGGGGTTTTATTTCTGTTTTTACATGCACATTGAAGCCCTGATATAAGACCTACTTGTTTAAAAGGTGGAGAGCCTTGCACAAGGAAGTCAAGTGGATGCCACGGCGGGCAAATCTGCTTTGCACTGACTTGCAGAAAAAGAAGTGACTTGTAGAAATATTTCGAATGGGAAGGAAAGACACTTAAAGTGTTGCTTTGAAAAGTGCAAAAGGATAATTCTTACCAAGTTGAAATCACAAACGCGTTTCTCATGAGGAAAATTTTAGAACAGAGTTGAGACCAGCTTATAATGAACCCTGAATTGCAAGCGTAACCCTTCTTCATAATAACAGCCTGCATCCAGCAGCGCTGTTTGGTCAGCAATGGTTCTTTTGTTGTTGGAGATGGCTTTGAATTTCACGATGTTGCAATCGGAAAGCCTTGACCGTTTCAGGATCAGCTCTAATATTTTCCTGTTGGTAAGCCATTTGAAAGCCAATATACACTTTATGGTTATTTTCCAAGCACGGTTCCAAAACAAAAAGCCCAAGAAAGCCCATCCCGTAATTCAGGCTGACGCTAAGCGTACAGTTGGCCAGTTTTGGCAAAGCATATTGTGTACACTGGTTGTGTGATGAATTAACGTTTCCTCTGAGATTGTTCTGTGCCTTCCCTCCCCTGAGATATTTCTATTTGCTGCTGTTTCTCTTTTGTGAGGGCCTCGATTCTGTTACAGTCATTCATGTCTGACTGGGTTATGTGGGTTGTGAATGCACAGCTCGCACTGATCGATATAACTGTGGTCTTGAAGGAAGATGGAGGTTAATAAAGCAATGGAGGCAAATCCAGGCTTTTAACTGTTATATCCATTGCACCTATTTTCAAGGTATTGTGATTTTATTTATTTGATTTTCTTTGATTTTCCTTGATCATTTTTTTTCTTCATGTCTTCCATCTCACATCCTCTCTATCTTACCTTTTCCTTCAGAAAAAAGTTACAGGATTTTTTTCTCGGTGTTTCAGCTTAGATATTCAGCATGCCTCTCCTCAGCTGGCTGAGGGAAAAAAAGCCAAAACTACTAATTTGCCCTGACAAGTCTTCACTCTCTGTGTTTTTGATGATTGGTTGTGCTCTGTGCTTGACTTCAGCAGCAGCTAATAAGTAACTCCTGATCCAGCAAAAGCTTCCAAAGGTTGACAGATATCACTTGAGCTCTCATTTCAGAGGTAAGTGACAGCCCTTTAACCCAATTACAGTACAGTGCAGCAGAACTGGGCTCACTTGTGATCTTCTCCCAAGCAGCTGCTGCAGTTAAGTTACAGGGAAAGGGGCGCTATGCCTTTCTCAAGGGGAGTTAAGATCTGTTGTGCTTTAATTATATATCACTTGGAATGCTCCAAATTCCACCAGAGTGCAATTTTTTTTTCCATTGCTGCATCTGCTTGTCATTCCCTAAGTCCTTTTTTTTTGTATTGAAATCTATTACCCGTGTGCTAACGTGTTTAACAGCAGTGTTCACGAAGACATTTGCAAATTTTACTTTTGTCCAGCTAGCTTTATCACAGTGTTCCTTTAATTACCATGACCAATTTTGCCATAATGTCGGTTACTTTGTTGAGAACGGAGCTGTAACTGTGACCATCATCTGAAGCTGTTCCTTATCACACTGGTAGCAATCCAGCAGACCACTGTCACTAGCACCAAACTTTCCTGTAATCCTGACATCATCGTGAATTCCTCCCCGACTGGCAGTAAGAGGGTCGTGCATGGCTTTTTCTCCACTTGAATTCTCTGTTTTCTGGATTGTGAAATTGCCCTCTGCATAATTCAAGAATCATTTCATGATCTATGTTTAGCAGAATTTGTTACCCAACAGATGTCTGGACAGTTAATGGCCTCTGTAAATACAGCCCTGTGATTTCTTGCTATTGATGGCCCAAGAATTTTTAATCTCTTCTGCTACAAGTCAGCACTAGGGCAGCATGTCACCTCTTAGTTAAAAAAGAAAAAAAAAAAAAAAAAAAGCACAAAAAGTGTATAATTTCCCCTTCGGAATCATTATGCCTGGTCAGAAGGGGTATTTCTTCCTTGTTCTCTTTTGAATTTTTATGTTCATCTATGTGTACATATATAAACATGCATACTTACGTTTTTTTCCATTCAAAAAAGGACATGAATTAAAAAAATAATAATAATAATAAAATAAAATAATATGAAAAGAAACAAAATATAACTCAAAGAAAAAGCACTGCTATAACGACAAGCCAGAACTGACACTGTCAGCCCTCCAGCTGGGGAAGGGGTAAATGCCTAGAAAAGTCCACGTCAGGAAAATCTTTGACTGTCACCTTTATGTGTCTGGCAAATGTGTTACAAGAGGATTTTGAGGCACTGGTGCCAGATCATTAGCCCCAGGTAGTGATGTGTGCACACTGTAATATGGCACTGCAGCTGCACAACCATCCCCTCCGTCCTCCTCGCCATTCATATCAGGAGCTAGCCCTGCACAGGAAAGTTGTCCTGGCTTGTCATCTGCTTTTATGCTCTCTTCAACTGCTGGCATTAGGGAGAAGAAAAGTGTCAGGCAGGGCTGTACCAAGGAGGTAAGAGAGTCCCTAACACCTGGCATTCATCTCGCAGGGGAGGGAACAGAGGAATTGGCTGCTGACTGATAAAGGCCTGCTCAGACATCTCTACAGAGGGATTCTGCAAGCCAGATGCTGAAGTTCCTAAAATGTGAATCCGTACAGCAAAGTGCTTCAGAGGACGGCCCGTGCTTTGCTGTGTGCCACTGAGGAGCTAACTCAGGACTGCCCACACACGAGCACTCCTGGGGCACTCAGGCTCCTGAGCAGCTGCCTAGGAGTGCAAAAAAGTTCGCTAGATGCCTTGCTGGTACCCGTTCCTGTGGTGGATGAGTCGCTGTGGCCAAACTGCTGGGTTGAGAGGGACCAAAACTATGGAGAGATTCATCACCTGGATCTACGCTGTAAACTGAAGAGGCCAATGCTCAGGCAGTGCTACGCAGAGCTCTTAAAACTGAACTGTGGGCACGTCACCTGGCAGTTCTGGCACGTGACTTTGGGCATTTTCTCAAAAGGTATCTGGATATGGCATGGAAAAAGACATGGGGGGCTGGAACTAGGTGATCTTTGAAGTCCCTCCCAACCCAAGCCTTCCTATAATTCTATGATGGACTAGGCACCATTCCCCACAGTCAGTTTTACATCACCACACTGTCTTGGGGGAAGATGGGAAGATGAAAATTTAGTTTTGTGATGTTAACCGGGCTGTGCTGGCACAAAACCAAAAAAGCAAGGTTTTGGTAAAAAAAAAAAAAAAAAAAAAAAAAAAGGTCTGGTTTATGAACCAATAGAACCAGACCCATTCTGGAGCAAAACTTACTGCTGCAGTTATGGCCTCAGGCTCTCTGGCCTCTGGGAAAGGTTTCTTCATTTCAATGTGTTTAGGTATGTGCATACATCCATATATATGCATGGGGCTTTTCAAATGAAGAAACCTGTTTCCAAGACTGCCTCATTACAACTTGAGGGTCTTTACATGCTCGTAATTACTGTCTGTCCCTTATCCAAGGTCTTTGCATTTGAACACTTCAGGAGCACTAGCATGGCCAATTTTTACACTGTTTCTTGCCATGGTTCAGTAAAAAAATAACTATTGCCTTGTTCCCTCCTATTACTGAGAGCTGACCTAACTAACACAGCAGATGAGTTCCTTTGACCTCAGAGCATCACTTGCCCTCACATGGAATCTTTTGAGCATCTTCTTGTTGACACTGATATCTGATTTGGAGCCTCTGTGTGAAAATTTTCTTGTTCTGATATTACATATGGAGGCTATTCTGGTGCCAGTTAGCTTGAACATCAAAAGCTAAACTGAAAGTGTCAGACTTTTTTTTTAGTTTGTCCCAGATGAACTTTTTTTTTTTTTTTTTCCCCTCCACTTGGACTTTCCTTATCCACTTTCAGGGGTATGAGATGCAGATTCACCAGTTCCTCAGTCTTCACGGAGGTAATTCCACTCAGTCTTCACTGAGGTAATTGCCAGATGGTATTTTTGCACAAGGAAGTCACCAAGTTACAGATGAGGACATGATCAAATAATTGGTTTTCCCCTCCAAGCGTGTGGCCTCTTGTCTCTAGAGCATTTGCTTTTTTAAAAATAAAAAGCATTACTCTCACTTTCACAGATTTTCTCATTAGGTGTCTGCCCTGGAACGGGCCAGTGCTTCCGCACCCACTCTTCTCCAAAGGACATCTCCCCAAAGCAGCTAAATTTGAGTTAGATATGGTTATCATTTCAAAATCAAAGTGCACTCCATAGATTCTGACTACAGACATATGGGCCTACTACTGTGCAAGATGTCCAAGGCAATCAGATATTCCGGCTGTAATCTATCTAGAATAAAAAAGATGCTGATCGGGAATGGCCGTGAGGTAATCAGAACCAAATGCTCCACAACGCCATCTGCAATAGTGCCATCTGAATCCAGCATCGCTGCGATGTACGGACATGCTCACAGACTGAGAAACTCCTTGCTCCAGCGAGGGCCAGAAATGCCGGCTTACCTGCTAGCGTGGAGGTGACTCATAACATTTGCACAGAACAACACATGAACGAGTTTGATTAGATGATCTGGGATGTTTTTTTAACTCCACAAACAGCCCTATCATACTGAGTCATAAGCTGCCTCTCAGGACTTTTTTGCAGGAATCCTCTTCCACTTAAAGGATGACTTTACCCACCGTGGTTCAGAAACCACAAGCTTTTAAATAAATCTTTTGTTACAGGTTTGAGTTGAAAAAATTTGTCAGCTTTAGAGGAGGTCTACCTATTTTTTTTAAGACTCAGATGCTGGTTTTGTACAATTTGAAGCTTTCCATGGGATTGCAGTAAGAGGTAATCTACAAAGTGGTTCCACTTCAAGAAAACTGCTCAGCTTCATAAAACTTCCTCTCAAAAACACAATAGCACTGTTGGGACCTTTTTGTACCAGAGTTCCTTGCGGGTTTTTCTGTTTGTTTTGTGGTTGTTTGTTTTTGGTTGGTCAGTTGGTGGGTTTTTTGTTTTGTTTTGTTTTGGCTTTGTAAAATATTCCACCATTCTACTTCTAACTTTCAATATTAGCAATCAAAAACAAACAAAAAAGTTGGTTTTCTCAAACCAGACTTCTATATGCTCATTATCTTGTCATCCACTGTTGGGCCACATGACTGCCCATAGAGGTAAGAAACTTGAAGAAAATAATTAAAAGACACAAGTTGTAAGAAAATGTTCTTTGATATTCCCTAGACACACTCTTAATTGTACACATCAGGAAAAAAAAAAAAAAAAAAAAAAAAAAGCTTCAAAGCTTTCATATAGTTAGTGTATTATGTAAAAGAAATGTATTTACCTTTTAAGTAAATTACATAATTTAATCTATTTTCCAAATAGAAAATGTATTTATTGGTGCTTCTCCATGATTCTTCAACATCACAGAGGGAAGGAAGATTTAGAAAAGCAAGTTCTGAAGTCCCGAAGCCTAGAAAAGTACAAGAATAATGATCTTAGAATTAATGATCAGAGAGTTCTACTAAAAAGACAGTGAATAAAATTAGAGAGATTTTTGACAGCAAGTTGGAAGCCCAAAATGTGAGTAATACTATAGCTGGATCAGTGAGGACAAAGGAAACAGCAATAAGACTGCATACAATGCCAGAACTGCTTATGGGGCAAAATGCATGAGCCAGGAGTTCTCATTTGCAGCCCACACACTGACACAGCATCACTTTTTTGTTCTCACATGTTCACAGTCAGTTACAAAGCCAACAGCACTTGCACAGCAGCTAGAAATTAGTGTACTTCTCAGTAAGGTTCTACAGAGTGCCATGCACAGTGCCTTGCCCATAGTTTAAAGCTAATTTTTTTTTTTTTCCAGAACTTCGACATATAGCAGATTGAATTTTGGATCAGTTTTTGATAGGTCCCCATTTTCTGAATGCCAACATGAAGCAAAACTAATGAAATACAGAAGAAAACTGTCATAATGAGCATGTAGGATTTATTATCAGAAATGTGATGGGCAGTGTTATTCGTTGTGTGAATGATAAATACCTGGAGCAAAATAAGGGTGTATTTTTACAAGGTTTTGTATTTTTAAGCAAGATGGACAAGTGTATTTTCCACAGAACGCTTTGGTACTCTGCGAAGTTTGCCTTTCTATATAAAGAATGGATCTATATTTGTTTCCCACATGCTTCTAAGAATGATGTAGCATCTGAAATTAAAAATATTTTTTAGTAACTATCTCATGACGGCTATCACTGCTGGCAAAACAAGGGAACTGCAAAGGAGAGTGTTTTAAGCACAACACTTTGCAGTTGCATAGCTCATGGAGTTTTGAAGAAATAGTAAATCCCATATACTGCAAAGTGGGAAAACATTTAATTTACCAACAAGCAGAGAAGAAAAGCACGAGAGAGGGTAAACTGCTGCTACATTCAATGGCTATTGAGAGGTGGCTCTATTTGTTGCCAAGTGTTTTTACCTTTTTTATGTGGTTATCCTTTGTGTGTACAGGCCTTTTGGTTTTACATGGGTAATTGAGGAAGAGGCCTCAGAAGCTGAAATCTGGCTCACTGTCAATGGAGCATTTCTGAATCTAAGCACTAACTCAGGCAACATGCAATTTCTCTTCCACACTGGTCCCCTCTTGCAGAGGGAGAGCAACTCCAATCAGTTTACGAAATGGCTCAAAGGGGCACAAGTTAAATAGTTCTTAAATTTTAATCACCATAAAATATCTTTTCCTTTATGAAAGGCTTGTTCTTGGGGATATAAATATTACTCCAATTATTGTTGTGCACTTTAGAAAAGAGGACAGTTTTTGTTAGTACCTGCAAAGGTGCCAACATATTTATTGAATTGTGCTGAAAGGTTTGCGAGATGTCACGATGCTGCCAGATCATGTCACGATCATCATTTTGCAGAACAGTTACCTTTATGCCAAGACAGTGCTTTTGGGGCTTGGGATTACTCCTCTTGTTCTAACAAGAAGCAACAACCTTGAAGATACAAGTATCTAAAAATAGGGCTGACAGCAGAGCTGGGAGAGGTCCAGGTCCCTCCTCCCTGGGCCCCCTGCTCACCTGCATGTCCAGATCCTCTCCATGTTGCTGCAACTGTCATGCGAGAAGTGATTGCCTACTTTTTAAAAGAAATTTAGTTCCTAAAACTCAGGAAAATCTCACTCCGATATACCGAAATGAGAAAACAAAACCAAAAGTCAGCAAACAAGATAAAACAGAAGATGGAGCCAGAGAGCAACTTTTAAAGCAAAGTGCCAAAGATCGGGAATTGAATTTGCTCCAGCTCACAAGACTGCAGATGAGAAACCGGAGAAAGTAACCAAGACTCTGGTGTGGTACGACGGCATGGAATTGGCTCCACTGTGCGTGAACACAGTGGTTCAGAGCAGCACCCTTTCCCAGAGCTGTTCTGTCCTCACCCAGTCCGTGAAGACGTGGGCCAGACTTATTGCTAGCAGGCAGGCAGGCTCAATCCACTCCATCCGAATCAAAGGAGTGAAAGTCAACCCATACCAAGAAAAAAAGCCGGCTGAGTGCTTCATTTACCTTGTGGCATGCCAAAAATGCAGAGTAGGAGAAGGGACACTAAGAAACAAAGATGAGGCAATATTCATTTGATATATAGCTGCCTTTTCCAGTTTGTTTTTTTTCAGCCCATGCTACTGGCAGATGTGTTCTTAGAAGACAGTTCAAATATTCCAAGCATACCACAGCAGTACCTGAAAAAAACAAAGCAAAACAAAACAAAACAAAACAAAAAAAAAAACACCATAATTTTTAATCCTATCATTTTTATGAAAGTTGAAAAAGAACTGAATATGCTTGCTTTGCTTGGCTTCTAGTTCAGTTACAAGGAGTCATCCTAGAAATATTTTCAACCCATGCAATTTTCCCATAAAGCTATGATAGCAAATGAAAAAAAAATATATATCTGCTAATAAGTATTGGTAAGATTTATTTTCTTGATTTTTTTCCCGTTATATGGGGAAACACTTTTCTAAACTACCCTAATTTTGTTTCTGCAGGTAGTCATTAAAATTGATGACTACAGCTATTCTAGCTTGAAGTCTTTTTGTCCATTAGTTTACGTGGTTATAGGAAAATTGTTTCTCAAAAGTGAATCATTTTTGATTGGATTTTGTGTGAGAATGGTAGATCTGGGAAAACATTCAGATCTTGTTGGTAATTTCAATGCCTTCTCCACCATTATGACCACATTCTTTTAGCCTGTCAGGTACAAAGCAGGAGTAAGCTCCAGGTTTCTGCCTTACTCTAAAATCCTATTTTTTCTCTGCTTTCTTTCCTTTCCCCAGCTTTTCAAGCAATGTTCTTTTTCTCTCAGTCACAGCAAGACCATTATTTGTGTGCAATAATTTCCCAAGCATATTTCTCTACCTTATAAGGGAGATGAGAGCACTGACCCCAGATTTGGACACCTGGTAAAGTGATGTACCAGAGCTCAGGATTTCGTTTTCTATTATTTAAGTACCTTCCTGGTCTTGCTGAGGAAGTCACCATTAAAGATAAGCTTTAAAATAAGCCCTTATGATTTTTATCTTGACTGACTATAAGCCCACTGGAGCATCTCTTGCGTTGTAGGCTTTTTTTTAAAACAGGTAAATCATTACCAAAGATTAGACCTTTATATAAAGCATAGATTTCATTTCAGAGAGTCATTATTTGATTTTGATCCAAATACACGCCCCTGGCATCCAGGCTGTTGCTGCCTGTGAAACCTGCACTCAACGGGTGCACCTGAACCATGTCATAGCCACCAATTGGAGTTTCTTGTGCACCTTTTTAGAAACAGGACAGTTAAATAAAATGTCCATCTAGGACTGTTTTTAGTGTTTTCCTCCAGAAGGGCTGTGTATTAAATCTTGAAGGAGTAGTGTTGTGTCCGAGAATGTTTAAAGATAAAGGAGAGGCAAGGGAAACAATGTCTCAATAGGCAATTGCTGAAAAAAAAAAAAAAAAAAAAAAAAAAAAAAAAAAGAAACAACAAAAAAACAGGTATTTTGAGGGATGCATAGGACTACTCCTGGTCCCGTAACCCATACCTTATTAAGATACTCATTTCCCCCTTACTCATTTTCTTGAAGGTCTGTTTGGCAAAAAGTATTCTACATCTCCCTAGAGCCTGCAGTATGTTGCCTCCAGCATACTTTCAGACCATGTTTATCTATGAATAGTGCACAGTGCCAAATCCTGAATGCAAACAAACTACAAAGACGGCAGCCCTTGCCAGATTTCTTCAGACTTTAGTTTTCCAAGACATTTTAAGGTATACATCCATTCTGAAAACTGTCAAGTGTATCAATGTCTTCAAAGAATATTTCATACATTGTGTAGCAATGCAAGGTTTTCTAGCTGTAGGTCTAGCCGAGGATTGCAGGGTCATCTGTAGCTGTAAAAGGGCTGGTTTCCATCTTTGGTTCTCTAGTAGCAATTCCCTTCTAAGAACTGCGAGAATGGGATGTTATCTAATGTGATCATACATCCCCTGGGAAACAGCTTGAGATTGCAGATGCATTTCCTACAAGCCATTATCTGTTGCTGACCAGACACTTCCCTCCACAGTACACTTGTGAACTTCAAATAGTTCGGTCAAGTAGAGCTTAAATGCCTTGCTGTGGTCCTGCCGACCTCCAGACCCTGTTTGTTTAGCATAATATGGCTGGTTTACTAAGCACTATCTGGAGTTTAGTTTTCACTTCCACAAGTGACAGTCACAAATTGCACAACAAATATAGCCCTATCTGCTAAACTCATAAGCCTCCTCAATTTCTCTGCTGATGGGAAGGAGCCCTGTTATTTATTTATTTATTTTCGGAGAACTGCTGCTCTTCATCTTACCATGGGTTAAGTTTGAAGTTACACTTGAAGTAACGCTTTCCAGGCTGCAAATCACTTCTGCGATGTAGGACAACTGTTCAGATACCTACAGTTGTTTTCCAGAGTTCTCCAGACAGATTATGAAAGATTGTCTTTGGCACGCACTTCAAGAGAAAGCGTGTTAGTTTGTTTTTGTTTTGCTGACTTTAGCACAGAGCTTTGGGCACATGACCTGCCCTTTTCGGACTTCCATTAATCCAACAGGAAAAGTGAGCAAAAAGCAGAATCTCGCTGAAAAACAGTTGCTGGAGCCCCATTGCATTTCCCTTAAAAATTCACCAGGAGAGAGTTTGTAACCTAAATACAGACAAGCCTTGGAGCGAGGAGCTTCGCAACCAGCCGGCCACCGTGTGGTGACGGGGCAGGGGGGGGCTGCTCTCCGGCACCCGGACCCGCACCCCCTCTCGGCAAAGCAGCCATCTGCACCCGTTTTTTAACCACCACGACCTGCTTAAGGCCTCCCTTTAGCAGCCCGGCTCCTCCGAGCAGGTTAACCCTGCCCGCAGCGCCCGGGCAGCCCTGCCGCTGGGACACCCCTGTGGGCGCTGCGAGATGGCGACGCCTCCGGCCGCCATTTCCCCCCTCAGCCCCCCGCAGCGCCCGGCCCGGCCCAGGGGGGCGGCCCGGCTCGGCTCGGGGGCGGTGCCGCCTCCTCCTCGGTTCCTGCTTCCCGGGGAGCCCGGGGGATGAGCGACAGAGCCCGGCACCGTGCACCGAGTCCCTCCTTCTCCTCCTCCTCCTCCTCCTCCTCCTCCTCCTCGGTGCGGCCGCCTCCCCTCGCCGCAGCCTCCCCTCGCCGCAGCGGCGGTGCCCATGGCGGCGGAGCCGCAGCCCAAGGCGCTGACCCGCAAGCCCCTCCTGCTCAACAAGGTGGAGGGCTCGCAGGAGGTGGTGAACATGGCAGCGATCGTGCCCAAGGAGGACGGGGTCATCAGCGTCTCCGAGGACAGGTAGCGGGAAGGGGCAGCCGGGCGCTGGCTCCCCCGGAGCAGCCGGGGGTGTAGGAGGGCGGTGGTGGTGGTGGTGCCACCCTGCTGGTCCTGGTGCTGATGGTCCTGGTCCTGCTGGTGGTGGTCCTGGTGATGGTGGTGGTCCAGGTCCTGGTGATGGTGGTGGTCCTGGTGGTCCTGGTCCTGCTGGTGGTGGTCCAGGTCCTGTGGTGAGGGTGCTGGGGGTGCCGCAGGGACCCTTCCTGACCTTGCCCGCAGTTTGCGGCGCTGCTGGCCGAGGCAGTGCTCCTTCCCCTCTCCCCCCTCTCCCAAGTGTTTCTGGGTGGTTGTTTAAAAATGCCCTTTAAAAATCGTGGTGATAAGATCTGGGAGTTCGGTCCCGTGCTGTGGAGCTGCCAAGGAGCAGGATGTTTTCGGGCCCGTCAGCTGCGCGGCGTGGGGTGGACGCGTGGCTGGTGCTGCCCTGCAAGAGCCCGAGCGTCATGCAGCCTTCCTGCTGAAGTTTCACACCGGGTTTTGAAGGTGCCTTCCTTTAAAGCCCAGTTTTCCTGCACTATCCATCCATCATTATTTTAAACAGAATTAATTTACAGCTCAGGTGCACGTAACCCGGGTCCCCAGCTGTCTGCTCAAAGGGCAAACACTGGCCAACGCGTGAATATGTCGCGGTTCTCAAGGGTTTTTTGGGGGGACTGTTTCTCTTGGATACCCGTTATCCTGTTCAGTGTCTGCTTTTATTTCTCTCTCAGCTATCCTGAAAACTGTGAGCATTTCTTTCATCCTGTCATTGTCCTCACTGTGCGTTAGTTTCCAGCTAGTTGTCAGGCATGTGAACCGTGTAAATCCAAGATGATTTAAGTTCATCTAAGCCGTGGTCTCCAAGTGAGCTGTCGTGCCTCATAGCGAGAAGAAAAGAGCTGCTTCAAACAAGTACACTGTAGAAGAGACTTTAAACAGAGTTTTAAAGTGCTACATGGCCATGATTTTATTTTATTTGTGTTTTTTAGTTGTCTGTTGTGAAACTGAATAGCACTTACTCAGCTAATTCTTTTTATCAGTAAGAAAGTATTCCTGATATTAATGTGCTCTCATATGGGTCTCTCTCAACCTCTGTCTCTCCCCCCCACAGCACAAAACAATTAGTGTCTAGCTTCTGCTATTTTAGCAGGTATGAATTGCTGAGAGTAGGTGGGTGCTGCAAGTCAATACTTCTTGGTAGAGAAAGGGATTGGTGACGTGTGTTTGCTTCACTCATAACTGAGATGTTAGGTTCAACAAAACAGCGGTGAAGCAGAGCTCAGAGGTTTCTCACTCAACAACTTGCTAGTTCAATAGCATCACCCTCTCTGTCCTATCCCAGCACTAACCCTTAACATAGGACCCTAATTTATGTCCGTCCTGCTTGCTGCTGCAGCTGGAGAAAGAAATCTGCTGCTAGGTGTCTAAAGGTGATACGGGATAGTTCAAAGGAAACAAGTGCTGTGTTAAGTCTGGAGGCTCAGAGGTCATTCTCTGTATAAAGGCACTTACGAGGTAACCTCCTTGCTCATGGGCCAGTTTGTGGTGTATGTGAGGTGCTATAAGCTGTGATCTTGCCTTTTATTTCTTAAGGCATGAAGATGTTAATTGATGCCTTTTCCTTGCATTTTCCATCTGCGTTTCTATTGTGATTAGAGGATTCAGGGGCCAAAACTTATTTGGAAGGCCTAGCAGTATGGAATTCAATCTTGAAGGCTTCCCTATACCTGGGGCTGGTGAAAAGTTTACCAGCCTCTCAGTACCTGTGCCTTATGATCAGGCTTTTGCAGATCCTTCCTGTTTGGACCTGCCTCCTGGTGTTAGTGTTGAGGTTGTTGTTTAATGGCCTTGGAATTTGGAGGGCTTTTAGAGATTCCTGGAAACTGCAAAGGGTGGTTATGGAGATGTTATCTGTCTCTTTACTTGGGGAAATGAGGGAAGTTTTGGCTGAGTTTACCAGCCTGGGATATGTCGGTCATATGAGAGAGATGCTCTGAAACTTTAGCAGAGGACTTCAGCTGGAAGGACTTGCTGTTCCCAGCTTGTGCTTTGGACTGGGGAGCTCATCTGGAAAGAGAAGGCAATTCCCTGTTGGCTCGCTAGCTAATAGCTGAGCGTATCGAAGCTGAAGTTGCTGGTAGTCTTTTAACACAACAAGTTTTAACACAACACGTAGGCATCGCTTTGCAGTTTTCTTTACTGCGTGGTATGGCCCTATAGCTGTAAATCCTTCAAAGCAGGAGCTTGGCCTCCAGTCTGTATTTCGTGTGACACCAGTGGTTTTATCTGGTTTTAAAAGACTGCGGAAGTGGTTCCAGCTATAGCTTGCAGACATAGCCACGCATTATGTAGCCCTGAATTGTTTGTGCTTATAGCACACACACACACACACGTTTTCAGGAATAAAATGAAAACTTAGTAATAATAAAAAAAAAAGAAAACAAAGTAATAAACCAGAGTATGGTTGTTCCTCATAAAGAAGGGCATAGGTGGGGAAAGAAGGAACCTCAGGAGGGTTTACGTATTTAATTAAGACTATCTAAATTATACATAACCTGCAGGGTTAGAGTTTGTTTTCAGTGTGCATATCCTCTACATACTTTCTCTTCTGAACCCTACTCAGAATCACAGCAGTTGAACAGCGTGCATCGTCTCCTAATCTTAATTGTTTTAGCTGATTCTTTGTTAGGGCAAAGTAGATCGAGCCAGTATCTCTTTGCAGGACAGCAGGCGTACATTGGGAAGGACAAGATGTAATTTTATTTTGTGTTTTCCTTCTAAGGGAAAGGGATGCACCTGTCTAGGCAGGTGAAGGTTAAAGGAGTGGCGGCATTTGTTGTCCAAGAATGTATGTGCCTGATGCAGTAGGGCTGTAAGAAAGGGATTATTAGCTTTCATGCATGCTCTTTTCCTTGGCAGCGAAGGGGTGGAATTAGCAGGCACGTACATCAAACATGTAGAGTCTTGAGGGATCCAGAGCACTGAACGCACTGGGTTCTACATGGGGAGCTAAAATGGGGTTTTCCTAATGTGCACAGCTGGCCCTAGGCTATCGTTGGCTTCCTATGTAAAAAGCATGCACCACCATTTCAAAATTGCTGAGTGGCCTCGTCTTTTGTTGACTTCAGAGGGAGATGTGGGTGTTGGGCACTTCTGAAAAGTAGGTCACCGGCGTGTCAAGTTCAGGCACATCCACGCAGCGCTCCGGAGAAGATTTAGCATCGCTAATCTCACCTGAGCGTGGCGATACGGTGGGAGCAGTGTACTGACTCACCCAGCTTTCAGCACGAACAAGTCCCTTTGGCGTTGGCACGCTTCTGTATTTCCCACGAGTGGGAAATATCTCATTTCACCAGTGATGTGAGTGCTGTTTCAGGTGGGTGCCTGATGTGCTGAGCTGGTGTCACCATGAACTGGCAGGAGGTGGCTGGGTGTCGTGGTGGTAATCCTGCGTTTGCCTTCTTTTTTTTTTTTTGTGGTACCGCTTGCTATATTGTAGGAGAGGAAATCTTAGATATCTGCTGGTGCAGACAACTTCCCTGATAATTGATAACTCTGGTCTGTGCCCTCATTTAGGTGGGACTTTTGTGCTGGCTTCCATGCGACAGACCTTTAAAATGTCAGTGTTGCAGTTGAGAATTGTTTCCCTTAAAGTATTCAGAAACCTTTGTAGCCTGCAACTGAAAGTTGTCAAAATTCTTCGGGATTCTTTTAAAAAAACAAAACCCAGGCACTCTTGTCTCCTAGAAGGAGACAAAATCCAGGAGGAAAATTTATGCCACAGGAAATAATTCTGTATTTTTAAATACGGGAAGAGAAACCTTTGCCATCTGCGCTACCCTTTATCATCTGAAGTTCCTTCTGTGCTGGGATGTCTTGGCTTCTTTGTAGGGATCGCTGTACAGGCACAAGTGGCAGTGAGCCCAGGCTGTTTGTCATGTGCATTCATATTAGTGGCTTTGTCTCACGTGGAGAAAACGGTACAGAACTTGTCCTGCTAGGTTTGTTTTACAGTTTGTGGTTTCGAAACGCAGATGCACGCTTAAGCTCTTCTGGACAAGCTAACCAGCATGGTTTGTAGGGGTAGCAAAGGTGAACGACAGCCCGGAGTTATAGTTTGTGCCCAGGTGAGGTGGGATTCATCACGCTGTCCTGCATCCAGGCAGGAATTAAGGAACTGCAGGCTCCTGGTAAGCTCTCCGAATTTCCCTTCTGCGCTGGAGCGATGCAGAGCGATTGCTTTGCAGAGCAGTGGTTGCAGAATGGGTTTATCGTGCTCAGCTCAGCGCAGGGTTGTGCCCCCGACAGCAGCTCTGCCTGGCGTGTGGCTGTTGGCTCGCGGCAGAAGTGCAGGTGGTGTGAGGAGGGATTCTGCTGGGGGCTGTTTGTGTGTCTCTCAGTCCAAGCCCGTCGGTTTCACACCCAGGTTAGTGCAGTGCGAACAGCAGCACGCAGGTTTGGACGTTCTTCACAGGTGCAAAAGGACTTGTTCTTTAAATTCTGGTTAATATCATCAGGCGCAAATAAGATTGTTGAGAGGAAATGGAGGAACCCTGCAATAACGGTGTCAAAGTTTGAGGCCTGTTGTTGCAGATGCGAACTTGTTTGCTCAGACTGTTTTTTTTTGTCAGCTAATTGGACGCGTTGCAACTGGACGGCTGCGTTTGGACTAAAGCTCGGGGCGGAGGTTAGTGCTGGCTGCTCCAGTGGATGTTGGCAGGGCGCGTAAGAGAAGACAGGAGGCCCAAAAGCTCACGGAATCCGAACTGGTTCCAGATGTTGAAGAGCGTCTGTTCCTGAGTTGACTAACATGTATCCCGTGGAGATGCCAAAACCTGGGGACTAGGACATAAAATGTTTCGCTGAGCACTTGCTGGGGATGAGGAACTCTGCTTAGGAACTTGTAGGTTCCTGAGCGACCTTGCGATGCACTTTGTGCCACTGGCACATAACTTGTTGGAGGCTGGCAAAGCTTGTATGCACTTTGCCTTACGATGCTCTCCACTGGGCATCATTTAAAGATTTAAAGCACAAGGATTCCCTCTTGTTTTTCTGACGTGAGCTCTCTGGCTACTGCAAGCTCATGTAGGTCAGTGCACAAATTGCTGCAGCTCCTGCAGCTGTGTGAAGTTCGTGCCTTAACTGCAAGGTGGCAGCTGCAAAAATGTGATGTGAAAGCATGGCTTGGACCACAACTCCTGCAAACCCAGCGTCTGCGCTGTGGTTGGGCATCAAAATACAGCGGGAGATCAGGCACTTGAGCATTTAGAGCCGGAGATGCGGTGGTTTTTAATCCCCTTTCTGATTTAAAGATTATCGTTTGTAGAAGAAGTGTAATGTGTGTTTCATATCGGAAAAGCTCTGTTTGAAGTAGAGAGCTGCCTAATACACCTGCCTGGCAGCAGCCTAATTTTCTGCCGCTTGCTGCACAGTGCTCTGCAAGTTCTGGGATGGCACACCCATCTCCCACATTAACTGGGGTTTGTTTTTCTTTTTGTCTTCCCTGACCCCAGCTTAATTTCACCGGCATCTCTTTACGCAGATCTCTCATCGCCACATCTCCCATCCGTCAGGCTTCGCTGTGTGGCTCGGTGACCTTCCCCTGCACTTGCTCCAGCTCCGCAGCCGAACAATGCCCCTTGCAGAGAGGGGACAGCACAATGCCACCTCTGTGCGCCCTGAGCCCTTGGCAGAAACACAAATGGGCGTTACGGAGTGGCTGTGCAGCACGGGGCTGGCATATAACTCAAAAGGGACTCTCGCAGAAAACCTGCTGGTTTTTCTCCTAAAGCTGAAGATGTTTAGAGGAGACAGTGATGCTGCAGTGTTATACAACTGCAATACCACAAAATAAATGCATTGCAATGGTTTTGAAGCTACCAGGCTAGTGTGGTAAGGTTGGCTTTTCATTGAAGCTCAGTTAGCAGATAGAAGCTCTCAAATATTGTATGAAGTTGTGGCACCTTAAAAATACGTCAATAGCTTGTCTGGCCTGCCCGGAAGGATTTGGGTTGTTGAGGCAGACTCCTCTCTTCATTCCCTCTCTCCAGCTGCACTGGTTTCTACAAGCTGTGTGTTGCCTGTGATCTGTGTGCAGCAGCTGCCATGTACACAATAATGTATGCAGGAAAACTGCTGAAAAGTAGTGCAGGAGTGCTTCCAAAAACCTGCTGTCCCTTGTTTTGCAGAATGCCATTTGCAACAGTCTGAAGTCAGAACATGCTTGGTGTCTCGGAGAACAAACGGGGAGGAGAATACGGGACAGCGTAATGCGCTGCTCCTGTGCTAGGAGGCTTTGAAAGCTTCGTACACAATGGAGAGTGCCCCAAGGAGAGAAGCTGGCTTTTGCACACACATCCTCTGTACATCATTGCATTCTGTGCACCGTAGCCTCTCGGATGTTGAAGGGCCATTCGCATAAAAACTCTCCAGAAGCTGCATTTTAATTGCCCTGCCCGTGGTTCTTCCATCACACACCTGCCAAATACGGGTGGTTTTATGTAAAACTCTGCAGCTAGCTACATGATCTCGCAGTAATCCCTACTGTAAGCTCTTGCAAAACAGGAGTGAGAAAGAAAACAGCTGTTTCCCTTCCGCATGTGGTTCGGGGGAGTGATGGATGCAGCCCCGGTGCTGTAGGATGCAGCAGGCTGGGATGGTGGTGGGCACAGCCTCGAGTGGTGGCAGGCAGGCTGCTCAGCTGAGCTTCATCCCACGTCGGTCACTTTAGCAAAGAGAAAATACAATGGCCTCCTTTATCCTTTCATTAGGTGAGGTATCAAATGCTGTAGATGTTATCCAAGGTTGGGTGAGTGGCTGGAGCAAGCCTGGAGAACGGGAAGAACAATTACGTGAAAGGAGAAGCAGGCGAGGGTGAGTTTGCCAGGCAGCCCTCCAGGGAGGGAGCTTTGCATAATCACATAACCATATGCATCTCCTAGGACCCTTGTGTGTCATAGCCTGTGTGCCTAATGACTTGAAACTGCAAATAAATAATGGTCAAAATGAATATCTGTGTATCCGAAAGTGGATAATAAGCTTTGAACATTAGACTGCACTGAAATTTTGTATAGTGAAAATACAGCCTTTATCCTCATTAAAGGGAGAACAGTTGTGGGGGCTGGGTTTAAAAAAAAAAAAAAAAAGTGGTGTTTTAATTTTTCTCTTAGTCAGGCTGCAGGAAATACTGTTGTGTAACTAACCTTGGCCAGACTTTGAACATATGGGCTTTGCTCATCATACCATGTGTATTCTCCATCTAAATCAAGTTTTTCAGGGAACTCTTAAGGTTTTGAGCACTGAATCTAAGGCGATGCCAAGGCACAGTCCTGGGTAGAAGAGCATGGCTGTTCTGCTGCCAAGTTAACTTCAGATCAAACTTCTCAGTAGTCTTTTATTCTTCAAGTTCTGCATCGTTCCGTCTTACTGTGAGGTAAAGATCAATGATCCTAGCAGGTTTTTGAAATAACAGTGGTGGGTGGTCGATCAACCCCACAAGGCAATGCTTTTGACCTTTACCAGCCTGTAGCAGCAGTTTCCTTCATGCCGAGTCCTGCCGAGAGAAATCTGAGAAAAGGCTGTCCTAATGTGAATTGGCCTATTTTGCCACCAGGTTGGATTCTCTGGATTCAGATGATAGAGCAAATGCATTGCGCTGTCTCGAAGGGGCACGGAAGGAAGATCCATTCCTGTGTTTAAAATGTGATAGATAATGAGATTTTGCACCTCCAGCAGTGAGTACAAATTTGATGAATTTACCTTCAGCTCCAAATTCACTTAAAATAGCAAATAAAGGCTTAATTGTATTTTTAAGCAGGCAGTGCATCTGCCTTGTGGAGTACTTTAGGGTCTTAAAGTAAACAGTTTTTCTGCTTTTGAAGGTCTAGTAAGGTCTCATCATGAGTTGGTGCTAAAGCTTTTACTTAGCTTTAAAGGTAATAAGGTAGAGCAAACACACAATTACGTTGATGCTAACTAGTGTTTGCCAGCAGATGAGTGATGAGAGAAGGCTCTGGTATTGCTTCAGGACACCAACAGTGGGGCCTATCCTCTGCGTGCAAGGATTTCAAGATTTCGAGATACAGGTACCAGCGGTCTCCTACTTCCACACTACTTAGCTTATCCATGGCTTGTAGGGTTTTTTGTTTAAAAAAATATATTTGGGCAGTGATTAAGATAAGAAATGGGTATGTTTATTGTGATGCATGATAAGATGAAGCAGGAAAGCACTGAAATTCATCTGCTATGATGCTTTCCTTTGGGTTGCTGCTCATCCTTTCTGAAGCAGCACAGCACGGCTTATCGTACAGATGTCCTCTGATTTGCTTGCTTCTCTGACAGTGTACACACTGAAGCTTTTTTCTTTACAGATTCTGGCTGAATATATTGTCAGACTCAATAATCTGTAAGGTATTTGCCTATCTGTATTCTTTCTAGGCCTGTTTATTATTCAGGGATCTAGAAGGGATTGCCTGGTTATATCATCGAGTTGCCTCTTATCTCAGAAAACCACGTAAAGTAATCTCTTCTAATAGATGGCTCCTTATTAAGTATTTTGCCCCCTTTATGTGTGTTGGAAACCTGAGGAATTTCAGCGCTGTGAAACTGGAAATGATGGCTTACATTTTATTTGTCAGTAGTTGGCACCCATTTCATTAATGTGCTGAATTAACTTTAAATATTTCTTCTTGGTCCTTAGTGTTATTAAGCAGTGTCTTCTCATTTCATTACTCCATCCCTGCTTCTGTGTTTGACACAGGGTCACTTTGGTTCCCCCTTCATGTTGCTAGAGCAGATGTAGGCTACAGTGGCATCCAAAGAGTGGCTCAAAAATTGATGTTGTGAAAGCCTCTTGTTCTACAGCAGCACGTGCAGAGGATAGTTTTGCACACACAATATAATAAAAATCACCAACAGCATTTTGGTGGCGGGCAGGTTTCTCTTCATGGTGTCTTGGTTGGCATTACGAATCGTGTCGTTCACTCCCCAGCTATTTCAGCAGCTCCAGCCTCAATAGCTGACCCAATAACAGCCCCAATAGCTGACCACACTTCCACAATTGCCAGATGACCAGTAGGAAGTCTTGGGCTTGGACGTGTAGTCCCTGGGGCCACTTTTTGTCCCTCTGGATCCCTTCAGGATCCCCTCAGCAGCCAGCGGCCTCCCTGAGGCCTACTTTCTGCAGGCCGGCAGCTGAGGGGGAGGTGGCAGGGCCTTCTCCAAAGAGCCCTGCGTTTGGCTTTCAGAGCCAAATGACTGCTTTTAATAAGCCATTATGACAATTGTTGTTTGTTTTGTTAGTTTGGTTGGTTTTAATCAGTTTCTGCTTGTGCTAAAAGCCATGGGGAGGAGGAATAAACCAGCTCTATAGTAATCGTGCTGAGGGAGAGGGATGAAAAAATAATGCATCTGTCAAGTCAGAATGGACACCTTTGGCTTTATTGTACCCTTAGCTTGGGCTAAAGTTATTTAATGGCTGGAATTAAAAAGTTGATACTTCTTGTTTCAGGGAAATGATGCATTTTATTCTCTGCCACAGAGCCCTATTTTATGTTCCACCCGGTCAGTCTGTCTGAATTATAAAGCTCCAAAAGTGTGTGTTAGGTCCACCAGAGCCTTGCCCCACCTGTGCTGTGTGCTGCCTTAACAGTTAAGGCTTTTAGCACTGTCTGAAGGGCAAAAGTCTGTCTAATGGCACATCGTTTTTCTAGGTTGCATTGCATCCGAAGTCAGGAGTAATAGGGGTTTTGAAATTGTATTAGCTGCCATTACCAGCTAAGAATAGACATATGCTGGATTTCTTCAGGCAGGAGGGAGCAGGGGAAGCAGTTAGCTTCAGCTCTGATGCATAGTAGACCACTGTAATTGGCACAGTAAGTTATGTAGAAGGGGCTGGTTACACAACATATAGACACTAATCCATTTCCTAAGAAGAGCGCAGGCTCTTCCCTTCAGGAAATGAATCAGACTTCATAAACAAATCTCTTCTCGCTGACTTCTGCAACTGCCAGTAAATGAACGGGAATAGTTGAATCTGTTACCATGCTTCCAAAATACCAGCTAGCAAATGGCTCTGTCAGACTTCAGCAGGGACATCGGCTCAGCCTCATACAAAAAACTTACTGAGCTACATCCTTCAGGTTCTTATTCATGTTGTTGTTACATTTATTTGTAGCCAAAAAGCAAAAACACTGAAAAAATGTAGAGAACTTGTGGTGCTTGGAGTCCTGCAGCAGCTGAAGCTGTAAAGCACGGGCAGATGAGGAGCCCTGTTGAGTGCAATGAGCCATTGCAGGCATGGTTTCTCCAGGCTGCACAGATGGGCATGTTGCTTTGGGAGGCATCAGTGGGGCTCTGACACTGATGCTTGGCACCTTATCTTCCCCTTTCTGTGCTCTTTCCTCCCTGTAGTTGCTTTCATGATGAGGGAGCACAAGACCAGCAGGAAGGTAGGAAATCCCGCAGTAGCTTGTACCACTAATTCTGTTCCAAAATCTTCATTTTGGAGTAGGAGATTAAAAGAAAAAATAGGGGGTTTCTGTTCTAACCAGAAATTCTGTGAGTACTGATTGACCTGGTACTTAAGTTTCCAGTCATTAATTTTTTTTTCTCAAATGCTGTGGCTGACCCATATTAGATACCAGAGAAAGCAGTAGGGAAAGAACAATGAATGTGCTGATTGTTTTAAAAAAATACATGCTGTAATGCTTGGAAATGCATCAAATTTATCTGAATTCTGAAAGGTCCTCTATTATTTAGGTTGTTTTGACACCTCCTTTCTTTCTTCCCAAATAGGTTCTTTGGTAGATGGCAGGTGAGCTTGGTGAGGATTTCCCTAATAAGTTTTTATTAACAGAAAATCTAAGAAGTCTCCATCCCCAACTAGTTTCATCCATAGCATCCTTTAGGTAACAGCTTATATTTGTCCTTCTAAAGCTATGATGATTTGAAAACCATTTCTGAATAATCAGGGATGAACGTAGCTGTCTGCTTTTTATGGGGTGTAAACAAGTCTGAACGAATGGCCCAAGTCCTGCAAACTTTGAGATGCCCAGCACGAAGTTTGGGTGAAGCTAACAAATGGCTTGGAGCACCTAGGTCAGTGTCTCCCATCGTCTTTCCTTTTGTTTGCTCTAAAGCTGAGCTTGTGTTCATGTGCACTTTTTTTACATGAACAGACACTTTTACATGGTTTATAGAGTCAGATTCATTTAGAAACAAGCATAATTGTTATTCATCACTTAATTACAAAAATGTGTCCATTAATACGTAGGCAAGTGTTCTTCTGTAGTGGGTGGTAAGGAAGAAGTAGGTAAATGACTGTTTTGACCACCAAAAAAAAAAAAAATTGGATGTGGGACAACAAATGACATGGTATTTTGTGCTCAAAATTGTTGCATGCAGATTGAAAAGTGCAAAATGTGGTTTCAAAAAGTGGTGTGTGTGCATGAATTGACACCCCAGATTCAATGGTATTCTTCCAGAAACAAGAGACATTGTCTCTGTCTGCTGGCAGGCTCCTGATTTGCAAGCCAGCTGTTGATGCTCTGAAGCATTATCCTGGCCATGGTCTGCCCTTCTTTTGTTGTTGTTCTTGTCTGATTTTTCCCTTTATGGCTGCGAGTCATGGCTCTTTTTAATCCAGAAATTGCTGCTTATTCAGTTGCTGGCTTATACCTTTACAGTGACCTCAGGCTAATAAAAATGAAGGAGGAAAAATGGGAAAACGTGGACCACCTTGGTGTATTACTGTGGTACAATGTAACCAGAAAAGGAAGGCTGTTGTGAGTAGAGACAATAAGCCCCACATTGTTCCAAGTTTTTAGTCCTTGTAGATGAGCGCAAAATTGCAAATAGCAGTACATGTAGGACAGACTTCAACAAGATCAGTATTGCTCCATCTTTCCAGTAACTACATCAACTAGCTGGGAGAAACAGGCAGCTGAACCTAGAGCCAGTGGCTATAATGGATAATTTCTAATAAGATTAAAAGTGCCAGTGTATTTTTTCAGGCAGGGGAATCTGGCTGGCTGTCCTGCCTGACTGCTGGTACCAGGCAATGTCCGTGCTGTGAGCCAATTCGCTTGGTCCCAAACCACCCCAGCCGTGGAAATGAGGTTGGGCCAGGGACCATTCCCAATCCACAGCTTGGATGCAGCCTCTCTTTTCTGTGTCAGATGGCTTCACTGCCAGAGTCCTGTCCCAGGCCTATATCATTAATTAACCTAGATAGATTTCACACGTCCAGGGCACCCAGCTCATGTGGCTGCCCCTGTTGATGAGGTATCAATTTGCCTAAGAGATATTGGTTCTGTGATTAAAAAATAAAATAAAATTGCTGGTTTAAACAAGGCGTGGGCCTTAATAATGGTCAATCTGTCAGCATTTCTGCTGGTTTGAGATGTGTAACAATAAGTTTGAAAAGCCTGAATTTGAGACCAAAAGTAGCTTGAGGTTCTTAAGATTAACTTTAACCAGATGTCTGGGGGAGGGCAGACCTGTGGAGGCTGCAGCACTGAGCAGAAGTGCAGGCACTGCCAAATTCCTGCGTGGGACATCAGCCAGTAAAGGGAATCTCTCTGCGTGAGCCCTTTCCTCTCATGTGATGCCCGGAGAAGTACGTTTGACTGGTCTGAGCGGAGCATTGCTTCATCGTGTCCTGGAGATCGGGGAGAAGAGATGGGAACTCATCTTTGCACGCCAGCTCGTGCCCCGCTTGCATCATCCTCAGGTGGCATCTTCATGGCAGTGGGGCTGCTCTGAGGGCTGCCAGTGTGGAGTATCCATGCCTTATTCCAAGCATTGTTTTCACCTCAAGCATCTTTTGCTGTAACTCAAGGCTTCAGTAAGATCTTTGGTTTTGCTGCCAAGTGACTGTAGAGAACTGTCCTACATAGGCTGGCCTAAAACTTCAAGGTGGACAGGAGATAAGAAACTTTCGTTTCCTAGTCAAAGCTGGTAATGCCACACAGGAACCACGAAGAGGAAGCGTGCAACTTCCACGGCTTGTGAGCTTCTCTACCTGAGAAAAGCATGGGAAATTTTGAGTACACAAATTAAATGAAGTATTTGGGAATGTGTTTGCAACAGAAAGCACTGTCCAGGGAGTGACACTTGTTCTGCAGGTCTTTTTGCCTTGTCCAGTTTGCCCGCCACTGACAAAATTGTCCAGGCTGCTTACAGGCTGCTTGCCTACCCCCACACCACTTCATTTTGCTTGCTTCAATTTTGTGCTATTAGAACAGAGTCTGGGAGCTGGGGAAGACCCTATCCTGAACTGAAGCATGCTTTATCCACCTCCCATCCCACTAACCCTGATAGGTCTCCTGCTAGGAGGAACAACTAATTTGCTTTGCTTCCACATGTAAACAAACACGGAAGTATCACGCTTGGTTTCACCCCGCTCCGATGTCATCTGAGAGTTTTGCTGCTGACCTCGTGAGCAGGATCAGATGAGTGCTGCTGAAGCGCTGCACGAGACAGGGATCGCAGGGGTCCCTTACCTTCCACTGCCACGGCGGGGTGTCCTGTTGGAGGAGCCTTTTGTCTTTATTCCTCTTCTAGGGAAAGTTTCTTGTTTATTTTTTAACATCATTTCAGCTGTTCGCAGGATGACTGATCTGAAACTATCCCCTGGTCTGGGTCCTCTGGTACCGAGGAGATTGTGTGAGATCATTTCAGCTCAGCCAGCTACAAGGCTTACTGCCTCTTCAAGGTCCAAGATCAGAGGATCAAGAAAATAAAAAGACTTCCCTAGAATCCTGTGTACCTCGAATACCCAGGTGATAGTGGTTTTACAGCAGTTTTTATAGCGTTTGTCTACAAAATCTGCTTCTTTTGCTGTACCACTAAATTGCACTTTCTCCCTCCAGATGCACACAGAAGTTGTCCTTGAGGACCCATTGCATCAATCTTATGGAAACAATTTTAACCAGCTAGTAAGAGGGAGGGGAGAAGGTTTGGAGTCAAATATACTTAACTGATAGCTACTCATAATTTATGCATGAGTAACATGAAAATAAACAGGACAAGATGTCTAGCTTGGCTCCCCTTTCCTCCTATGCAACCAAATCGATATGATTTCCAGAAATCACAGATCAGAGTGACACTGGTGTTGCTGTTTGGCGAGGTTATCTAGTACCTGGAAAAAAAATCAAGCAGCTTGGGCGAAGAAGGGTGGAATCAATTGCTGAAACTGAAAGTTTCAGAAGCTGGCCGTCCTGCCAGGTGAATTAGTATCAGTTATTCATTTAATTTGTTTTTATTCCCCCAGATTGTTTGAGCTTCGATTCTGGAGAGTGTGGTGTCAGCGCCTGCACGCTGAGGAGATCTCAGAGCCCTCCTGGTCCTCCCCGTTACGTGTTCTTACAGCTAAGCTGTTGTGGAGTACACGAGGAGGCAGGTTGGGATTGTTGTGCTTATGCAGTCCAATCTACAGCTGTAGGATGTGTCAGGGTCTGGGGAAGACTGTCTTTTTGGCATTTTGCAGTGGTTGGCTTGAACGGCCCCATTTTTGAGAACCTGCCTCTTTTGTCAGGGCAGCGCTACCAAATCTGTGCACTTAGTGAAACCTGCTCACGTTTGGTATCACTGTGTTTAGGTTCTCTTGTGGAGCTGGATCCTGGTGGATCCTTTCTCTACCCACCCAGGGCTGATTTAGAAGAATCTCAAATATCTATGCTTTGATTCATTTTTTGTTTGTTTTTGTTTTTTAAACTAATATCCGTGTTTTGTAAATGTTTTCTAGACAGGACCAAGTCTGATTCCACGGTGTGTGTTTCCTTATTGTTAGCTAAGCTCTTTTGAACAACAACAAAAGTTTTTATTCTTGAGTCTCAATAGCAACTTGACTGAATCTGGGAGGGCACAAGAGGAGGAACTTCTTAACAGCCAGTGCTGAAACTTGAAACTTTCTGTGAGCCCTGCAGAGGAAGCCATTTGGACTGAAGCTTTTTCTCTCCCTGAAAAAATGCACAGTGAAAATGTTTTCTTTCGAGTACAAATTTCACTGTTGGGGCAGGGGGGAATAAACCTTGGATTTGAATTTGGGTAAATAGTCTTCATTAGACTCCCTTTTTTTTCTTTTTTTTTTTTAAACTTTAAACTATTGCTTAATTTTCAATATGCTTATTTCACAATGATAGATAGTGAACCTTTGTTTGCCTTAAATACCATTCCCCTCCTCCCACTCCTGGGAAAAAAAAAATAATCCAGTTAACCTGTTAGCCAAAAGCTAATCAGCCTGATGTGTTTCCTGTCCCAGGTAGCAGTGTCCCAACCTCCCATTTGTGAAGCACTGAGGTAGGTGCCAGCACACCACGCAGAGAAGCCTTAATGGAGGAAATACTTTCCGTGTTACATATTTGGAGATTACAAGCAGGGAAATATTCAGTTGTCGAGTGCAGCTGGAAGGGTTTTCATTACCACGTCTGTCACCACCAGGCTGCTTCATAAACACGAGTTGAGTTCTCCCTTCCTTCTGGTGTTGGGGTGACCTCACACACACCTCCTTGATGCCCCAGCCATCTCAATAACTGGGGTGCAGGGTGAGTCTTGGGGCTCGGAGGGTTTGTCTGCAGCCTGTTGCCTCAGTTGGCTAGGTCTGTTGTTACCAGAATACTGTGCTGGTTCAGTTTCCTTGCCTAGGGGTTGCTAAATCAAATGCTCACTGCCATCCTTCCTGCAGGCTGTGTGTCATTTGTAGTTTATAACCTGCTCCCTACTGCTTGTTCTTCCCATTCATGTTCTATCAATAATACATCTCCTCTCACCTCGCTCTCTCCTTTTCCTCACCTTCCTGTTTATTCATTCTTTCCCTGGCTCTGTCTTAGCCATTTGATATTCAGAAGAGGCAGGCTGAAAAAAGACTTCCTGCATGAAGTCCTGGAGCAGTTGCACATCCTTGGTATTTAACAGCATTCAGCATTAGCAATATTCAGCAGTCATCTGATACGAAAGCGAGATGGGACAGCTTGGATCGGAAAAGCACTGGCACCAGAAATCTGGTTTGAAAACAACACCAAAAGCCTCGTGCATTGGTGATGTGAAAGGTATTTGGCACGTTCAGCTGTTTTTATCTACCAGATGTCGCCTTCTGAAAACCTGAAGTCCCGTTGCATCTTTGTGTTCCTGCATCCCTTTTCCCACCAGCAGCCCGCAGCAGTCCCCAGTTTAGCAGTGGACTTGATTAAACCTGTTTATTACTGAAATGCATTCAGATTTTTTGAGACAGCAAACGCGTGATGCCTCTCAGGCAACGGGGAGTGGGCTGGGATGCTGAGTTGCATTTTTCTACTGTTTTTAGATGGGAAGGGATTTTCCTTTGCAGTGAGATGAGACGAAGGGGATGGCAATATTTACCTTTGCCTTGTAGCTTCCAAGCCGTGTTTGACTTGGTGAGGAAGGGGACAACAGCTGCTGGAGCAGGTATGGGGGCTACCACTGCAGTTATTTGGGGATGCACCAATGCTGAAACCTCGCTGCTGCCAAGGAGAGGGGTGACCTTGGTCCCTGGTTGATGGGCGCTGCTGAAAACAGGAAGGCTGGGATGCAGAGCGAGCGTCTGTGCCTTTCCCCCACGTACACACACATCTGAAATCTATGTTCTTGCCAATTGCGTGAGTGTTTTTAAATGGCCGAGCCTAGCAGGACGTGTAAATCACTGTCAGCCCTCGCGTAACCAGAGTGCTGGAGCCAAAGCTCTGGGGAGAGGAACAGCATGGCTGAAATGCGCGTGAGCGTGAGGGGTGCCAGAGGAGCAGGCAGCGTGGGCTGGCTGGGAGAACTGATGGGAGTCCAGAAAAATGGCTCTAAGCTTTTAAGTGATTGATTTGGAAGGGAAGGAGACTAATGGACTGTCTTTGGTGCCTGTATGTCTTAGATACAAGTTAGTAGTCAAGCACCGGGGAAGTCAGGATGTAAATCCCTAACGATCAGTGCCTTCTGATTAGCATGGAGCTGCTGCACCGTGAGCTCTTGTTTCTTTACACTGAGGTATTTTCCTTTAAACACTTGACCAAAATAAGCTTAAATTATCAAGCCAAAAAAATAAAAAGAGAGTGGGAAAAGCAAAGACAAACCTCGATTTTTCAGACTTACATGAGTGAAGTAAGTATTTAAAGGTGCAGTACAAGCGAGGGGAAGATGTGTTTGTGAAATCATCTGGTTGCTGCATTTTTAGCTTGCCCTTATTTATCCTGTGCAGTGCAGATGATGACAATCTGTGTGTATTTCCAAAACAACCCATTTGTTCACTTCAGTGTTCAAGGTCATAACTGTTTTGGGTCTTCTCTGTAAACTTGCAGTTGCTGTTTGTTGGTGTAATTTAGAGCAAACTGTCCAGCTGATCTGTTTTAGGGGCCAGATCCTACCCCCGGGACAAACAAAAATGTTTAGCTCCCAAAGGCCTCTGAGTAAATTATTAAAACACTTCCACCACCCCGTGCATTGCCTCCCTCCAGATGCTGTAGTTGGGACATGGCTGAATTAAGTAAACTGCTTAATCTGCTGAAGGCTGTTAATCATTTACATTTTTAATACTGCTCCTGGCTTGCACATATCCTTCCAAAGCTGTTGATAACCAGACAGGATTCACTCCTGGAAGTTATGAAACGTGGAAGAGGCTGACCGGACTGTCAGGTTGTTTCACCTGGATGGCTTCGGCGTGACTCAAATGCCAGAGCAGGAGAGTGGGAGGAGGCACTGCTTGATACAGCGCAACATGCGTGGAGTTTGAAACCAGAAGGGTGTAGTTCTAGCTTGTGGGAAGCACATCTCCTGGCTTGAGGTAACTGGATGTATCCTCTCCGACTTTTTGCACAGTAGCTTAACTGTCTGCAGGGAAAGCTGTTCCTCTCCCCCGTGCCCTCCACTTAAGAAGCAATCCTGTCTGATCTGTGAAGAGCTGAGCCAGAATTACAAACCTGACTTGGTTTTTCAGGCGGTGCTGAACCTGCTGAATTCAGCAGAATCGCAAAGCAGCCTTCCCATATTCACTGCCTTTACCTCCTCTCAGCTCGTTTTTCCCCCAGCAGATGCTGTGAGCTGATTTGGGGCTTTAACTGATAACACCAGGATTGACTCGCCCACTGGGTAGGCTCTAGCTGGCTCCTGCCTTGCATTACCACTTAAAATCTGGTGTCCTCTGTCAAGGGCAGCGATGGATCAGGTCCGCTTCAATCTGCTGCCATCCCCTGGTTTTGATGGCTCTCAAATAGCCCAGGTCATTACTTCGGGCACTTTTCTTTGCATTTCTGTGCTAACTAGCAGTGTCTTGCTGGAAGGCAGCATCTGTGAGTAAAGCGGTGTGGAAGAAGCTGTGACATGCAACACCTCTGCATGTAATTCTGGCCACCGTGAAAATATTTCTTAACCCAACGATCTGTGGTGTGTATCTGTCTTGTTTTACACCACGTTGCCCTTTTCCTAAAAAGAAATCCTACAAGTCATCCTCCAGTTGCTAGCAGAATAGCTCAGGACTGCCTTTTGTTCATAGCAGTAACAGGCAAGGCACCACGCTGACCATGCTGTGGATGCTGTGTGCTGCCTCTAATGGTGTTGCACAGCTGATGATGTGCTGTGCTGCTGCTACAGGCCAGCTCTGTGTTGTTATGAAGTAGTTTGCATTTGCTGTAAGCTGTGCATCTGTTAGCTCTCGGTGTTTCTTCGTGAGTCCAAGAATCCTTCTCTCTCTGAATTTGGACATGTTGGGATGGGAGCTTACTGAACGTAAGCTTTCTGGTGAGGAACCCTCTCTTTATTCCGGATGGGAAAAGTGGATCAGGTTTCCCATGAAAATACGTAGTTGCCCAGGAGCTAAAAAGAGAAATGAAGCTGAAAGTCCTTGCTTTGAAGTGCTCTGCCTCAAATACCTGATTCCTTTGAATATATAAATATTAACACCTTTATTGTTATCCCCGTGCCCAGTAGCATGACCTTGTAAGAACTTTTGGACTTCAAGATGTTGCCTTTTGTATTAGCTTGGAATAAGACTTAAACGTGAAGGGCTGCAAAACACAGAAGCAGATCTTCAGAGCTGATCTTTATCTTGAGACCTCAAATCTGTTTCTTCCAAGATAAGGCCAGTACTTCCCCGATGAGTGGCAGCAATCAAGACCTGGAGAATAAAAGCAGAGGCAGCGTCTGGGCAGGAACTGCAGAGGATTCTTCTTGTAACCCTCTAGAGAAAAATCAGTCAGGAGAACACAATGCAGACTACAAGGTATAGTAAGTAGTAAAAAAAAAAAAATAAAAAATAACGAGGTGCAGAGAGGCTTTAATAATGTTTGATGGTTTTGCCATGAACAGGAAGCTGTCTCAGTGCAAAGCAGCAGTTACCTGTAAGGTAGCAATTGGATAAACGAACAGGAGCTGCTGCAGGCATTGCTGGTTTGGTGGATGGCTAACAGCCGCCTAAGCAATGGCCTCCTGTCAGTACAGAGTTCCTCCAGATCCCTTTACAAAGCTGCACTGCAATGCATTGCATCATTTGACATGTTTAAATGATGCATGTTTCCAGACCTGATGGTGGAGCTGGTCTTGTGTCCCCCCTATGCTTATGCAACAGACTTTGCTTTCTGGGCTCATCTTTACAAGGAGAAAACATGATGTGTACCATCGAGGTTTCCCCTGGTATGTGACTGCCTCTGCCTGTTGCTCTCATTCCTTATTTTCTTTCCACCTTTCTTGCAAGGAACACGTGGTTCTGGGATCGCCCCTTGGGGCTGTAGCTGGTGAATCTGCTGTTTCCTGCCAGCCTAATGCAGTCTGGGCCAGTCAGCTGCCCCAAATCAGCAGATAAGCTGATTTGGGGACTGGGGAGATGGGAAGAACGGTGGGAGAACATAGCGAGTGGATGACAGTGTATTGCAGAGAGAATCTAATGTTGATAAATATATCTTTCTTTTTCTTTCATCCATATGTTGGAAGTTTCTAAGTTATGCCGGTCTGAATGAAAAAACATGCGCAGCTGCTGTCAAATAAGCAAACACTGCTGGGGGACGTAAGGGTGGGGGGAGATGGATAAAGAGAAGAAAGATAAAGCTCTTACAATTCAGCAGGTTTGTCTGGATTGCAGTGTCTGGCACAGAAGATGCCAGTTCTGTCTGGATGTTGCCTTACTGGAGGGAGTGGAAGACAGGTGAGGAGAACAGGCCACACGAGCAGCCTTCCCAAGAGGCTGGAAAGATCGATTACATTAAAGAGGAAGCACGTAAGAAATTGTAGGACTATACGTACCAACTAACATACAGAGATACTGGGGACAACAATCTTCCAGTCTTGTAACACAAGTGCAGGAGGATGTTCTGTGAACTTAGCAGTTAACTAACTTCAAAGGTGACAAAACAAAATTAGCTCACTATGAAACTGAATACCACAGGGTGGGAAAGCTGCAATGTGGCTGTATGAAAGAGGTGTCTGGATGTGAAGAGGCTTTGCATGTTTGAAATGGATTTATTTTTTTTTTTAATAGTAACATCTAAAGTTTAAGGTGGGATGTTCGGTCTCGCAGTACAGGTTTAAAAAGAGATCCTATTGACTGGTGTTGTTTTCCATTCCTGCACACAGCCCTCGTGGGAATGCTGGGGTGACAAGCTGTGACTGCCTGCTAACCCCTCAATGTCAGATCGCCTCTAAATTACACACACACGGAGGTCTGGGCTTTGCTCGCACCTCACAAGGCACTTTTCAGTCTGCATGCAAAGAAGAAACCTGAGACACCTGGCATGGCACTTCGGGGCTGCAGTTTTGCAGCCGAAGAGCAAGCCCTTTAGGACTGGGCTGGGTTTGTATTGCTTTGCCTGGCTTTCTCTGTTCCTTTCTGCTGGCACTGAAGCTGCTGGGCTTGCTGCTTTCGTTCCCAGATGATCGCTTGAGTCCCCAGCCAAAGCTGTGCTGCTGATTGGAGCTTCTGGCCTCCTCTGGCAGACCAAAGCAGGTAGGGGCTGGGTTTGTGCAAGGGCAGTGAGAACATCTCTGAGTCAGGCTGCCCTGAGAACGAAGCAGCAAGGAGCAGAAAAGCTGAGGGAACATTTTATCACCTGTGAATCATGGTTCAATGGTAAACTGGACAAACTGGAAATGGGGGGGCTGTGCAGAAAGTCCTTGATGCCCCAAGGGCAGCATTTCCAGAGGCGTCTTGGTGTGGTGCAGAGCAGGCAAACGCATTCCAAGCCGATGTGTTTGCTGTCTCTGGAAAAACAGTGCCATGATTGTTCATCCCTATGTGGAAAACAGAGCCCAGCTGTGCTTACAGAGGGGATTTCAGTAAGCCCTCAGCATCTACAGCCACATAGAACAATCAGCTGGTTACATTTGTTGACTAAGGAACTTACCCCTATAGTACAGGTCTAGGGGTTTTCTTTTTTTGCACAGAGGAAAAAAAAATAAAAATGGTTAATTAAAGTGAAAGTTCATATAGTGATAGAAATGCACGTGTAAATTGGGAGATAACAACTGTAATGGGAGCTATGTGGGTGTTAGGACTAAAAGCTCCTTGCTTGGAAAGGAGTTTGTTTGCGCCAGGGTATGATTGATGCTGTTCTTGAAATCTAAGAAACTCATGGAAACAGGTTTTCCCCTGCAACTTTGTTGTATTTTCCTCTTTTAGAGGCCAGACCCCTATTTCTGGTACATTTACACTGGTATTCTCAAATATCTGCGATAAATGGTCATACTCTGTTTAATACATAAAATATCCCTCAAGAAGTGGTGAAGTAGTTCACGACTTAATTTGCTCTTTTGCAACAGATGATGCAGATGACTTACACCCAGAAATTAAAATGCTGCGGGAGCAGCATCCTGTGGAAGTGGAACTGTGGGTTCCTTCCCCCGCAGTAAATACATAATTCACCATGTGCTGCACTGTATAGTTAACCAAGGGAAGTATTTATATGAAAAATAAATCGAGGCCTTAGGGTATGGCTGTTTGAGCCAGGATCTCTCGTCTTCCTCCATATCCCTTTATTACCTGCAAGCTTTTGTTCTTCGGTGCTCATCTCTCCTCTCAGGTGCTGTGCTGTTTCCTCGCTGATGCCGTGGTATCATTTCAGAGCAGAATGAGAATGAAGAGTAAAACCGAGGCAATTCTTTCTGCCCCATCTGTCAGTCATTTTTGTTACAAATTTCAACTAGGGACTTCATTTAGTCCTTGGATCAAACATCAATCCTCACCCTGTAGCCCATACACAAACACTATTTCTTCGAAATGTAATGCTGATGGTGGGTATATTGACATGGGTATATCCAACTTTAACTAAAAAGATTTAAAAGCATCTTATTTTTAATCTGTTGTGTAAAGAATTTGTTTTTTCAGGGTGAAGCATGCATAAACGACAAACTTAAAATCGATCATTAACTTAGCTGAAAGCCCATAGAAGCTCTGGAGGAAAAAAAAATGCCGAAGAGGTGTTCCTGCAGGGCAGTGTAGAAGCAGGCTGATCACCTGGTAGATTCTTATTCTTCACCTCTTGCTTCATGGAGAACATAGAGGAGAGTTGGAAGGTGGCTTTCGTGCAAATCACTGATCCTCCAGGTATTTTTAGCGTGGTTCCACTGAGTCACTTATTGCATAGCAGGCCTCTATTCTAATCTAATGAGGATCTTTCTAATAACTTCCATTACTTAGAGGTTTGAATGTGGGAAGGAGGTGAAAGTAATTGGGTTGAAATAATTAAATTAGCCAATGTGATTACCTTCAAAAGGTTGTGTGTTCATGCTTCCCACATGCAAACAGGAATCGATCAGAGCAAGAAGCACCAAAACTGCATCTGACCTGGAATAAAATCGTTCAGTGGGATGCAGAGGGGGGAAATCTGTGGGTGAGTGAGTGATGAAATTTATTTTGTTTCCCCCAAAGACCTGAAAGGAAGATTTATGCACAGGTCTTGATGAGGGAGTTAATTCTGAAACTTTGCTGGAAAAGAACTCAAGCGTGACATAACACTTTGTGCTGAATGGTTTCCCAAGCTGTAGGCCGATGCTTACTGAGAACTTCAACCCTGCATTTACCTGCATTTGCAGATAAAATTAGTTTCCCTACAGCATTTATGCAGGAATGTGGTGTAGTCACTGCACTGCTTCATGTGATATGTGATTTACAGAGCTTCTGTGGAGCTGCTGAAGACCTGAGGCAGCTCGGCGTCCTGAACTTTGTGCTGGTAACCTCAAGGCAACATATTATTTCTCTGTGGTTGTGACTTTGAGTCCATTTTGGTCAGTCTGTACTTGCCCATATTCTCTGCAGTGGAAACCGGTCAGAATCTGATTTTGGTCCAGTGCCTGAACAGCAGAGCGCACACAGCTTCCAGGCATACATGCTCCAGTAACTGGAAAAATCACTGAACTGTGCTGCTCGTTGTCCAGAAAGCTGAGAAATGGCTGGAAACTGTTTCACAGCTGAGTAGAAAAACTGTCATGTTGCTATCATTTTTTTTTTTCCTGAATAATAAAAATCCACTTCTCCTGAGATTGACTAGAAAATGAAGGAGACGCTTTCCACAAAATAACAAACAAACAAACAAAAACTTCTTTGTAAACCAAGCTGTGTTAAATAAGGAGGTGTCTCTTTCTCTTAGGTCAAAGTACCACTGATAGTCATAAGTTTTTCCTTGATATGTAACTCCATGGTTGCATATAACCTGCCAAAACTCTGAAATTTTCCCTATTATGCAATATGCATTTGCATTTGGTTTACAGCAGCATGAATTAAATGGGGAAATATCTTGAAAAGCAAGCTTCGAGTTAGAATGTTGTGTCATCTGAGTGCGAGTTGCAGCTGTTCTTGAAAATGGCTCGAATCCCTTCAAACAGAACATTGTGTGAAAAAATCCCACCTTCTGATACATCTGCTTGCTTGCTTGGCACGCTGTTGTGTGCAATGTGTTTTTTTCCTGAAGATAGGTGGTAGATGTGCAGTCCTTAAAGTCTGCAGTTTTCTTCCAAGTGCACTTCAGCACAGAGCTTCATTCCAGGGCTCTTCTGCTGCTTCCCTCCTGAGGAGAGAGGAACTAGCAAAGTGCTTTGCAAGGTCAGTAACCTCTGATCTTACTTTGCACAACTCTTGAGTAGTTCATTCCCCGTCTTCTCAGCAGATGTTGGCTCAAAATGAGATTATTCATGATTAAAAGTTTCATAAAACATATGTCTCTTAGTTTTTGTGGGATCCAGGCTCTTGCTGTGGTCCATGGCAAGAAACTACACTAGTTACTCAGAATGCATGAAGCAGGAGACATTCACAGGAGGCAAAGCAAGGAAAGCAAAGATTTAATAATGCTATTTAAATTTCACCTAAAAATCACAGAACTGTAGGGGTTGGAAGGGACCTCAAGAGATCATCGGGTCCAACCCCCCTGCCAAAGCAGGTTCCCTAGAGCAGGCTGCTGAGGTAGGCGTCCAGACGGGCCTTGACTATCTCCGAAGGAGACTCCACAACCTCCCTGGGCAGCCTGTCCTGGTGCTCCATCATCCTCACCGTAAAGAAGTTCTTCTGCATGTTGGTGCGCAACCTCCTGGGCTCCATTTTGTGGCCATTGCCCCTTGTCCTGTCCCACAGACCACTGAAAAGAGGCTGGCCAAATCCCTCTGTCTCTCACACTTAAGATATTTGTAGACATTAATAAGATCCCCTCTTGGTCTTCTCTTTTCAAGGCTGAACAGCCCCAGGTCTCTCAGCCTTTCCTCACAGGGAAGATGCTTCAGGCCCCGTATCATCCTTGTGGCCCTAAAAGGTTCTCTAATAGCCTGGGCATGGATGAAAATTGGAGCAGTGGGGTTTTATATCAGTGGGTGGGATTCGCTGTGTGCTTGAACATTGAAGGAGTCATCAGATGCCTTTCTCTGGCAGAGCTGGTGCCTGTGCTACCTGCTAACAGATCCAGCTCTTTTTGTGGGTTTTGGTGTGCTCACTGTGCTCTTCACCTCTAGGACTGTGCACGGCTTGCTTTGGCTCCTCAGCAGTGGTTGTGCTTCTGTGGTGCTGAGAACAGCTTTGTGCACGGGGATTGATGGACTGGTGGCAACGGTGGTGGGATTTCGGATACCCCAGGAGGATGTTCAAGGGGTTGGCTGCTGGGAGGTGGCCCAGGTCGTACCCCTCCTACAGCTTTGTTCCACAAAACCAGTGAAAATGAGATGAAGCCTGAAATGTGCCCCAGTGTTTATGGGTCCTGCAGAAGCATCCAGCAGAGTTGTGTGGTGGTCTCCGTGGGGACCACTATGGGTGAGCATGCGAGGGACAGTCATGGGCTTCCCTGGGATGGTGGTGGAAGTGTTGGGGGGTTTGTGGGGCTTGTTTTGCTTCCAGAAAGACAGAGGATTGAGGATATATAAGATAAACTCCTCTTGGTGCCTGAGGTTTTGGCTCTCAGCTATTAAAATTCTTTCTGTTTTCCCTGAAGCACAGGCTGCTTTGGAAATCGGGTCTGGTTTTGGCTTTTGGTTTCGCATCTTGCAAAAACTATCAGAAATGAAACTGTCACTGGTCCCGGTGACTGGCACTGGTCCATGAGCTGCCACTAGACATGAAAGGTCTTCTTATTGTTGCAGAAAACCCCAGCAGTGGCTCGTATCGTCAACTGACAGGAGCCAGAAGCTCTTCACGTCTCACGCCCACAAAAGCCCCTGGAGAAGTTGGGAGGGCCGGGGGAGAGGGTTATAATGCTGTAGTATCTTTAGTGCAGTGGTTAAATATTTTTCTTTATCTTGCTTCTAATGACAATGTCTGTCTGTTAAAGGCTGTAAAACTGTCAGTGCTGGGCTTGGATTTTTACATACTACTGTTGTCATGTTTATTTAATGACAGCAGATAAAGCTTCTGCTGTTTCCAGTCCATTTTTTTTTTCCAGGGGTGTGGCTTTTGAATACTCCTAAATTATCTATTATTGGATATCTAGGAACAGGTAGTATTTTTATTTTTTTTGTTTCAACGCTAAAGAAAACTTAAAAGACTGATGGTGGGAATCAGTTAAATACTCAGTTAAATATGCCAGTTAAATATCTAGCCACAACTTTTAAAGAATTCTCCAGACTGGATCCTTTCCCTGTTTGCAAACTGGTCTGTAAGTGGGTTAAATCAGCTCTGGGGTTAGGACAGCTGGCAGAAGCGGATGCCTTTATTTTTAACCATGTAATGTCATTAACACCGATGACCTCCCTCCCTTTCCAAAGAGCAGCAAGAGGGCAGGCTTTGATCTCTGGATGAGCCCGATGCTTTAGAAGGTGACAGGTTGAAATTTCTCTGCTAGGCACTCACGAGTATAACTCAGTTCATACCTTCTGCTGGGTCTGATGCTTACCCCTCCTTTCCCAGCCCTTTAGTAAGACAGGAGGTTTGAAAATACACATATATACGATCTAATCTATAAACAATGCTGAAGGATATGTTAAAATGCTATTCGAAACACCTTCCTGAAGCCCAGGAATACCTACAAATACTACAGTAAATTGTATGTGGTGAGGGCTGCCCCTGCTCTTTTGCACAGCTGGCGGCCAGCGTGTCCCTGGGGCAGGAAGGCAGTGGTGCATTACAGCATGCATCTCCGTGAACACAGACCTTTAAAAAAGGTAGGAGCAAGGAAGGAAAACATTTACAAAGAGAGGTGGGATCTGTTGAATAAAACCAATACCCTACATTTCTGTACCCACAGCATGTATCTATGCAGCTGGAGCCAGTGTTTCTCCAGGTATTCTGGAGAACTGCAGAGGACAGGATAACTTGTTCCTCTAGGTAATGGTAGAATTGGGTACATACAAGTAATTGAATCAGCTTCTGTAGGTGATGAAGCTCAGAGCTCCTACGCTGAGGTGTGCATGTTGCTGTAGATGTAAGCACCTCCTCAGCAGCACCGTTACTAGCATCAAGCAGGTGAAGCCCACCTCCTGCACATATGCACAGCCTAGCCCTGCGTTTGAGACCTGCTGGTACCACCACAGTAACCTGGACTCGAGACACCTGCTCTCAAGTATAACAGAGAAAAAGCAATTTTTAGAATATGCATTTTTCACATCCCATTAATATATGAAGACTAAACCTGTATTTTGCCTGGTAGGATTACTTCTGCATAGCCTGTCTCATTTAAAAATAAATCATCTCTTTTATAAAAGCAGCAGAAGAGTATCCATTGATTTGACAGGTTCAAAAAATCTTTCCAAGCCAATTCACTGGCAACAAAATGAAGGGGCAATTCATTTCCATGGTGATGCCAATTGAATCACTCCAGAGCAGTTGAAGGATGGATCCTGACCTGGGTGGGTGCTGGGTTGCAGTCCAATAACCATGCAGCTAGCAAGTACTCTTCATTCTATATATCCATAAAAAAATGATGTTTTCGTTCACACATTTTTTCTTTGCATTCTTTAGAAGCTTCAAAAGATCAGGCTTCCACATCTAGTGGGTAGTATTGTATCAAGAGGTACACAAAAATGTGCAGAACTTGAGCTGAAAAAGATGCTCCCTTCTTAGGGCTTCTGGATTCAGCTGTTGGTGCTGTTTGTTCTTCAGCCTGAGCCTACTTTGAGAAAAATGTCAATTACCCAAAAAAGATTAATGAACTGAGGTCAGTTTTTCTTCTTTCAATACAAGTCTTTACCTAATCCAGTCATCTAAGAGAAGAAAGTCATGATTCATCATTTTCTGATGTGAGGATTTTTCTATTTTTCTATCTTATACATAGACATTAGAAGTCTGTTATAATGCTTAACATAACTTTTAAGTAGTTGTTTTAAAGCTATGCATAGTAATTATCCTTAATTTAAAAAATAAATTGTTTACAAGACCTTTTGTTTTTCTTTATTTAAAACAATTTGCTGGGAAGATGAGCACTTCTGTAATGAATTACATGAGCAGACTTTCTGATTATGTTCCCTTTCAGACACCTTAGAGGAAGATAACATCTTTTCATACTCTTTGTTCTTACAATATTTTTTCTCATTTTGTATGAGCAGTCACTGAATAGAGATACATTTGACTATGTAATGAAATGAATTTACTATGTGCCTGCAGAAGAGGCATACGCTAGTAAATGTAGTTTCTCTCTTAACAAGGAACCACCACCAGATATTGCATTTTTTTAATGTAGGCAGAGAATATTTTTGTTTCAGTATAACTGGGTTAACAGTCTTAACTGTGTCATGATTGTCAAATTAAACAGTAAGTCTGCAGTGGGTACAGTTTCAAAAACAAGAACACAACCACCAAAACCTCCAAATTATTGCTATTTTTGTAAATAAATTTGATTTTTATTTCTCCTACCACCTTTTTTTTTTTTTAACAAGTTGAATAATGTCTAATATGTCATACCTCCCTAGATTTATTATTTGCTAGGACCTTAACTTGGAAAGGAGAGGCGACCTTCTCTAAGCCTGGGATTTTGGAAACCAGTGGCACTGAATGTATGGATTGGGATGGCCGAGAAATGCTGGTCTCTCACAGGGTATCGGTGTATTTCCTCAAGGCAGTTTCAAATCAGTTCCCCACGATTCATCCCATTATTTTTTTGTGCATCCATGTTCATTCCCACAGTGAATTCAGCTACACACAAGACATTTTTAGAATGATACAGCTTGCATGGTGGCCAGATATGCAGGTCCCTGAATTATCTGCTCAAAAATCAGTTTGGATTCAGGGCACGATGAAGAGAAAACTGATTTGGGATATATGTTATCCAGGAACAGAGAGTAATGTAGCCCTGAACTTGAAATTTGCACACTCATTTGTTGACAGGGCAAATAACTAGTTTTTGAATTGCATTATTTTATCATGTGGCATCTCTGTTCAGACATGATTTGTACATGTAACATTTCAGATCGATTTATATTAAATTATATTAATGTATTGCTCTAAACTTTTACTGGGTAAAAAGGGATGGAATCCGTTTTTCCAGGGAAAAGAGGTAACAGTAGGAATAGCAATGTAGTCCTCTCCATAACCCCCTATTTCCATGTGTTTCAATACCTGGAAAGAGCCATTCTTGATTGATGTATTTATTTTTTTAATACTATTGAGTGCAAGTTATAGATTTGCTGCTAGAGAATAAGGCTTATACTTAACAATAGTTTTGTAGATCCCTCTTGTATCTATTGTTATATCCTAACTTTGGTAGAAAAAATAAACAGGCATGGATTAAAATGCATTGTGCTAACACTAACTTGATGCTGTCTTGGATAACTAAGTTGTCTAGATAAGGTTAACACATTTAGTGTAAATCAGTAGAACATGGAATGCAGTTTTAGACGGAGCAATCACTAGTTAAAATTAGAGAAAATAAGGATTTGAAGAGCAGTAAGGCAGGTAAGAGTTGGCAGAAATATAGATGGCAGTGAGATGAGCAGCAACGAGCAGGAGATGACTACTGAGATTAACTAGGGGCTGTGTGCCAGCTGCTTTAACTACTGACACCATTAGTACTCACATTTTGATGAAATTAGCTGAAGTTTGAGAGAGTCTTGTTAAGAAAGAAGTTTTAGAGGTTGGGTCCGACGAAGTAAATGATACTGAGAGCTGAAATAATAAATCTTTAATGACCTGGATGGTACATCAGTTCAGTCCTTGGTTCAGGAAACAACTAACAAGCGTCTCAGCTGTGCGAAGGGCATGCTGATTGAGTGCCAGAGAGCTGCAAATATGATACGAATATGAGAAACCTAAAGACTGGGAAAGTTTTCTAGCTAAGGAAAACCACTGATGTGTTTGCGGAGAGGCTGGAGCACTTCAGTAACTCTGTACTGATGGAGGAGGAGGAGGAGGGCTGCCAGGCAGCCAACTGTTACGAGGCATTCAGCTTAGTACTGCATCGTGCCAAGGAATCAGCTACCCTCATCACCATCCAAGCTTGATATGTAGGCCTGCTGTAGGAGTTTCTGCATTTATTGTTCTTCTCAGTGAAATAATTCAGTTTTGAAGATGGTCTTCCACGTTCATCGCCACCACTTTGTTTTCTTTCATAGTTTTCCGTTCTTCCTCACGTGCGCTGTGTTTGTTCTCTCGTAGAACTGTTCGTGTCTGGCTGAAGAGAGACAGCGGGCAGTACTGGCCCAGCATATACCATGCGATGCCATGTAAGTATAAGGAAGCATTCATTATCTACCGTGTATTTACAAAATGTCTCTTCTGATGTTGATGAAGCCTAATGTTTACGGCCATTTGCAAGCTTACTAATCCATGTTAAATTCAATGCTTCAACAGTCCCCTTGGTTTCTGCGAAGCTTTACCAAGTTGTATGCTAATGCTCCCAAGAGACATCAGGGATTACAGCAGCGAAAGAACACAAATATGCTAGCAAGGGATGAGCATGTAATGCAGACATAGATCAACAAATGTGGGAGCTCAAAATGTAGGCTTGCATTTTGCCTCTAATGGAGTCCATAAAGCTTTGTAAGTCACCAGTATAAATCACTCTGCCCTTCCTATTTCATGTGCTCAGGCCATTAGAGTGCAATGGTAAATGATTTTATTTGATAAGAACTTAAAATCCTGCAGTAGCTAATATGATAGAGGGCATACTAGGCAGATTTTCCAGTGGAGGAGCAGAATCATTTTACCCCTGCAATTAGATGTGGAAAAACCAAGTCTCCCTGATGGATCCTTTCAGTACAATCTGCTGTAGGCCTCCTCTCCCAAAGAGAGTGTTCATGTTTTAAAAGAAACTGCAGATCAATGTCCATTTTTCCAGGAGGCAGCTGAAGAAAGTACTGCCCTGTCATAACCTGGGTTGAGTGCAGGGGTATAACTCCTCAGGTCACCAGCAGCAGGAGTATGCGAATATTCCTCCCTTGCCTTCAAATGTGCTGGGTTAGCCCATCTTTAGAAAGCTAATGAAACTGACCTTAAATCAAACTGATCAAGGAGTATTTATCAATCCCATTGAGGTATTCTATCTGGAGAAGGTAGTATTTTAAGCTCACATGGCTAGATTTGGAAAAGGGCACCTGTCTCCATAATGCATAAAATACTTAATAGCTATAAATGTTAAACAGTTTTAGTAACCCAGCAGCAGCTTGGGACTGTAGAGCAGCCCTGATGTTTGCCTGCCTGGTAAATGGAGAGGAAGATCTCTTTCCTTTAGGCAAACTCATAAGAATATTTCAAGCCTCAGAATTATTTTCTGTTCAAGATTATACTCAAAAGGGTATTGGAAAGCAACTAACGATGTGGCAGTTTGTGGACCTCTGTCAAATAGTTATGAAATGGTTCTTCTCACAGTTAGGCATTGATACTTCTCTTTTTCCATGTGGTGTTTTTGCATATGCTTGCATTTTAAAATCTTGTTAGCTTTTCCTCTGGTCTTAAGAGAGGCTGCATTATTGCCAGTAATAACAGCTACGTTGGAAAAGATTGAGTAGATTCAGCCCCACTCAAAGGGGGCTGTTTTAAAGCTCCTTCATGGATTTGAACATCTGATACTCTTCCTTCACTTAAGGCTGGTAAATTTTTGAGTCATGAGACATTTAAGTTATGCTGAATTATTCACCGGTTTCAAGAATGATCAGGTATAATTAAAGACTGGAGCAACATCACTTACATTGTTATCAGCCATGGTTTTAAGCTTGGAAATCATAGCAAGGGCTCCAAGTCAGCCTTTGCACAAGTTTCCGCTTGACTGGCAATGATTGTTTCTGCATGGATCACCTTTTTGATGGTCCTCTGGTTTAGCTTCACATTGGTTTTTGTTGTCTAGAGAACAAACCTGCACAGAGGTTCTCTATGGAAAAAAAAAAAAAAGTGGTCATCGTGGTGCCTTTGTGCTGTTTAGCAAGCTGTGAGAGTGGCGGCCCCACCTAGACTGCCTAGAGAGAGCTGTGGGTGTTCAAACCAGATTGCTGCACAGCCAAGCCTTTACAAAGAGAAGGGGTAATGGAAACATACTGTGGTGGGTATAGTTTCTGTGGTCTTTTGCTGGCTTTCTCAGCCAGTGTCACGGCAGTGTCGAGCACCAAGAGGCCTTTTTGGAGCACTGCACAGAGCATGGTCACGGAGGCTGGTGGCCAGAGTGGGTTGTATTCAGCCATGCTGAACCACTGGTTGAACTCGGTCTGCTTTCAAAAACCACCACAGGCAGAACCCCTATTTAAAAATACACACTGAATAGTATCAGTATGGCTAACTAGCTGAACTGGAAGTCTGACTAATCTGCTCCTTCATGCCAGAGTTGTCTCAACATCTGTATTAACAATGGACCTCTGATGAGCAAGTTAATCCTCCTCATGGATATATGTGTAACCTTTACGTTTTTTGGGTGGTATCTGTACAGGAGGAAAAAAAACACATTGCTTTTCACAAAATTATGAAAGAGCATTGTAGTCTGTAAATGTAAGCTTTGCATAAAAATAAAACACACAGAAAGGCCCAAACTAGACAAAAAACTGTCTCAGATGGAGAACTGACTAAAGGTTTTATTGAGGGACAGAAGAGTACCCAGGGTTTGAGTCAGATAATGACTTATGATGTCTGTCTTACGATGGTTTTTATAGTTAACACTTTGTTTTGAAGAGGAAGGTCAAAAACTGTGCAAAGCAAAATGTGTTCCTTAAACTGTGCCACTTCTGGCACTTCATGGGGTGTCCCTGAAACTGCGGATACAGAGTTTATTTCTCTTCTACTTCTGTCAGCCTCTGATTGAGGTGACGCACTGTTGAGTGCATGAAGGACATTATTTTTTTTTTTCTTTTCCCTGCATAATTCAGTTTCCAAAGGCAAAAATCTCAGCATCAGTCTGAATTTGTATTTAAGGTAAAGCATACAGCCAGACCTCTGTGTCAGGAATATCCCACACATCCTCTGTCATAGTTCAGATCAATCTTTTTCTGGTCTGAAATCCAAATCAGCTAGGCATTAAAGTCAAGAGCCTTCAAAGTGCTATTATTTTTCATGGTTATTATTTTGAAGGGCTCTTAAACATCTTGGAGGCTTAGGGTTTTTTACATTTTACCCCTCCTTTTAATGAACCTACATGCTAAAGTATCTGAATGGCATTGTCTAATTTTCATCTAAAGCATAAGCTGCTGCAGTCTGGTCACAACTGGGATCGTTTTAACCACATTAGTGTGGACATAAGCTTAGTGCTGACATGTTAATTTTTCGAAGAGTAAATATTACTGAAGAATTCCCTTAGGAAAATGATTACAGCAAAATCTCTTTACGCTGTCGTGACTATGTGCACGTGGGTTTGGAACTCAGAAGTGACTTTTTTTTAGCAGCCTGTCTCAAACAGTTGCTTGCACCTTTTGTATCTGAAGTGTTTCAGGCTGTTTGGAAAAAAGCATACTTGAAATGGCTTAATTTACCTGAGACTTTTTCTTTGTGAGCTGTTTATCATCTTCAGAGTTACTAACAGTTCTTTCAATGTATGCGCAACGTCTGGCATTTTAAAGCTGGTATGTAGAATATGCCTCTTCTGGCATAAAGTGCCTTTTAAAAGGATTTGATGTTTACTCTGCTCAGAATTGCTTTGTCTCTCTCAGCTTTTTCTGCAACTTTCTAATTCTCTACTACCCTAGAAGTCTGAATATATAACTGTAATGCACCACCATCTGAAGGGAGGCTTTGGATTTGCCTTTTCTGAGGAAGGGGTAAAGAAAGGAGCAATTTCATCACTGTTAGTAGCCATAATATACTGTTTCTATCCCGGCAATTTCCTTGAATTGAAGCCTTTTCTTTGGTTTAATTCAGTCAGTCTGGATGTGAATCTGGTAGGCTTTCTGCTTGCAGTTAGTTGTCCTTTAGGAAATGTACAAGGGGGACAGAAGGGGGACAATAATGAAAGTAGGAGATTATATATTTTATTATTTTTTAAACAGTCAACATAGACTGTCCTCTTCTTGATACAGCTCTGTGGTCAACTAATGAGGATGAACAGCTGATTTATGAAGTGTTTAATCCTAGATGAGACATTGCTCAAATGGAGAATATACCAAGTACAGCTTACTGTGGAAGAAAGAACTCCAAACTTGTTAGTCACTGAAGCACTGCAAGTCATCATCATGGAGAATAGAAAACAAGGGGTGCCCGGAGCAGAACTAAAAGCACACCTGACTGTACTCTATATTTACCACAAGAACACAGTTTAGAAAACACTCTTATCACTACAGAAAGGGCAAGAATGCCTGCCCCTAGCTACCTGTGGCAACTGATGCTGAAAAACGATTACTGAATGTTTTGTTGGGACAGCAGGACCCCCAGCTGCATGTTGTGCTGAGCAGTGAAAACAATCCCTGCCTTCTGAAAGCAGCTTCACAGTTTCTCAATTAAGCCAAGCATAGCTCTTGAGTTTTTACAAGAAAAGTCTGTTTTACCCTTGATACCTACCTTTCCAGGTCCTCGAGGGACTGACTGACTTACGTGCAATTTAAGAGTGTATCCTGATGCTTATTAGAGTAGTATTGATATAAGAAACTATGGCTAGTTTTCAATAGTCTTGGCCATATTTTGCAGTACTGTAGTAGTGTTGTTTGTGGTGAAACTAGAGTAGGGGGCAGCTGGACTCATAGTCCATATCAGATATTGGCTGATAGCTGATTTCTGTTAACGTTGATTCAAGTCAACTTTCTTACCACAGGTATAGGATGTGAGCCTCTGACATACTACAGTGCTTTCTTTTATTGTTAGCAAAGTAAAAACAAAACCAACAATAACAAAATACCTACCTAAATTATTCAGCTAAGTAACTGTAAGATTCGTACAGGAATGTCAGGTACTGCTTATATCAAGACATCAGCGCTGTTCTTGTATGACATACCTCAAGACTGTTTTCAGATAACTTTAGTAAGGAAAAATGAAAGAGCTGGAGCAAGAAATAGTAGTTATTCCATGTCCTAATAGGATAGGACTGATTGAATTGCACGAACACTGTTGTTTTTTTTTTTTTTTAAATGCTTGTCTATTAGAAGGGGGCAAAATGATGAAGCATCGTGAAGCATGCTAGCTACTTTTAGGATTTCCAGAACTTCAAGAAATTGAGAATCGCAGTTTTGTTAACTTCATCATCATGTTCATTTTTTTCAGCTCCATGTTCATGCATGTCTTTTAACCCGGAAACCAGAAGGCTGTCCATAGGTCTAGACAATGGTACAATCTCAGTAAGTACATACAAAGATTTCTAGTTGGAATGCTTCCCATGTGTGCTGTGGTGAGGATATTTTTGCTAGCGTTTGGGAAAGATAATTTTTACTGCTAGTGGAACTGAAGCTGCAGTGTGGAAAATGGTAGATTATTGCAAATTTTGCTCCAACCCTCACACAGAGACTGAGTGGAGTTTGCAATAAGTTTGCAATATTTATTAGGCAACTAAACAAACTGTCCTAATTTGCATATATCTTAAAAAAAAATACAACAACAGAAAACAGCTGTTGTTTTATTAAATGAGTGCCTTGTTAATCATGTCATACCAAAGTTTCCTGAAAGCAGCAATTAAGAGAGGAAAAATCATCTTCTGAGAAGCAGAAGGTGGTTTTCTGCTCCATATTTAGCTGCTTTTCCAAATTTCAGGGTTCAGATTTTGTTTTCATCTCATTTCCTTCATAGGAGTTGGTAGTGCTGTTGCTGAAAGATTTGGTTCATTAGCATCTAAGAAAGATCTGTGTACATGGAAATGAGGCAGGATATTAAAACAAGAGTCTGTCTTTTAGATATGGGACAGAGAGTAGCAGTTGATCTTAATCATTGGATTTTTCATGTGGAATGGTTGGTGAAGTGCTATGTCACCTTGTAGAAGGGAGCCATGGGTCAGAGAGGGTCTCACCATTGCCTCATCAATAGACTCCTCTTCAGTTTAATAACCTTTTATCCTCATTTCAGACTCTTACTGCTGTTGTCTCTGCTTTATGGGCTTAATAACTGAATGAATGTTTGCAGGTTGACATAAAGGCAGCTGTCAGCACTAAAGCCAAGATAGCATTTGGGAATGGATGTGTGACCCTTTTAGCTGTTGCCTGTGAGCTGTATCAAAGATGCGAAGGTTTTGACCCATAAAAATATTAATGGCTCAGCACCAGAGATTTTGGGTGCCTGTAGGAGATTTCTCTATTTGTATCTAGGAGGTGGGACAGCTGCCAGAGAATTCCCTGAACTTCTGAAATTCCCTCCTTCCCACTCTCTGAAATAGCTTTAATTTTCCAGTCCTACTGGAGACATTTGTTTTTACCAGGCCTTTGAGGAATGTGAATGCGACAGTAAAGAAAGCATTTAAGTACTCCAGCTCGATGGAAGAGATGTGTCCTTTGTCTTTGGGGCATTTTCCTTTGAAGAGTCAGAGAGTCTGAATGGAGTCAAGTATTTTCCATTCTAAAACTAAAGAATGTGAATGAGATATTCAGATGGTAAAACAACATGCCACTTAGGGTACTTACACTGCCATATCTAAGGCAGATTGTATTTGTTGCCATGCTGCATTTTTCTTTTCCCCTCTTCTGTATACAACTGCATAGGGCAGGGAAGGGCTGGTCTGTGTTGCTTCATTTAGTCCCTCCTAGCTTCAGGCAGTTGTGTGGTGGAGGCTTTTGCAGAAAATATGCTCCACAAAGCTCCACGAGCAATTAAAAGTTTCCCTCTGCAGCAAACCTAAGGCTTGTAAGAAAAGCCACAACTCTAATATGCTATAAGGAGGGCTGAAGGTGGTGATGGAGGCAGAACAAGGAACAAAGGACTCCTGGTGAGGGCTAAAAGACTCCTGGGCTGTATAAGCTAACATAGTTCACGTACTGTCAAATGAATCTTTTTGCAGTGAGAGGGAGTCTTGATATTACTTTCAGATGTAAATAGGGATAAGAAAGTGAAACTGCCTTTTACATGAAACTTTTGAAAGTTATATGGCTTTTGGTTAAACTTTGGTGCTCCAGCAATGTTGATGATGCCTTTCGAGATGGATGGGCAGCACTGCTATTGTCTGAGAGATGTTCCAGCTTTGGCACCATGAGGTGAGCTTTTATGCCCCGCTTTTCCTTGTGAAGCAGGGTGACAATTTTTGCTCCTACAAAGATGAAGAGATTGTTTTCAACCTTTTATAACTTCTCAGGCTGCACAAACATTGGTGCAGCACAATGTACTGTTCTCTTGAGTGAAAGTTTGTCAAGCATCTTACTTGAAAAGCACTGGTACCTAAAGCAAAACCAACCAACAAGCAAAGAGTCTCCTGTGATCTTCATATACACGCACATATATATATATATATATATATATATATATATATATATATACACATAAATATATATATATATATATACACATAAATATATATGTACCTTGCTTTTTTAGGAGAAATGGCACTTCTGTTACTTCGCGTCTTCGAGACTGCCAAAAGATGCTACAGTGGTCATAAATTCCTTGCTCTGAATGGGAGGAAAAATACTTTAATGGGTGCAAAGTCCCTCAAGAAATCACAATGAAAAGCAACAGAGGAAAGGTTTATCGCTTGGAATAAACAGGAGACGTCCATAGCCACGATCTAACTCCTCACCTAATTTCATCCAAAAGTCAGCTTCCTAGACAAAGTCAATCACTAGGCTCTGCCACTGGTAGAGAGAGGTGAATTGCCCTTGGAGATACCCGTATTATTTACCCTTGAATCTGTCTTAGAATGGCATAGATCTCCCTCCCTATTTCTGGGAAGATTTAACAGAGGCATTTAGTTTTTAAATAGCTGAAGCTGAATGACAATGATCTTTCTGGCCCTGCACGTGTCCAACTGAAGCTATTACACGATTTGAGATGGGCCACAAGGAAACAGGGCATCAGAGCAGCCCCCTCAGAATTATCCCTTGGGGGTGGCACTTAGGATAGTTTCATTGTCCACATCATTTGATCTTGCAGGTGTCCACAGGTTTGGTTGTAAACAGCACTTGAATACCTAGGCTCTGTCTGCTGGTATGCACCTCTGCCACAGTGGGAAGTTTTGTATTTTTTCCCTCAAGAAAAGTACATGATAGCTTCTATCCCCTTCCACTCTTTGTGCTTTATAAAGTGAAAACGCTGTAATCGTTTTTTAGAGCTTTCTTTGTGACAGTTGTAGACATGGGCTCTGGCAGCAGATTTAAGGGTCTTCGTTCTCCTCCGTTTATGAAGCCAGTTCCCTGGCAGACGTGGTGAGAGCGCTGTCAGTCACTTGTGTTAATAGGATGAAGTCAAACCTCTAAGGAGATCCACACGGTGCTGTCGAAATGGCAGCATCTATCAGAGCACAGGCTGTAAATTCCCGGGGGTGGAAACTCAGTTGTGAATGGGTAACACATGGCTAATATATAAACATTATTGACTCTCAGAGGGATTCAGTTGCCTGTGCAGAGGTCTCTAGAGCTATTTTGTGATACATCACTTGATATCCACCTGCAGCCCTGCAAGGGCACGGCTCTTCTTTAGTCCTTGGGTCACATCGGTCAGCCCCGTGGACAAGGACCCTGAAAAACATGCACCCCAGAATGGGTTTTGTTTACCTTAACGGGAATAATTAACGTTAAAAAGATGTAGTCAGTGTTTTTGCGGTGCGGACAACAATGTATGTGCAACGGGGCATGAATTTCTGGAGCAAGGTGCCCCGTGTTAAAATACCTGTCTGTTGACATAACTAAAACATTTGGCCTTGAGAGGGATAGGGGAAGGAGGGCAGTGGAAGAGAAGAGCATGTGACAGCGTGCAGGGGAGCAAGAAGGAAAAGAAATGGAGGAAGATTAGAAAATGAAAAGCCAAGGAGATGCTTCTCAGAGTAACGTGTGCTTTCAGGGGAGAAAAGGAGAAGCAAGGAGTCTTTTGGGGTCATAAAAAAGAACACATGATATCCAATATTCATGTTACTGGGACTGTGTCCATCTGTTTGTAAGGCGTGGTGTAGCAGTCGTGTGGAACTGTGGTTGGCATTACAGCAGACATAGGTAGTCAATACCGGGGTAAACCTTATGAATTGCAGTCGTGTTTTGATTCAGTGCATTACAACGGAGAGTTTCAAACGCCTTTTTCAGTCTTCCACTGCAGGTAGCTGAACAGACTGGCCACATCAAGTTTGTCAACGGCAAAATGCCAAAATATAGTGAGAAAGCAAACCACGTTCTTCCTCTCCTCTGACGCTCTGGTCACCAGCATCCGTGCGTCACCACAGTGAAATCTGGGGGCAGTACCAGGCCGGGCACATCGGTGGGGAAGGCAGACATCATCTCCCACCACACGCTGCAGCAATTAAAGCTGTTGTTTTTAGGGGCGACGACAGCAGACAGTTAGTGTTCGTAGCAAAGCGTGCTGCTTCAGTCGGGCTTTGTAGCGAAGCATTTCATGTGGTGGCTTTAACATTCTGCAGGCGGTGGTTAATGGAAACCACTTCCCCCAGAAGGAGGCAGGGAGGTGCAGCAGATTTTTAACGCTCTGTAGTTCGTCGAGTTAAGGTGACCCTGGTATACAAAGCCAGCTGCCCTAAGTGATTTGTTGCTGCTGTTTAAATAACGCTCCCCGGTGTAGGCCTCGGCTGCCTGGGGAAAGCTGAGGGGAGGGAGATCAGAATAAAGGAGGGGAAGATGAAATAGCACAATTCAAGAGAACATATTTATAACTAATTTACAAGCAGAAACCTAGTAACAGCAAAATACATAAATGCCTCAACCCACTCACAGTTGTTTTCCTGGAAGCTGGGCTCTGTAGCTTTTCAAGAGACGGCTATGGTGGCCTCTCCACATTGATGCCAAGCATTAGGTATGATGGGTTAGGGGTAATCCTGGTGCTGCAAAGCCATGCTAATCACCTAGTGACCCCACAGGAAGCACAGAGCAACCGTCTTTGCTCCAGTTTAGAAAATGTGGGTAAATATCAGCTTTTCAGTGGTTAGACTGTCTTCTCATACTCTCCTGCACGAAGCATTTGGTTTGCTATGATAATAGTCTGTAGTCTCATGAAGCTCAGGCCTCTCTACCTGTCTGCTGCACAGTGCTTTTGGCAGTGCTTATTATACATGAATATTTCACAATTGTGTGCTTTAAAATTCAGTTTATCTTGTGTTTAATGACATTCCTCTTGTTTTCACTCTCTTTCTAGATTAAACAAATTAGGTTTTACTTCTATCCCCTAGGGAGATTAGCCCGGGGAGTTTCTGTAAAGATTGTTTATAAATAATTAATACAATGTGTTTTCAAGCTCCTTGTTTTTTCTTGTGTTTCTCTGAGTACGTGGCGTGTGCACACAAATACCTGAGAGTGGTTTGAAAGCTAATTTCATGTGGTGGTGCTGCTGAGCCTACCCTTTGCCTGGGTTTTTCCTCCAGAGTGACGTTGCAGGGGTTGTATTGTGGCGCTGTTTCCCCTGCCCTGAGCAACTCCCCTCTCTAAAACAAGTGGCAGAAACACCCAGGTGTTCCTTTGGTGTAACCATATGGGACTTTTCCAGGAGCTGAGACTGCAATGCAGACTCTTTACTGCTGTTTTTCATAATTTCCTCCTCAGAAAGCTGGATCAGTGGTTAATCCAAGGCAGCAGGACTGCAGACCATCTCCTGTTAGGCGTGCTCTTCCCTGGCTGCAGGGGAGCAGGATGGGTCACCCCATGCATGTGTCCCCAGGCAGCTGAAGTCTGTGCTCAGCTGCCCTCCCTGCCCGTGCACAGTTAGCCGCGGTGGAGCAGTAGCAAAGCAGGAAGGTCTGCCTCTGAGATACCAGAGTAAATATTAACCAACAGTGGGATAAAATCAAGGAGGAAAAGGTCTGGGTTTATTTGAGTACAGAGAGACTTCTGAACAGAAATCTGAACTGCATCCCCCTCCCAGATTATCGGTGTGTAGTTTGGAATGAGCAACTTCAGGGGGCACTCACACAAATTTAAATTAATTATCCTATGTGTACGAGTTGGGGTGTGCATGCACGTGTGCACACACATGCATTTATAGCTGGATGCACATAGAGATGTCTGCCCAAGTAATCCTAAACCAGGGGTTGTTTGGTCTGTGCCAGCCACTTTGGCCAGCTTTTAGAACTTCTTTTCATTAGTTCCTCCCTTATCTCCACCTTTCTGTTCAGAAGCACTCGTGAAGCTTTCTTAGGCAGTTTTAAAAAGTGAAATAACTTGTGGGGTTTCTTTTAGATCGAGGTATTCAAAATTAGCAAAAGTGTAGATAGTGCTGTGGTTGCAAAGGGAGAGCTTACATTGGTAACAAATTCAAGTGAAAACATTCCCAAACACTTCACATAGCTAAGCACTGTTTCTCTGTTTTGTGTTTTTCTCTTCCTTCAGGAATTCATCTTATCAGAAGATTACAATAAGATGACACTAGTGAAAAGTTACCAAGGTAAGACCTCTGATCCATGTTAATGAGTCTGTATTGTCATTAATTTTTATTGAAGTGCTCTTCAGGGCTGTGAATTGAAAGAAGCCTCCTTTTCTGTGATTTTGTTTTTAAACTAATATTAATGTTGTTTTTACCAGTAGATCAATAATGTGCTTTGTTCTGAGATTGCAAGACTTTTAAAGAGCTATTTCATGTTCTGTGTTTCATTTTAAATGTTCCTTAGGAATATCATTCTAGACAGCAAACAGTCCAAAATCCAGGCTGTGGAGGGAAAGGAAATGTTAATTTTTATTGTGTAGTAATATAGCGTATCTAATGAAGCAATTTAGAAGACTAACCATCTTTTAGGGCTGAGGCATTTAGGACTGTAGCTTTTGGGGTCAGTCTGGTTATATTTCAATAAACGTTTGTTTCAGTAGTCTCAAGATTATCATTGGATACCTGTCATAGTAAAAGGCCAAGAAATATTAAACCATAACTTCTCTAATTGCCTTCTCATATTCATTAATGTGATGCTTTAAGAAGCCTGGCTATTTATCCTTGTTAAACTTATAAACGATGCTGCACTTGGGGTAGGTATTCTTATAAAAGTAATAAATACATGCTACAGTTTATTCTTTTATCTCCTTAGCTATTAGACTTGGGTGATATATGATGAGCATTATGCTTCTCTATGAAAGTCTCTGTATGAAAATCATAAGATTGCTGCAGTCTTGCTCTACAAGTCATTAGTATCTGAGGTTATGGTTTGTTCCACGGTCACCGAAGTTTGACCCAGCTGGGTTTCATGTTCAAATTGTTGCAATGCAGAGTCCTGTTATCAGCTCTGCAACTCCCTTTGCAATTAGCTTATCCAGTGGCATGCTTGGATTCAATCCTGCAGGCTAATCACACCCTAGGAAGGGTGGGTGAGCTGAAGTGAGGTTTTGTATGTATCCCCTTCACACTGGAAACAGGCAGTCCATCCCTTTTATTTATTACTACTAACTCCTACCTCTCTTTTGTTGCTTGATGCTGCTCTTCATTTCTGCAGCTTTCCCCCAGCAAAACCTCTTGCCCTGCACTGTGCATGGCTATGTGCTGGCTGTGTTTGTTACCTTTTTTCCCTTATGTACAGTGCAGACCCTCGTGCCTGTTTTCTCCAGGCATGGCTCTTCCCCTTTCCATCTTCTCTCCAGCCTGCTCCTTGCATGGCACTTGCTGCTGCTTTCTCTTAGGAGTACAATTCAAATCATTTTTTTTCTGCACACCAGCAGTGGTCAAACCCACGAATGAAGGACCAGCTTTCTATTTTGCTGCTTCATGTTCCTGAGCCTTTACTGATCCCAGGGCTCAGGCTTCTTCCTTGCTCTACTACCAACTTCCAACCATCTGAAACTTTACTTCTTTAAGCCTTGCACGGGCCAGATTCCTTCAATTTCTGTACCCAAATTCCTGTAGGGTAGACAGCAATCTTTCCATATTGTTCCAAGGAACTTCTCTGCATTTCAAATGGAGGGTTTGGGGTGGTTTTTATGCTTCCAAAGGCATTTAATCTTTCCAGAGTGTCAGCTTTTACACAAACAAATGCAAGCAGCCTTCTTTGTGCAACACATGTTGCCGGGTCCCAGAACAGTAATAAACCAGTAGGCCCATGGATTGAGGAGCACGGCAGTCACTGTTCAGCTACAGCTGGGAATAATTCGGCACATCTTTCAAGCCACTTGTTTTATTAAAACGTCAGCTCAATCAGCACTTCACAACCAAACCCACTGGTCATTCATACAAAAAGCCCTCTGTACAAGCCTGGGTTCCATTGCTTTAATGAAAAGCTTTTGAGGGCTTTATTTAGGTAGCAGCAGCAGCAATTTATTCATTCAGCTGGTTTATTCATCTTGCCCAGCTGTGATCTTTTCCTTTTTTTATTTGTTGTTTTTTCCCCATTTTCTTTTTAGCTGATTCCCATGCGATGCTAAAGCTTCCCTCTGCTGTCGGGCTGTGCCTGCCCCTAACTCCTCCTGCTGCTGGGGCACCGCGATCGGCAGCCCACAGCCACCAGAGCTCACAGCAGGAGGAGCAGCAGCATGCTGCCACGTGGGCATCTGCTCTGCTGTCAGAAAACCAGCTCAAGACAGGTTTAAACAGAGCCTTTTCCACAATGGCTGCTTTGTCGGTGATGGTACAAGGATGGAAGGAAGACATGGGCTACCTGAAACAATAGATGGCTGCTGTAGGCGTGGAAGGAATTAAGTTTTGCTTCTCTTCCTCACACAAATGTTGAATGTTCAGGGGAAGAACCTTACAGGCTTTTATGGTATCTCATGTCAAGAGGATTATTGACCAGGAGCTTCTTCTATAGGGGAGGGTGAGCAGATGAGTAGGGAATGGCAAAGCTGGGTGCAAGGGGTGCCGTTTCCAGGGGTCTTCTGCCTGCATGTTCTTTGCAGTAGTACAATTATATGTCTGTCTGCTTAATTTTCAGCTCATCAAAGCAGGGTCATAATGATTCTGTTCGTCTTGGAGATGGAGTGGGTGCTGAGCACCGGCCAAGACAAGAACTTCACGTGGCACTGTTCGGAGAGCGGCCAGCGCCTGGGAGGGTACCGCACCAGCGCGGGAGCCTGTGGCCTGCAGTATCCTTTGCTGAGCTCTTTGGCACTTAAACAGCCTCTTTGTTTGTTAGCTTTCTTTTTTTTTTTTATTTCCCTAATTGTCCTCCGTTTTTAGTGCCTTGTGTAGGTTCAGTGTTTTGTTAGAGAAACAGTTATCTAAAGCCGATTAAAAAAAAAACACAACAGCCCAACACTAACTGTTCTCCTTGCTTTGTCTCCTTAATATGTGGTGGCATATTTAGGTCTTAGCATTTCTGAGCAAAACAATGGGCAATCTGCAACCTGTTGTGGTCTGCTATTGTAATAAATAAGGACAGGGCCTTCGTTCAAACATGCAGTGCATTCTTTTTTTTCTAAAAATTAATGGTAGCAAAGTAGGTCGGCGATCAGGTCAGCATGTGTGTGTGTGTATGTCTATGCATGGGAAGAATTAAATGACTTTAATATGAAATAATGAGTACTTGTCCTTCACTCTGGAACAGCCCACTGTGCATTGGGAATTTGGGCCAACTAAAGAATAAATGGCTCCAGAAATGGCACTCAAGTGGCTTATTCACCTAGAGCTGCCCCAGCTGCCTGACAATAAAAGAAATATTAATTCAGCTTTATTGCAAATGAAAAGGGAAGTAGAAAAGTATGAGCTCTTAGGCTGAAAGCAAGGGTTAGCATAAACAGACTTTTAGTGCCCCATAGCATATGTGCTAGAGATGATGTGTGTTTTGCTAGTTCATGGGAAATGAGACTGACTCAAAATTATACTCTGAGCAAGGGAAATTTAGGTACTTGCTTTATATCTTCTGGCTGAATGAAGGGCAAACTGATCTAAATGGCATAGTGGGTGAACTCAGTTTTAAATTAATTAATTAATATTTTAGAAAGTGTGATATAGAAATTGGTACTGCATTTCCTAAAGCTCTCTAGAGAGCAGACTGGTTCGAGTGATTCCAAGTTTTGGAGGACGCTTTAATTTGGATCATTGGGTCATGCTGGTGGGGGGCTGGGGAAAAGACAGCCATTAACAAATACTGCAAAAAACTTGGCAGAACCATGAATGTTTGGGTTTGGTTGTTTGTGTTGTTGTTGTTGTTGTCGTTTTCCCCAGTGTCCTGACTGTATTTGATCAATGTGAAGCAATTGATCCTTTAATATGCACTATGGAATCTAAATGTGCAATTAAATCAGATGAAGAGGTCAGAACCTGTTGAAATTGTTCCAGTAGGTGGCTGAACAGGTCTGGATTTTATTCTGTTTAGAATATGGTGTGTGATACACCTGGTGTAGCCGGCACTTCCCCAGATTGGACATAAAACATTGACTGGCTCTTGCAACATGAGCAATTGCTATTAAAAACCATTTACGGAGATAATCTTCTGGAGGACTTCTGTGACACTGGCCAGTGGTCTGGAAAAAAGATGAGAGTTTTATTTGTATACCTAAATATAACAAAGAAGCAGGAAACAAGGAACAGTTATTTTAAACAATTTTATGGAAGGAAAGAGGAATAATAAACACCATCAGACTCTAGCACCTAAGCTAGAGAGCCTGGGGAGATGAGTCTCTTCTGTTCATGGCAAAGAGCTACTTCCAAGGCATTTCATAATTTGTATTTTTATTATGTTCTTATATCCTCAGGAATAGTCTCTTTTTTTCTTGCTGTTCGGTTTACTCAGGGAGACTGCATTATTAATATGAACAGCTATGAGTTTGATATCTAAAAGTACACCCTGAGTACCTCCTTGAAACTGGAGCACTATTCATGAGGTTGCAGCACACTCACGTTAAAAGCATTAAAAAGTCATGAAAAGCAGTGCATAAAACAAAATTGTGTGTAAACAGTGTATATTCCTCAGCATTTATCCATCAGATTTGATGTGGAAACCCGGCACGTGTTTGTTGGTGATCATTCTGGGCAAGTAACCATACTCAAGCTAGAGCAAGAGTCCTGCAGCCTTGTTACAACATTTAAGGGACACACAGGTAAGGCTTGAGGAGGAGACCCTATGTGGTTCTTCATCTGTGCGTGGCATCACAGCAATGTAACCCTCCTGTGAAACAGTAAATAGCATGGAAGGGAGCTCAAACTGTCCCTACAGCTCAGGGGAGTTTGTTCTTTATTGGTGAAAAGAAGAGGGATTAGACTAAGTACAGAAAATACCCCAATCAGTTACTGCTAATTAAAGTAGAATGTGGACAAAAGTGGCAGTAACTCTGGAAGGTGGAAAAGATGCTTCCTGGGGAAAGACCCATATTGGTAGATGTTACTGCCCCGGTGGGATATGCACATCCAAGATGTGCTCGTTGGAGGAGCTGAGTGGTTGCTTTGCTGCTGGGGCTTGTGCTCCATCATGCTTTACAAACAGCAGCCCTGGGATGTGAACTTGCTGCTTAACAGAAGAAATGATCATTCCTCAGCACCTTCCCTTCGTGTCCCTCCTCTGTGACTAAATGCTGTGATACTGTGCAGATTTCTGTACATTTCCCACTGCCTTCTGTTTTGCTGTAAAATCTGTCACCTGGGAGTGGTGGAGATGAAAAGCTGTGCAGTCACACCGTGACCATCATATGGTGGCTTTCCTGCTGCTGCACTCTGCTGCTCAGTGGGCTCATCCACAGGAGCAGCAGCTGAGCCCTCTGGCTGCAGAAGAGCAGGTTAGGGCTTCGGTAACATTTCCAGGCAGATGGCCAGTACAGTGGCTGCATGGCCCTGGCTAAAGAGACCGCTTTTAATCACTCTCTTTGTTTTTGGTGATATATTTAAATATTTATCTGTATATTTGGTGATATCTTTAAATATGTACCTGTATATTTAGCTGCATTCTTCTGTAATGAAATGAGTGTTCTGTGCATCTCCTATTTCAGGCGGCGTCACTGCTCTCTGTTGGGACCCAATACAGCGAGTTTTATTCTCAGGCAGTTCTGATCATTCCATTATAATGTGGGATATTGGAGGAAGAAAAGGAACAGCCATCGAGCTGCAAGGACATAAGTACGTTCAAAGCCCTTCCTTCTGCTTTTATGGGAGAAAAGCTGAAGGCAGAAGCCACATCTGGAAACAGAAACAGCCCAGAGGTTACAGTTTTCACATGCCTCAAGCTTGTATGTGTGACTCCCTGTGGCCCATATACAACCAGAATAAATTGTTTAAAGTGAGTTTTTCAGTTTGGGGCCCACAGGCTAGTTTAAAAGTCTGCAAAGGGTAGTGAAAGAAAGCACAACTATCTGCAGTCCTGAATGTGTTAGTGCACCTCTGCTGGAAAGGAAGGGTCCTCAAACGAAAACAGCTGCAGGGAAATTCTTGCTTTAAGGTGTCAGGTTCTTTCATTCCCCTAGAGGGAGCATCAGGCTTGGACAATTAGTTCCGTTTTACTCCATGCTAACCGGGTCTTTTCCGTCTCACTTTACTTGTAATTCAGGCTGGAGGTGATGTGCTTTGCCCATATGGGCCTTCAACATCTCTGTAATGCTAAGAGGCTTCATCTCTGCACGTACAGACCTCACACGTGCATTGTACAGTAGAAGTCTTTGAAGAAGAGTAAGCCTGTGCTGGGCCTTCATTAGGCTAGAGGTAGGCTGGCTGTAGCTGCAATGACTTCTGAGCCTTTTAAATGCTGGCTCACATGTGGGACTGGCACGCCAGGCTCAGGTGTGGAGAGGCAAAATCCCGTGGTGGTTCTGGTCTGGCAGTATTTACAGCTTCTTCCATATTCATCCAGTTCCCTCGAGTGATGCTGTGCTCTGCTGAGTGGTTTGGTCAGGCCGCTGGGATTTCAGAGCACTGCAGAGTTCTTGTGGGAATTCCTAGATCACTCCTGAACCCTAACGCTGGCGCTTGCTAATGCACTTGTGCTATATTTATTGCTGTGGAAATTAGTTCTTCTGGTATGAAGTTAGCCTCTGGATCTTAATCGGTAGCATGGCTGTTGGCTGGCTCCATGCTGTTTACAGACCCGGTCCTAATGACAATGGGGATCAGGAAACATTTCGCTTAATGGTGACGCTGGAGCCAGCAGGTCAGCGCTGTGAAGGTAGGCTGAAGGAAGAAAGAATCAAAAAATACATAGTGGGTTTAAACTGTATTGTTTCTTAAATGCTGCTTTTTCTTTCAAAGAAGAAGCAAAAGCACCTAAATCATCCACCTTACCTTGGGAAGGCTTAGAAACAGTTTAGCAATTCCTCTGTTATTTTTGAAATTCTCCATGCTTGTTAGTGCTGAAAGAAAACCTTCAGCAGTCCTTCAGGGCTTTGTTTCTAGATGTTGCAGAGTGTTACCAAAACACAGTCACAGAATGGCTGAGGCTGGAAGGGACCTCTGGGGATCATCCAGTCCAACACCCCTGCCAAAAATGATCATGTAGAGCACACTGCGTAGGATCCCATCCAGGTGGGGTTTGAATATCTCCAGAGAAGGATCCACAGCCTCTCTGGGCAGCCTGTTCCTGTGCCCTGTCACCCTCACAGTGCTTTCTCCCATTCAGGTGGAACTTGCTGTGTTTCAATTAGTGCCTCTTGTCCTGTCTCTGGCACCGCTGCAGACAGTCTGGCCCCATCCTCTTGACACCCTCCCTTCAGATATTTATAGACACTGATAAGATCCCCTCTCAGCCTTCTCTTCTCTAGGATAAACATGCCCAGCTCTCTCAGCCTGTCCTCATGACAGGTGCTCCTGACCCCTCATCACCTAAGCAGCCCTGCTCTGGACTCACACCAGTAGCTCCACGTCCCTCTGGTACTGGGGAGCCCAGAACTGGGCACAACACTCCTGGTGTGGCCTCACCAGGGCTGGGTAGAGGGAGAGGATCACCTCCCCTGCCCTGCTGGCAGCACTCTTCCCAATGCACCCCACGACACCATCGGCCTTCTTGGCCACAAGGGCACATTGTGGCCGCCTTACCGGGGCACTCAGGTGTGAGTGGGAGAGACCCTGCAGTTGCAGCCCTGTTCTGGCTTCCCAGCTCAGCTCCCAGTCCCAGGAGCAGTGAAACCAGTTACCAGAACCGGTCCTTGCTTTTGTGGATGCTGCCCAGGTGAGCAACGCTCTGGCTCTGGTCCCACCTGGACAGCGAAGCCACCAATTTGCATCCAGTGAATACCAAGAAAATTAAAAACAAGGAAAAAAAAAAAAAAAGAAAGAAACAACAGCATACAGACAAACGGGTGATTTATATTGCTTTATTGTACGTTCTGTGCTTACTTTTGTGCTAGCCTTAAATGGCTGATTAGTAACTGTCTTGTTTCTTTTCCAGTGACCGAGTTCAGTCCCTCTCCTATGCTCACCACACTCGGCAGCTCATCTCGTGTGGTGCCGACGGGGGAATCGTTGTCTGGAACATGGATGTTGAGAGACAGGAGGTAGGGGCCTGCTCTTGCCGATTCGGTCTGAAACAGTCTTGGGAAGAAGGGGTCTTCCTAAGGTGTGCAGCTTTCCGTTCAAACAAGATCTTTCCAGGCATTAAAAATGTTGTTGGACATGCTCCAGTTATTATACAGCAATTATGCCATGCCTTTGATAACACGGTACAGGGGAAATTATCTGGCAGAAAATGTGTATTAGGTAAGCTGCTAAATGGTTTCTGTTCTTTACTACTCTAAAAGACATCCTCTGAGGAGGGTATCGTGAGATGTTCTGCTTTGTTTTTTCAGGACATCACGAGAAATATTTCAGAGGTAAATGGATAGATTGATATTTTTTTATTTTTATTTAAGGAAGCAGAATAAGAAAGCTCTTTGTCATCTCTGGAAACCTGCAACCCAGGTGGTTTTTTTTTCCCTTATTCTTGCTAAAAGGCGTTTAGTTAGGGCTTCAGCCTCACCTGCTACCAGGTCTTGCTCCCTTCTGGTATAAACACACATAACTGGGTAAATGATGACGTTGGTGCCCCAGACAGTGAGATCTCACCCACGCACTCCCAATTCCTTTCGTGCTGCATGGCCAGCAAACGCAGCCACGTGCAGAAACCTACCCTGGGTCTTCGGTGCTGTGGGAGCTGCCTCTGCTCAGCAGCTTCGAAGACCTGGCTCAGCGGGGTGAGCGAGTGAGTCAGGCGTCAGCCCTGGTGGTGAACGTGGCACATTCTGGCAAAATGAGTCACGGCAAGCCTCTGCGCTTTCCTGCACGGAGGCAGCAGCCGTGCTTAATGCTCTGCCCTGCTCCCACGGGTGGGCGAGGCTGCGGGTGGGCACAGGCACCACAAATACCCCGAATGCCCTTGGTAGGCAGGTTGGGGTAAGGAGAGGTTAATCCCAGCCAGCGTGGGGCTGTGGCTGCAAGGAATTCAGCTGAAAACACACTTCTGGGTGCTTTCCTCCACCTTATCCTTTTAGCACGGGATGGGGAAGACCGCTGTAAGTAGAGAAAAGCAAGGAGGGATAAGGGTGATGAGTTTCTCTCAGGGCAGCCTGTGCTTGTAGCAGCACCGTCTCTAATCAGCTTTGCTGCCTCTCCACGAGGGTTTTGGTCTCCTCGGGCTGTGTGAGTCTCCCTTGAGCAAGGAGGAACGATAAGTGGAAAATTGGATTTTAAAACTGACTGAAATAGGCCTAGGCAGGAGCCGAGCTACTCCTGCTCCTTTTTTTTTTTTTTTTTTTTTTAACATGAATTAGCATTCCAGTTGGCTCTCTTTAATTGCTCATCTAATGGCCAATTATGTCATCAGCTCCAAAAGTGAAACGAAAGCAAAGCAGGTTCCTCCCTCCCACCAGATGTTTCCTTTCTGCTGCAGCCTGAGCATCCAGAAATGAAAACCTTACTTCAGCCACAAATGAAAACCTTACTTCACCCAGAAATGAAAACCTTACTTAGCCGCTGCCTTCGAGAGGCTGCAGGAAGGGGTGAAGGTTGGTTTGTTGCAAAACAGACAGAAGTGATGTGAGAAGACTGGAGGAAAAATATAATTAGCTAAATGAGGGCTTAGCAGCAGGTGCTAATGGGTGCGCTGCTTTCCCTGACTATTGCTATTTGGGTTCTTCTTGTCACCCACAACACCATAGGGTGTCTCTCCATTGTGCTAAAACACTTCCAAAACATAAACCTTTGAGATTTTAGCACCTTTTTTGGGGTCCTACAGCGCTTTATTTTGGATGTTGGCTTTGGTATTTTCCCGTGATTTAAGGTGTTTGTTTTTGTTTTTTTTCCACTTGATGTTTGCTCAGCATTCACTTTGATATCAGGTTTTCCTACATCTCTGAGATTTGCATTCGAGTGAATTAAGCCATGTTATCCCTCGATTCCTTGTTTTAATCTCTATTTTTAAAAAACGGTGAGAAGGGAACATCTGAAAAATCCTAGCAGTGTGTCTCTGTTTTGATTACAAAGCAATTCCTTGTCATGAGCAAAACACCTTTTTCATGTTTCATGTTCAGATGCTGAAGAGATGAAAACTTTATTCACGCAGATCTGTAGGCATTAATCTAAAATGCTGTTGTGGGTAGAAAAGACAGATTTGCCCCTGCAGAGTGAACAGCCTTCAAAGTAAGTGACAGAAGAAGCTGAAGCAGGCAAGTTGCTTTATTGTTGGAGGTCAAACCTTTTGTGGGAGTGGAGGGTCTCCATCAGCCTTACCTTATCTTTGCCTGCCTGTCACAATATTTAGGAACATGGAAATACATTTAGGAATATTCCTATAATAATAATGTAGGAATATTAATACTAAACACTGTGGGGAGAAGGGTTGCATGTCCACCAGCAGCTCAATGCGCGACACGTGTCAGGATCCAAGTGTAGGGGAGGAGGTCGTTTGCTCCTTCCACGAGCCCCCCTCTGCCATTTCAGGCATTTTCTGAGATCTTGCAGGATCTGACAAGGCTTGCTTCCCTATGGGGAGTCTGTGCCTTGCTGCTCTTCACAGCAAAACCTGGCTGCAGGAGAGAGAAAGGCCTTTGACGTTTTCTTTCTTTTTCTTTAAATCTTTTTACCCTCTTTATCCACAGCGTGAGTGCCAATCTGTGCATTGCATTAGGAACTGGAAGGCTTTCCTTTCATCATCTTTGTGTGAAAGCAGGGAAAAAAGCTGTTTTGGGTTTCAGGCTTGTTCAGGAGAACCTCATTTTGCCTGCCTTGTGTGATTTGCAGCACAGATACCTCTGACAGCAGGAACGCCTCTTACAGCACTGAAAGAAAGAAAAGGAAAGAAAGAGAGGGAGAGGTGGAGGGGGAAGCCACATTTCAGATACCTCCCCCTTCCCTCCAGATAAGGAGCTCAGCTACTGAAAGTACTCATTGCCTCCAGTTCCCCCAGCAGATGGTAAATGCTGCCCAGACAGGACATTCGGTTTTACACGCCTAATTCCAAAAGCGAAGAGGTGGGGGGAGGTTTGTTTCTTCCTGGGTTATTTTTAGGGTCTTATAATCAAACTCTGCTTCGTGTGGTGGGTGAGAAGTGTTCCTCCTGCGTCCTTCAAGGCTCGGAGCCGAGCCCAAATAGACGCCCCCACGAACAGGTAAAATGGCTTCTTGTGAAAATGGTTTTTAATCCAACAACATTACTGCACCCCAACACATCTCTCTTGTCCTGTCTCTGGGCTCTTGCAGAATTTTGTTGCTCATTCCTTCCGTTTATGTTGCAGACCCCTGAGTGGCTGGACAGCGACTCCTGCCAAAAATGTGACCAGCCTTTCTTCTGGAACTTCAAGCAAATGTGGGACAGTAAGAAAATAGGCCTCAGGCAGGTTCGTGTGGGTCCTTTGGTGCATAATGTGATGCAGTTAGGCTTCTTCTCTCTCATTATGTATTTTGGTTATTTTTTTCCTCCCTAACAGCTTGAGAACTTGCACTTTGTTCTTCTGCTGAGTGCTCAATTGTGATTTCTGCTTGGGAGGAACACACTGAGAGCCAAAAACCTGCCCCGTCAGAAGCAGAAGCTTTTTCTCCCTTTTTTTTTTTTCTTTCTGCAGCCAGTTCCAATAGCAAATGCACATAATAGAGCCTGGGCTGAATAAATTGTTTTGGGGCTGTCTGTAGCTTTAGCCATGTGGGATTTTGCTTATTGTCAGTTGAGGCTGCTGTAGAAAGAAATTTGCAGATGATTTTTGGAGATGGTGCTGGAAGCAAAGCTGTTTTCAATGGGCTTGGGTAAACATCTGTAACTGCTCAGGCTGTGTTGGAAATGGCTTCGGCTTACTGGTCTGCCTGGAACACGTGTGAGAAAACACAGCCTTGGCTGAAAGACACCAAGGGCTTGACTGAGATGGTTTGGTGGTATGTGTTAGGGGAGAGGCTGGGATAAGGCCCTAGAATGATGCTGCAGCACCGCAGCCCTCTCTTGCTTTGACCTGGACATCCTTCAACACGGCAGGCGTTGCTTGGTGGTGGTATAGTCCCCTACAGCCCCAAAGCGAGACTCAAAAGATGTCCATCCTGCCCTAGGTACGCCCATCTTCCCATCTCTCTCTCTCTCCTAACAAAAAGAGGACAGCTTGGACAACTTTTTTGTTGTCTCCTACAGCACCACTGCCGCAAGTGCGGGAAGGCCGTCTGCGGCAAGTGCAGCTCCAAGCGCTCCTCCATCCCCCTGATGGGCTTCGAGTTTGAAGTGAGGGTCTGCGATAGCTGCCACGAGTCCATCACGGATGAAGAGTAAGTGTGGACAGCCTGGGGCAGGACAAAACTCCCCGTCTGGGAGGGCCTGTGGGGCTGTGGGAGGGAGCAGCCGGTGGGGTGGCCCCTGGAGAAGGGGCAAGAGAAGCCCCTGAAGCGCCTCACAGACTGGAGAGGGGTGCAGGGATGTCCAACCCTCCTCTTGTCATGCTGGGAAGGTCTCAAATTGCAGTTTACAGGGGGGTTGCTGAGTTGGTGGCTTACAGAAGCACTCAAATGCTCCTTGCTGACACATTTTTTGCTGATTTTGATCTCTTCCTTCAGGCGGGCGCCCACAGCTACTTTCCACGACAGCAAGCACAACATAGTTCACGTACACTTCGATGCCACCAGAGGATGGCTGTTGACCTCGGGGACAGACAAGGTTATTAAGGTAGGAGGGAGGGGATGGCTCTAGCTCCTCTATTTCATTTCCCCTTTCTCTCCCTTGTGGATCCATGTACGTCCTACCCACTGTCTTCCACCTAGAGCTCTCTCTCACCAACTGATGCAATTCTGCTCAGTAAAGAGCAAAGAGGTCCTGGTCTATGAATCACTGCCTGAAGGGACAGGGACGACACTGCAGCAAAGTCAGTGCTCACGGTGACTTCTTTTCAAGGAAGACAAACCATGTTTTGATGTGGCTAATTAGTTTGTGTGGCCAGGTGAAGAAAGGCCCCACAGATGTCAAATCTCCATGCAGAGAAATAGCTAAAATGATGAGTAAGTTTATAACAAAGCTCCAGCAATTAAAAACAAAACCAAAAAAACACAACCTCGTAATCATAGTATGGCTGCTTATCATTCAGGTTAGCAATACAGTGTGGATTTTGTTTAGTTTCTCTTAAAGCCAGCTATAAACTCAACTTGTAGGAATAAAGCGTAAAGTGACAGGAGTGTTAGAAAATGAAATTAAGCTTTGTTGGACCATTGGACCTGGTGCATCCAGCCCTGGCCAAGTAGCCTCCCTTAGGCAAAAATAAATAAATACAAATTGCTTAGATCTGACATTACATACTGTATTTTATTGTATTTTGCCACTATTCACTATGTTATTGTATGTTCTTACATCAACAGCTGTGGGATATGACACCAGTAGTGTCTTGATGATGCATCAGTGGAACTGGAAGGGTGACATTGACAGAAGAAGCAGATTTCCTAACCCTAATCATACTGCAGAAGATAGATAACGCCGGGCGCATACGGCAGATGAGAAAGGAACTAATGTGTTTACAACGATTTTATGTCCTCTGCTTGATCAAGGCTGAACATTTGCACGAAGACTCTTTCCACTTACTCTCAAAATATCCCAGAAGGTATTTTTTTAACTAATGGTTTGTACGACCTGACGTCGGTTGTCTTGAGTTCGTTCGGAAAACCCGTGTGCGGTGCAATTTTTAGTTTTTGTATTTCCCTGTGTCAGGATACTTGCTGCTTTGTACAGAGGGCTCTGGGTTTGTGTCTCACCACGTGCGTTTTCAGTATCGACAGACGGCACAAAGGCAATCGGCTCTCCCCACAGCGAGCACCTCTCCGTTGGGGACGGTCCTGCTGACGATGCTCTCTTCCGTGGAGGAGCTCCAGGCACGGCGCTGCGCGTTCCCTGCGTTTGGTGGACTTAAAATTCCTAAAAAGGGCTCTGCCATCCACTTCTCCTCGCAGATATCAGCTGGCGAGCGCTGTGTTGTTTCGCAGGAGCTGAAGTGCAGCTTCCAGCCGCTCTCCTTGCCGCACAAGTTGCAAAACCGGGGGGCCAGGTTGCATAGCAACTCATTTCTACAAAAGCTGAAATAGTTTTCCAGCTCAGAGCGTTGCAAGGAGCACGCAGACCTGCTTTGATGAGGCTGCGGGCTGATTCAAATGAAATCATTGACAACTGTGAGCAGCTTTGGGGAGGGTGTGCATGGGGGCGTGGGGAGCGGCTCTAAAGCTGGTCTGGGTCTGAAAAGTCTGTTTTACCTCTACCTCTACCTTGCGCAGCAACATTTCAGCATTTATATCTGTCGGTGATGTTGAACATGAATTTGTTTTTCCTTATTTTCCATACGGTTAGTCATATTTATTTTTTAAAATGCTGATGGTTTTTATTAATTTCCTCCTTAGATCAGAAACTGATATTGCTGAATGACACCCGTTGTCCTGTTGTCATATTTGACAGTTTCTTTTAAAAAATAAAAAGTATTTAAAAACCTGGGTTACTAACTTACCTTTTTAAAAGGAAATTGTCGAGATGAATAAACAGCAACAACACAAACCCACAGCTTTTTTTTTCCAGAGGGATGTTATCTGAGGAGTCATCTTTGAGTTCCTCTACATCCATTGCAGTATTTAACACATTATTGCCAATGCTTTTGGAAGAAACTGGCATGGAGCAGCAGGCTGGGGGTTTCCTGTGTCTCCTCTTTAAGCAGGGCTGTCGGTTCCTACCTGCCGTGACACAGCGGGTCAGTGGTGCTCAGTCTTGCCCCATTTTGTACTTTACTTTTCCCTGCTAAATGGGAAGTCATGATGGCTACCACTACAAAGCATGTTGCTGCGTAGAGAAGAGCTTTCTGCTTTCTCATGAGAGGGAATGTCAAAAGAAAACAAACCTTCTCCTTTGCTTGCCTGGCAGTAATTCACTTTCGAGGAAACAAAAAGGTAAACACAATCCATGGCGTTAATCTCAGACCGATGAGCTGCCTCCGTGAAGAGTGCTTGGACTTTCACGTGTGCGTGGTATGACAGCTACATATTTTCAGGGACAATTCTCTATTTGTACAACCTATAAATGGGGCTGAAGCATTCTGCAGCTGGCTGAGATGATGCCACCCTGGCTTTCCTGGTCATACAGCCTGGTGGTGGTTCCCTTCTGGGCAGCATTTTTTAAAGTATATTTTCAAACATCATTCACATAGCACTAAAAAGACTCTTTCCCGCTCAAATGTTAATATTTTTGTAAGCCCTTATACTTTCTTTCCTGGTGACTGGACTTGGGAGCGAGGTTTGTTCAAATTCCTGCAGTAAACTCTTGTCCCCATCTTCTCAGTTGTGGTTTTGGTGTTGCTTGTGGGTGGATGTTGGGTACGCGAGCCCGTTTTGCAAAATTTCCTCTGTTATTCTTTCCAAATACACTACCTGGAGGGTGATCTGAATTTGACACGAATGCTCGGTTACCTTGCAATCGCAGGTCGGACTGGTCGTGGCTTAGAAAAGGGAAGGTGAAAGGGAAGCTGGGGAGGAAAGCAGAATGCTTTCCTTTGCTCTGACCTTTAGAGCAATAATGTAGTGATATGAGGGATAAATAAGTCTGCCTAACGATCATCCCTCTGCATCCCAAATGAAAAATGAAACGAGGAGGCTTTGACAGTGGGAGAGGTAAAAATACCTACCTCTCTGTCTTGTGCTATTTAGTGTAACCATGTTGATTTCTTTTGTCTTCTAGATCAGCACGAGAAGGGATGCCTGTTGCCTGGTGCTTTTCTTTACATTATAGCTGCCAAATAACGAATCCGAGCTGTTTTTCAAGAATTACATTATTTTGGGGTGTGTGGGGGAGAGAAGGGAGGGACGGAGGGTGCTGTGTCTTTTGGTACAGATGTAAACCATACGATGCACCCACACACACTGGAGCCAAACAAAGTCTCTCATCCCCAGGGCTGCTGAATTACAGCGGCAAGCTTTTAGTGTTCCCTCCTGCTCTGCCAGAGGGCGCGCAAACAATGCTGGCTTTCCCCTGCTCTTCGTTTTTATAAAGCTTGGTTTTCGTTTCTCTCTTAGCTGGCGTTTCTCTGGGGGAAGGAGCAGTGTTCTTCGGAGAATCCACCTGCCCGTCCTGCTCTTAACGTGAACTGTATCTGTGATGGTCGTGTGGGTGATGGGGAAGGACAGGGGGAAACACGAGGGAAGGGAAACGTGGGCAGTGCAAGGCTGGCACTGATGGTCCTTCTAAGACTAGCACCATGGTTAGACGTTTTAAAACAGGGTAATGCACAGGGCTGGCAGTCTGACGGTGTTGGAACAGCCCCGAATGGTGATGGTCATGTCCTCATCTGGCAGCACTCATTTAGAGTTGCTTGGTACAGTGAAGCCCACTTGACCTCCCCACCTCGTCCTCTTGAACTTGGACTGGGCACCCTGCGCTAGGGCCCTGCTGGAGCAGGGCTTGGGGACGGGGCCTCCAGAGCTCCCTGACAGCCTCAGCCATTCCACGAGTCTATGAATAAAAGTCCATGTCTACATCTACTGCATGACTCAGAAAATTAAAAAAAAAAAAAAAGAAAAAATAAGTATCTTGAAATGTCAAATACTAAGATTTATATGATGAGTCCCTTCAGTGTTGACCTCTTGTGTAAAAATGAGGAATTTCTCGGATTTTCTCTTTAAAATCAAATAGGAAATCTTGCAGGAAATCTTTGCCCCTCAGAAGAAACAAACAAACAAAACAAAAACATTCCCTAGTTTGACAGTAACCTGAAGTTCCGGAATTTCAGTTTCAGAGATTAACCCAGTGGTTGCGTGATGTGAATTTTCATTACATTTTCCCAGTTCGTGGGGATTTCCCACTGTGACTTTTTGGCCATATCTGAAACTGTTTCCTGCAGGACAACAAGAGGTTGAACTCAAAAACACTGAAATTTCTGCCATGTGTGGGCATAAAACTCAAGACAAAATGAAAACAATAGAGACCAGTCTACCAGAAAAGTGTTTGCAAATATAAATATATGCTATTATCAGCACACCAAAAAAACCAACAGTAATGTTGCAATGAATATTCAGAAGACCTGCACAAGGCTGAACCATCCCTGTCCCAGCACGATGAGCTGAGCAGCAGCTCTGGTCAGGATCCTGAAGTCCGGAGGAGCGTGCAGTTGTTCTGGTGATGGGGTGGCAGATGGGGTCCATGAAGATCTATTTCTTCTCCTCCCACCCCACCTGGAGCCCATAGCCCAGCTCCCTGGTGTACAGCCTGGGGCAATCCCCGCTGTCTCTGCTTTGGGCATGGAGGTTCCCTGTGCTGTGCTCATAGATGCTGTACTTGTTCAGGTTCTGCCACTCTTCTGTTCTTCCAAAGTTTTATCTGTGCAGTACCTCTGACATTGCTGGCACGGCAAACACAGCTGTTTTGCTCAACAGAAGGCTGAAAACCTGGCCAGCTGAAGACCTTTGGCTAGGCTGATGTTGTGTCTCTTCGTAGGCTGTGCAGGCTTGGTGGAGAGCAAGTTTTCTTCAGAAGAATGCGCTATTTTCCTAACACTTATCTGATGGCTCCCTCTAGGGAGAGAGGAGCACAAATACTGACCAACTTCGCAAACCGGAGCTCTTGGATTCAGTCACTTTTAGTCCCAGAAATGCTTTGTTACTCTCCTCTCCGTTTTGTTTCTTGCCTGTTCAATGCCTTCTTTCTCATTGCCTAGCTCAGTGCTGGGATGAGTGCTGCTGGAATATGATTTTTTCCAGTTATCTTCTTTGCATTTCAAAATTATCTTCTGTAACCCACCACTGGGTCTGCCCATATGCACCCAAACCACCTGTCCCAACAAAACATGAAATGTTAAGGCTGACAAACAGAAAATAAAATAAAACAAAGAAACAAATAGGGAACTGTTCTGAGCCAAGAGAGAGATCTGAAGCTTCCTGCTTCCATCCGAAGTGTTAACAGCTCCGTGAAAAAGCCGCTGGGTGAATGTTGCCCAGCGCTAACTTCAGACAAGTAGGATCTGCTATCACGAGGGGAGCGTTAGTTTTGCAGGGAGTGTGAGATTTAAGAGTGTGACTTAATATTGTGTCCTTTAAAAACGCTCTGTCGTTCCAAAAATACAGCAGTTGATGGAATTAAACATTGGCATGTCTGGCCCAGGACTATGGTCCACCAAATAGATAGTTTACGATGAGTTTTTCAGCACTGACTTAGCTGTTTACCTTAAAGTCTACAGAAAAACTCCCATCAATGGGCTGCCCAGGGAAGTGGCTGAGTCACCATCCCTGGAAGTATTTAAAAGATGTTTAGGTTTAGGTTTAGAGCTTAGTGATATGGTTTAGTGGAGGACTGGTTATTGTTAGGTCAGAGGTTGGACTCGGTGATCTTGGCGGTCTCTTCCAACCTAGGTGATTCTGTGATTCTGTGATCTTTGGGCCCAAGCACGGCATGGTCAACACGACACCTGAATCCTGTTTAACAGAAAGGGCTGGCCCTGCCTGAACCTTTTTTACCAGCGAGTGGAAGCAGGGTGAGTGTGCACAGCTAGGACAGCACAAAAGCTGGTGGGTACGGTGGTGCAAATGCAACAGTTGGTTCTTGCAGTTTACTCCAAAAAAGTGATAGATATGGGTACGTCCTGGCACTCAAAGACAGACTATAAACAATGGTTTATACCTTTAACCAAATATGAATTATTTGTTTTTAAGAATGAATAAACATGGCCCAGCAATGAAACTTTAGGAAATGTCATGTACATGACCATCTGTTGCATGAACCTCCTAAAGTTTTCGCTTGTTAATGAGAAAAGTTTCAGTGGCACCTGCATCACCGCGGTCAGTCCTGCAGCTCTACGTGTGGGCTGGGCACTCTGGCTTGTGCAAAACCCCCAAGAGCAAAAATCTTCTGATTCAGTGACATTACAAAAATGAAGAAAAATGAGAAAGCCTTCAGAATGTGAATAATTAAAGAACTGAGGTCAGAGTCACATCAGCTTGAAAGCTGATACAAGAAGTGTTGGGCTGAGCATAGAAAGGGAAGGAAGAACAAGTGTTGTGCTTGTATGTCAGCTCCCATAAAGCAGGTGTGTCCTGAAGTCCTTGATGTAAACTGTTTAGCAAGAGTCTGTGCTGCCTTGCATTTCTGATTCTGTCACTGGATGCCATTTTTCTCTCACCCCTAAAAATTTTACAGGTGACACCAAATGTATTTGCTTTAAACGAAAATTTATTCTGAATCGCATTAACACAAAGCGTCTGGCTGGCTTTATGGCCACATACCTCATTTGCTTTTGTGGAAAGGGGTGAAATAAAGCATCATGGTGAACAACAACAGCACTAGGGGAGATTCCAGATGTTGTTTCTAACTGCTGCCCCGTATTTAACTTTATTTAAAATCCCAAGTGCTCTTAAAACACAATAGCTGGCTATTTTTAACGCTGTGACCAAACTTTGATTAACGCAGTTTTCATACTGTTGGCCTTATTTCCAACATAAGCCGTGACTAAAATGACAAATCCAGGATATTTACATGCATTGGTAAAGAACGTGGATTTAATACACATTAAGGTGCACTTCCGATTATTTTTATGAACTATATAAATATCATTGTCATTCAACTTCTCTTCTGCAGAGCAGTGAAGCAACTTGGCTTAGACACTCAAGTAGACAAACGTTGTCTTTATTAGCTTTGCAGCCACTAGATTGAGAAGCGCAGTTCCTAAATCCTTTCTCAGCTGTGCTTTTGTTTTCAGTAGCTGTATTTAGTTTGAACAATCTAAAATGTTGTTAATTCAAGACTTTGGGAATGTGTAAGCCTTGCCACCATTATCTTCCAGTGCAGTGTAAGAAGGAGTTAAGTTTCTAAAATAAAGCAACAGTTTGAATGATGTTCCAGCCTCTGCAGGAAGAGCTGTGACAGCCTAAAGTATTCCAGCGCTGCTTATCATGGGAAAACTTATTTCAGTGCCTCTCTGACAGTAAAGCCATTTTTCTGAGGAGACTGACAAAACGCTGAAAAGGGAAGGTTTTTTCTAAATTGCTAATAGAATGGCTCTGAATAATGAGTGAAGGCAGACCTCTGAGGCATCGGCCAGGAGGATATCTTTTGTAAAACTAAATTATGGAAAGAGGACATAATGAGTTCTTTGTCTATCAGCATGGTCTTTAGCTACCAGTCACTGTAGAGAGCCCCAAAGAAAACCCGTGGGTTTTTTAATGTCTTGTCCGTTTGCACTACCACATCAGTCTGCAGCCATGTGTAGAAAGAATTGTGCAACTTTCTTGGGTTTTTATTGCTTCTTTGTTTGTTTTTGCCATCAAACACACTTGGTTCAGGAGAAAAACGTTACCACTGCTGCTATTAACAATCATGGCTCTGCAGTAAATTTGAAATATGTAAGATAAAATACCCCCTGAATGTCTTTGTCTGAGCTAGTTACAGTAAGCAGAAAGATGTAGGAATGTAGGGTTGTTTCTTAAAACAGATCCAATAAATCACAGTGAAAGAGCCTCTTTTCTCTCTAATGATTTACAGTGAGAATCCCAATGAGTTATTCAAATGTCCACAAGTCAGGTAAGACAAATCCAATCCTCTGTGTCTGGAAATAAAACAGTTCCAGGCAAAATACAGCCCTCGTATCAGGAGGTGGATTTCGCCTCTAAAGGCTGTGCCTCCCTTCCCTTTCATATTCCATTCACAATGACGAAGCAATTCCCTGATCCTTCACAGAAATGACAGGTGCACAGGGCTTAGCACCTTATTTCTTTTCATGTCCAGAGTCTTTCAGCCATTTCTCTTCTTCCTGAAGGGGAGGGATCCAGCCACGACTGGGTGCAGTATGTATCAAAGCTTCATACTTCATGGTGTCTTGACATTAACGGGGTAATGCTCAGCCCTGGCTCCATAAAGTAATGTGGAAGGCACTTGGCAGCGTTCCTAAATTCCTGCTGCTTAAACATGAGGAAGCAGATCACTGTTGCATACCAGCATTGATTTACAGAAACCGAAGGCTGTGAAGAATCCTTCCATTTAACCTAAGCAGGCGATGCGGGAGTTTTTGCGTTCCCAGTTACATGTCTGAGCCTCATCACCCTCACCCACCGAAGGAAGCCACCAACCTGTCAAATAGTGTTTAAACATTGTTTAAAACTTTACCCACTTCTTTGCTAAGTCCTTCATGAGGGCTACTAAAGGTACGCTCCTTTGCATTTCTGTTTGTGCTCAGTGCTTTGAAGATTTTGGGCAACTTCACAAAGCTTAGAGTTATTGCTTGGGTTTTATTTTGATGCCTCCACATTTTCCTTCCAATTCGAAGACCACAACCATACTGAGCCTTGAGACAGCAGCTGCATATTGACAATGGTCGAGACTCTCAGAAACAAAACAGATTTGCAGGCACCACTACTCCTGAACACAATTTACTTTTAACAGGCCTACAGCATCCTACCTCTCCTCTACAGCACTGTTCCTCTGTAATTAGCAGCTTTGTGGCTGTGTTGCGTCAACCGTGCTGCTAAGTTCCTGAAGAAGGGGATTTAAACTTCTGGGAGAATTCTTCCAGCAGCTCCATCAGCTTCTCCTCGTCTCCTGGTGGACTGTGGGTGCTCGCTAACGGTAAGTGTGTAGGGACTGGTTGCCTGTCTGGAAGAAAGAAAGAAAACAAAATCCTTATGGATATATTTAACTACCTCTTCTAGCATCACACAGGAGATTTTTCTGCTAGACTTTATATTTCCCAAACATATTTTATGGCCTTGAAGCCAGAAAATTTACCTTCTATGTTTCTGTAAACAATGTTAGTTATGTATGGCTTCCAAACCAGAAACTGAACTACTTCCATTTGTATTCGGGAACTAGAATTACTGCCCTTGTGCTCAATATGGCTCAAGAGTGGAAAGTGAGATCTCCTTTGCAGCTGGGACAAGAGAAAGGAAGCATTATTGTGGGGTTTACACCTGCTCTCTGTCAGTAGTTGAGCTCCTGTAAGACCAGTAACTTGAGATCACTGTTGCAGGAAGAAGTTGCTTTTTCAGCATCAGACATGAGTTTTCCCAGTCTCCTGCACAGAGCTTCTAGGGCGACACAAATTCCCCAGCTGGGACTTTGCAGCTTAGATTCTTTTCAGTCTCAAAATGCTTACTTTCATCCTTAATAATAAATGCTTAAATTCTAAATGCTGAAGAACTGCTAATTACTCAACTGCCAGAAGTAACACATAGCCAGCATGAAGATGTGTGACTGAGCTTCTGTTACTTTGGTTTTCCAAATCTTGTCCTCCTCACTCAGTGTTAATATATCACTGCCCACTGGAAGGGATTTTTCTCTCCAAAAGCATGATATCTAGAGCCTAGGAACCTGGTGGCAATGTTCCTAGATGTCTATGAAGCAACTGCCACTGCTACAGGGGAGCAGAGATGTTTGCTCTCTTAAGAGCAATTGTCTGCACACGCCACATCACCTCTGCTCCTGGAAACCCGAGGAGAAAGAAACATGCAGAGGAAAGTCCCCTTCTCCATCCCCAAATATGAATTGCTCCCTACCTGAGTGGAGTGTTTCAAATCGCGTGTGCTAAAGTTTGGGAACTGTGTGCGAAACCCAAACTCGGCATCACGGAAAGGATGCTTCCAGGCTTTGGCAAGCAGGACTCCATCAAACATTTTTATTTATTTACTTTGGCAGATGCAGAGAATTCTGGTTGTACAAGTCATGTTCTCACTTCCATATTTACTCCTCAGGAAAAAGAAATGCTGGTTTGCACTCACAGGGAACAGAATAAAAGGAAACAGAGGAAACGGAGGGAAGGTGTTACTGATTCAGGAAACAGCTGTCTAGGACCAGAAAAGCAGGGTCTGTGCTGCTAAAGAGCTCCAGGACGCAAAGCCCTTTACTGAAGGGGCCCGGAGATCCTGCACTCAGCTGGGGCTTCCATAGGGCAGCTGCAGACAGAAAAAACCTGTCTGACTTCATCCCTATTCAGTAATAACGTAACAAGAAACTTCTCTTCCAACCTTAAAAGCCATCACGCAAGGACTGAAGCTCTCAAAATCACCGTGTACAGCTGAAGAGCCAAGGTGTGCTTCCTGTTCACTAAAGCTGGGGTTAAACAAAGGCTGAAGATTCTGCTTGACCGCTGTGATTTACCTTCCCTTGGCATGGGCCTGCATGCGGCCATCTTCACTTAAAAAAACAAGCTCCCTAAAGAAACGCTCTGAAGTCTGTATCAGATGATTTGGAGGACAAAAGCAGGAACGTAACAGCTTAATACAGTCTTTCTCTGGTTGCACAGGGCTCACTGAAACCTTTCGCCTTGGAACAACTTTCAGAAACATTTTATCCTTTGAAAAACTGTTGCCAGGCCAAGCCTTCATCCCCTTCCAGGCCAGATGGGGATCCTACAGCTCCAGGCAGCTCAGCTGTCCCCACTGACGTGCAAAGTAAGACCCTGCTGCCTCACCTTGGAAGAACAAGCCGCTCGGTAGCTTTGCTGCTTCCGATGATACTGCCAGCCACACAACGGTGTCAGCTCCCTGGGCCTCTGTGCGCAAGCTGCTCTTCATCTTCTGATAGAAATCTGGCATGGAGGACCTCACAGCTAGAGAGAAGAACAATGGGATGGTGGGCTGCCACGCCAGGCTTTTATGATTTAAAAGAAAATGCTAAAAATTGCCATTGTGGGTTTACAATGAAGAGAAGGCAGCTCGAAGCTCATGAAGAAGAAGTATTCCCACATAGCTAGGGGTACGGCGGTGGTGGGGTAACGGTGCTGAGCTGCCAGGTGATCAAACAGTCGTTTGCTTGGGTTAAAATGGGAGGCAGAAAGCTGCAAGGAGGTGAGCACAGGATCGGCCAGAGGTTTCCGATCCAGTTCTGTTCTAAATCCCAAAGAAATTAAACACGGGGGAAACATAAATAACGCAACACAGGTATTCTGGATTTTTAGAGAAGAGCTAAAATCACAGGCTTTTTAGCTCTTATTTTCACACCAGTTTTAGGAAAACAATTGCAGCAGAGTATTTCAAAATCTTATGCTGAGTGGTACCAACTACATTATTCATGTTTAAACACTGGCTTCTTTTTATTTTGTCCAACAGATGACAATTGAGGGCCTATCCCCTGCAGCAGTTTATTTTGAGGGCTGGAGCAGCCTTGAACTTTAAGGTGGCATAACTTTAAAGCTCGTTAGGTTTGGAAACCCATGAACGATGTGCAAAAATAAATAGATTTTAAGGAAAAGGCAACACCAAGGCATTTATTTTGAAAGCATAGCTTCCAAGCCTGAGTAGATGGGTTTAAATGCTTCTCTGATCAGAAACAACTCCGGCAAACCGTGTCTCCGGAGGAGACCTAGATATTGGATTGCTGGTCTGCATCTCAGGCTGGGGTGTTAGGGGCTGGGAACACGTTGCAGAACACAACGTGCATACCAGATAACTCCTGCTGGCCCTCCTGCTGAGGCACAGTCAGCAAAGAACAGCTGCAGCTCAGACTTTGGGCTGTCCAGCCAAACACACTGCTTCGGGAGGGCTGTAAACGTTTAGAGGAAGAGCAGAGGAACAAGGAGGCAGAATCTGTGTATCCCAGAACTTAAAGGTTAGCTTAAAGCACTCGGGCTTTGCTGTGTGTTTGCGTGGGGCTGCCATCACTCACAGCCCTTTGTTATTCTCCAGCCATACACAGAGAGCAGATGCTGTGCCCTCTGAGAGAGAGCAGGGTTACCAAGTGGTACCAAACTACTCAAAGCACCAGTCTGGAGCCAAGAAATCACAGCACCTGCTAGAGGAATTTACCAGAAAGTCTGATTTCTCTTTGCTTTTAGATTAATCTGGAAAAAAAAGAATACGTTTCACAGAGATGATACCTGGAGTGTCTGCCCAGCCGGGGTGCATAACAGAGAAATGGATGTTTCTGTGAGTTTTTGCCCATTGTTCTGTCAGGACAACTTGCTGTCTCTAGGATAGAGCAAGAACAGCCAAACTAGCATCAAGTTCAGTAGCCTGTCCCCGAGTTTGTTCCCAGGGAAATAAACTACAAATGTGCTGTGAACATCAGAGCATTCACATACAGCAGAAAAATACCCTCAGTCACCCTGACTGGGTTTAGTGGGTGATTTTGTCAGAGACCATCATGATCACTGCAGTCCATACCCTAGCCAAAAGCTCATTTTTAAAGCAGTTGCAGTGCTTTTCCTCACCGAGTCCGCTTGCTGCAGACTGCAGGGGAGAGCTGAGCAAGCAGAAAGGGCTTTTCAGCAAAAGACAGTTTTCTCCTTTGAGACTTAAATCAACTGAAAGCCACACTCCCTATGCAAGATGATGACACACAGTGAGCGCAGGACATCCACTGAAGATTATTGCCCGTGCATCTCTGTACAGGTCAGATGCAACGGAAAAGCCACAATGGTTTTATTTTTGGTTCTTTTTGCAAAGCTTTTTGCAAAGCAGACAGTGTACAAGCCACCTAGCAAACAGGCTGTGGGCTTTGTTTCCAAAACCTTGCACTGTACCTTGTTCTGGGCGTACACCATCGTCCCATCAAATGTCCCACTTCCTGACTGCAAATCAGATATGTTCAGCTTCTGAACCAGCATGCCCCCAGACGAGACAGTTATCTGTAATCAAATGAATAATAAATTAATGAAAAACCAAAATCAGCAGCTCCCCAGCATGAGTACTCATGCATGCAATGTGAGCTTCAGGCCATATTTTGAAGTTTCTCGGAGCAGGAATCCTCTGCATACTCTTTGCACTGTGCTTGAGCTCAGATGTGCAGCTTACCTGGAGATGACGTGGAAGAAATAATTAAAAAAAAAAAGAAAAAAGAAAAGAAACAAAGCAAAAAACTGATATTCATTCAAAATGGTGTCAACTCCATCAGGAATCAATTTGTCCTTTTCCTTTTTGTAAAGACCAGTGGGGAGAAAGAAAATAGCAGAGCATATAAGCCAATTAGAAAACAAGAGAAACTCTATAAAACTTGGGAAATTTCCTTTTAAAAATGTCCTTGCTCTCCTGTTTTACGCCAAGGCCTGTGAAGTTCTCTTAAGCCTATAAGTAATTTGCACTGCTGCAGGAGACAACTTGCCCCAGGGAAAGGAAAAGGAGAAGTTTCCAGAAGTGTTTTACTCTGCTTTCCAATGCAGGGCTCAGGGCAGCAGGCAGGACCTTTGCCCTGGAGAAGGAGCTTGTTGTTGGCAAAATCCGAGAGGATTCTAGCGATGCTTAATGCATTATAAATAATCCTGCATTGCTAACATAGTCAAGGGGATGCTGTCACAAACCACAAGGAAAGAACCATAAAATTCCACTTTTCAACAGCATCACAAACTCACCACTCTGGCGTCTGCTTCTTTTTCCAGCAGGGGCAGCAGGGCCGTTGTCAGAACGTACGTACCTACAGGACAGACAGACATGAACATTCATTTAGCTTTTTAAAAAGCTTTCTTCTCTCCCTGCCCCCTACGACAAAAATATGAAGTCTGTTTCTGAAACTTCAGTGGGGTTTAATGATTTTGGTGCTGCTTTTCTTGTAAAATTTTCAACTCATAGCTGTCTGTGTTGCTTCGTACTTCTCCAAAGGTACATCTGCTGTTTTACAGGCTTTTCTGTGTATCAGACCTACTGAATAAGCTGCTCGGTACATTCCAGCCAGGCCTTTGAAGGCAAATATGGATTTCCTTGGGAAGGGAGGCGACACCAGGGAAGAAACAGGGGAGGTGTTTCCCCTCTGTGCATGCCACATGCACACGTCTATGCTGCAGAGTGAACAAGAGAAGCAAACCACGCTTCTCGTGTGCACTGGAGACTCATCCATCACGCCAAGCAACTGCACGGTGAGAAGGGAGAAACATCAAAGAGAACCCCGACACTTCGGGATCCTGCTGCACATAAAAACTGCCTCGTAAATCCCCAGCAGGACAGAAGATCGGGAGCCCCTGGGGGAAAAAAGTATTCGTATTGTGTGTCCGAGGCTGAGCTGGGTTTACTTGGGGAAACTTAACTGCATCCTTCCCCACGTGTCCATGTAGCAGAAGGTGCACACACAGCCCAGATATGCTCCGTCACGGCTGTTCCCACGACCAGCACTTTGTTACTCACAACCCTGCTCATCTGCTCCTGTGCTTGGTTCAGACACACCTCGTGCAGTTTGCACTCAGTTGCAATAGAGGGATTTTTGCTTGTTTTTATCTCTTACGAGCGATTCTTTCATTTTTTCCCCCCACTTTAAAGTGTGCTTAAAAAGTTCTGTTGAACTGCAAACGAACCCAGCCTCACTTAGCCCAGCATTTCTGTGTTGAGTGCACCACTTCTCCCCTGTCTCTCCAGACATGGCCCGAGTTCAACAACTCTCTGTCAGCAATTTTTTTCCACGAGCCACCGAGGCTTTCCGTGTTTTTCACTGGACATGAAGACTTCAGCGTGTGTCTTCATAACCTCTCTTCCACAGCCTGTTTATAAATACGCTAGCAAAGTTGAACGCTTGGTGAACAAACTCTTCAGCTCCCCCGTTGGGTCACAACCGTCCTCATTTTCTCTGTGTCAGCAGCAGGACATCCATATTCACTCACTAGATTTAAAACACAAGCCGTCCTCTCGTCCTCAAGCTTATTAAGAACCCAGTAAATCCCCCGTAGCCCAAATATTCGGACTTTGCCCCGCAAAACCAGTCACGCATCTGCTTTGAGGCAGCGGGACAAGACCGGTTGTGATCCCAGCCTCCTAGGGTAGGCATCGGGGTCTCCAAGCACTCCCAGCTGTGATGCATCAGGCACTGCGCCTGCAGTGCTTCGTTCCTCCGCCTCCTGCCCCAGCCTTAGGCATCCAGACACAAATTCCTCAGTAGTTTAAAAAAATATTTTCAGATGTTCTGTATCCGTATGTGCACGGGCTGGGCTGTCAGGCGAAACAGCCTGGAGAAGAAACTTGGTAGCATGAGATTAATGAAGCGTATCAGTGGTCAGTGTCCATCGTTCTCAAGTTAAAGCTCTGCATTTTTACCCACGTAAAGCTGGCGTGTGGCTTCACCGTCATGTTCAAGTGGGTAAGAGCAACGTGAAACCCAGCCGGTCCTGTACCTCACGGCACACATTTTGCCAGGCAGGGCTGCAGTGCAGCTTGCAGCAACACAGGAATGAATTTCGGAGCAAAAGGGCACGCCGAAAATGAATGATTTGCCTGCCACAGTCCTCATAAAAACAGGAATTGCACTGACAGTATAAAAATGAAAGAGGAAAATGTTATTTTTAGCTATTTTTTGTGTCAGGAAAACCAAGGTTTTAATTTGGGAGGAGAGACTACAGTTCCCCTCCTCCCACCCCTCTTCAGGAAATCAAGGCAAGATCCAAATTATTGATCTTTTTGCTAATAATTGACTGTTAATATCAAAGTGCTGGCCAGCTGCCTTCACATTTCATCACTCTAGGACGTGTCCTTGACACTAAAATTTTTGTCTGTTAAACCTCCTTCCCCAGAGCGTAGCTAAAATAAGCGTTTCAAATGCGATTAATCCTTAATTATCACCGTGTTCAAACAGTACAGATTTTTTGAGGCTTCTTTTCTTTTCTTATTTAAAAGGGGCACGGAGGGAAAGACGATGACCACCAGCGATGTTCCTTGTGCTGGAAAAGCAATGAGCACTGGGTAGCCCGGTGATCCTGCCCCTCCACTGGGGACCTGTGTGATTCTGCCAGAAACAAAGGAAGATTTTTTTTCTGGAAAGACAAAAAGTTTCAATGATATTGGGGCTACTCTGGTGAAAACATGCCTTTGTCTCAAGAAGATGCACAATAAATTGAGCTGCCTGGCTAGGACACAGAGCAATCGGGAATGTTTGTGCCTGAACAGCTCGCCTGGACCATGACCCGTTTCTTGCACAGGTCTGAGGACTGCTCATGGAGGATTCCTGCCATGAATTCCTCAAGCAGGAGCCTGTCTCCATCACACAGCTCAGATCTGGCAGGTGCTGGACACGGCTGCACTGCCTGCATCGACGCACGTGTGACGGAGGCCAGACTTTTCCCACCTTTTGAAGGTTTATCGCCTGCCTCGGCCTGAAAGCTCGGCTCCCACTGGCAAAAAGGTGAAGAAAAACCAACACATTTTTGCAGTAAAATGGTAGATAACACTTCCCTTTGAAAAGGAGCATTTGCTGTGCCACAAAGGAGCTCGGCAAGACGAGCGGAGGAGCAGCAGGAATGCGGAAGCGGGTGAGGAAGGGGCCGGTCTGTCACCCACATGTCCAGGATTTCTTCTTGCCCTCGCTGAGCTCTGCGGAGGTGAAGAAGCTAGAGAAACCGACTGGACAAGTGACAACCCTGTTCCCTGGAATGCGGCTTGACACAGTCCTCGCTGGCCACGTTTTCTCGAGTTAAAGAGGCTCCTGGGACCGTTGCACAACTCCTCGTGAAGATAAACGTCCTCTCTGCGTTTGCTTTTCTCTGTAAAAATTCCTGTAAGCTTTATGCCTCGAAGCTGAGCCCCCCTCATAGGAAATCGTGCACAAACCAGCGTCATTCCAGTCTTTCCTATAAGGATACGGTTACCCCACTATTACAAACCACTCAACCAACTCTGTCACATGGTAGATTAGACAGCGTGGGTCTACTCATACACATAAAGTTGATTTAAAATATATTACAAAAATCAGCTGGGCTGCTTCAGAAACTCCTCCGTAAAATTAGGCTGCTTTTCACAAGACCTGGAGCAGAAGTTGGGGAACTGTGGAAAACTCAGGTCTTGCTGGAAGGTAGCTCTGCTTGTTCTCGTAACAAATAACTCACCATGGGCCTCGTCCTCTCCACAACAGCACAACCAAAGTGAAATCCTTCCCCCTGCATGGACAGAAGCCTACAGTGTATCAGACACGGGTCTTTCCCACACGTCTGCTACACATGCTTAAAAGATTTAAAGTGACCCCAAAACCTGGACTTTGCCTTGATTTATAGGGAAAATTCTTGTTTCAGCAGCAGTCGTGCTGTAAAGCCACTACCTGGTTAGAGCATCAAATTAATTGACGATGCAAATTGCTGCAGACCCAAGTGTCTTGGTGGAGTCTCGAATAGTTTTTGCTCCGTGCTCTATCTGGCAATTAGTGGCAAATTGGTGGTGAGGTTTTTAATCTGCTAACGTTCAGAGGAGGGCAGGCAGCCAGCACCACACTCAGTGGAGTTTTCCATCTGCCTGAGCTTTGCATTATTATTAGGAACAGAGCTGTTTCAACTGTGAAAAAAAAGTGGGAACAGAAAGAAAAAAAAAAAAAAGTTTTATTGTACGTATTTCAATGGCTCATTCATCTGGTAAAAATCAGTTAAATAAATTGGCTTGCTCTTCCTATGTCCGAGTTTTAAATAAAAAAATAAAGCACAAACTGACATTCTCCCTTGACCTGGTTATCTTTTCAAGCCTTCAATTTATGCAGCTTCAAGTAAGAGACATCCCTGAGCCCGTTTCCTGAGTACGAGATCGGGAATGAAGATTTTAGTGTGCTGTCTCTGAGGGCCAATTCCACCACGCTACCGACAACTGAGAGAGGATGGGAAGAGCTAATGAACATGAAAGACAAAACTAAGGCCTACATTTCCCCTGAATTACAAAGCTCAGCTCTGTAAGGGTTCCCCTGTGTCCTGGGAATCTAGATTTTAGGCCTGTTACTAGTTTTACAACGATATTCAACTTCATTCCTCCGTGCAGCACTTCTCATCAGGAAGTCTCAAAGCTCTTTAAAAAGAAAACTGGCATCACAGCCTCCTTTCCACAGGTGAGGCTGTCTGCAGAGCTCAGGCACTGACCTTGTGGCAGATCCAAGCTGCCTGACCTGCACGTAGCTCAGATCACAATCTGCTAGGCAGCGCTGGCTTGGGTGAGACACCAGTTGGTTATGGGTTATGTGGAGGGAAGAGGCTGAAAAATACCCGTAGAGGTTAGGCAATTTGCCCCAGATGAGCTGTACAGTTATTATGGGAGAGAAGCATTTATTTCCTCCGTCCCTACCCCTCCTTGCACACAGAGCAAACATGTGCAGCTATGTGATTAAAACAAGGGAGCAGAGGAGGTTTCACTAGCCTGAGAAGAAGATGCATACTGGGAGCATCATTTATTCATCTCGGAGCGTGTTTTAGCATCCCTTTTGCTGGAAAGTAGCAATAAAATGTAACGTATACACCACTTCTCCATGTCAAGCAAGATGAGCTGAGGAAAAGTAAAGTGAGGCAGGCCCCAAAATAAGGAAACAAAATAAAATCAAGCAAGTCTCATTAGAAGAAATGACTGCTTGTCGTTGCCCTGCTCCCGGGTGCTGCCCTGAGTACAGGGCCAGCCCACGGGAGGAGAAACGGGGGCAAGAGCACACAGAACAGAAGGACAAAGCACAAAACCAGCCTGCCCGTCAGCCTCTGCAGCTCCCCCAGAAATCAGGCTGCATTACCCAAGGCACTCACTCGATCTGATGCTGAAGGTGCGATTCGAGGTGCTGTTACAGCCCTGTGCCTGGCTAGCACTCCCACATTACAGCCCGACTGCTCCACGGCTCATTCTGCTCGCTACACCTCCACCGAGCTCTGGGAATGACAGCAACAATCCTCGGGGATCTAACGGGGAAAAAGGCAAGGTGTTTTGACAGCGACAGCAGAAGCACAGCGAGCCACGCAGAGCTTGTGCCTGAGCCCCGTTTTAAGGATGCCAGGCACCAGCACAGACTGTGGCGGGTCAGCACAGACGCTGTGCGCTCAAATCAGTTTATGATTTGGACTCAGATACTACACAAACCCTACAAAGCCTGGACCATCAACCTGTGTGGCACATTTTCCTGACCCTCACCCACCTGCATATTCCACCAGAGAGGACGCTGCACCTCCCACTTCAGCAGGCTGTCCTCAGTCATTGGCATTTCACAGGGATGGAGGTTGACTTGCTGTTGGTACCAGCACTGTTTTTGTGCCTAATTCATCTCAGCTATCAGAGGACTCACACGTTCATTTTTTTGCCCACTGTGTCCAACAAAAGGTCAGGCTACAAAGTGGGTTTCACGAGTCAGGTGATCAATTAGGACTGAGCTCTACCATCCATTATGCAAAACACCTGAAAACAGACTAAGGAGGCAGTCAGGAGGAAAATACCCCTCGCCTGGATTTAAAAGTTTGAGAGCATTTTAGACCCCCAAATGAGCAATTCTGCAGCTTATGTAAACGTTAATCAGGTATCAGCTGCAGAATTCACAGCCTGTGCTCTGTAATTAAAGCACTTTAGAGTTCAGAGTCTTGCATTCTTAGATAGTTACAACCTACACACTCCTTTATTAGACCAGAGCTAAGATTCAGGGTAAAAACAAATAGTCAAAGATGAAAAGAATGCCTGCATGTGAAAACGCAAAAAAAAAAAAAAAAAATCTTAATAACATTTCATCTTATTTTTGGAGAAACCAGGCAATCACAAGTTATTGTTTCTGTGCTGCTGACAAGAGGGGGAAAGCTGCAGATTTTCAAACCATGGGCCAGGCTTTAGCTTTTCTGGGGAGAAAGGCAGGGAGGGGAATTCAGTTTGTCCTCTCAGACCACGTCCTGGGTTACAGCCAACCTGTACACCAGCCATGCCTAATTTAGCCAAGGTTTTCTCTAGGAACCTGTAAGCACAGGTAGTTACTGATCCAGAAGTAACTTCTCGAAAGTGAAGCACGCCCAAAAGGCACACGGTGCTTAGGGAAATGACACGGCATCTACTCTGACGTGCATTTTTCCATAAAACTTTCTCCTACTGTGACTCCGACAGGCATGATTTATTACCCCACCTCTGGCTTTGAAGAAAAGAAGCCGTGATGTTTATAGCAGCGGTCCTCCAACGTGTTTGACTTGCAGGCACAGCAGCTTTCCCCTGCACAGACTCTTCCAGCTCAACCAAGCCCCACTCTTTTCCTCCGCTTCGGAAGTTTCTCCTTACGTTTGACAGGAGAGAAGCAGCCCAAGCAAACAACTCACTCCTTGCTCAAACTCTGCAGAGGTTGGACAACAGAGGACGACTTACCTGATGTACCTCATCTGCTCAAACGTGCAGGCACCTCCTTGACCTTTGTACACACTCAGGCAGCAAATGAATAAAGATCCATACATAACCTACCCAGGAGGTAGCACAAGCACTTCCCTAATCCACAACAATCATAATTCAGCTTCCTCCACCACCTTCCTGCAGCTTTATTCTGCTGCATACTCCTAGCGAGGCTGATTTACAGCCCGGAAAGCAGAACCTTGCTGCTTCTGCTTGCGTGATAAAATCTGATTCAAGTGATGCACCAGCACAGTACCTCAGCAATCAATTTCCTCAGTGTTTAAAGCTACACAAAGCCCTGCTTTCATGTTCAAACTGGTGCTTGTTCCCCTCTGCTTCTCTCTGCAAGACCTACATCTCTGCACATTGCTGGATTTTTGTCTGACAGACCACTAGGGGGTTAAGCTAATTTAAGAGGAATACATTTTCGCGAGGTAAAAGATGTGGTGTTTCTATAGACAAGGGAAAACTGATGGCAAAACAAAACTCATTTTGAATGCTGACCACAAGAAGCAGAAGAATGTTAGTGAAAGATTAATTTGAGGAAAATGAAAACTGTGCCTTTACGCTTGAATTTTTAATTGTCAGCTTAATGTACTCGGAGTTGCAGAAGAACAAGCTGCGTGTGCCGTATCAGCTAAGCACAAGATATTTATGCCCAAAATGTTGGTTTTCAGAAGTAAATAGGAGTTAAGAAAGCTACGCAGGAACAAAGCTAAGAATAAATAAAACCCAAGAAGGGTTTCCAGCCGCTGAATGCTGAGCTCTGTAAATGTCCAATCTCTACAGCCCAAGCTTCTTCCCTTCCTCATCCCAGCTATTGATGAAGAGGAGGGAAACGCAGAAACATAGCACAGCAGCTCCCCCTTAATGTGTCACTTCTGAACACACTAAAGCCAGTCACTTGGGAAAACCACATCCCTGCACAGAAGCAAAGGGAAACGAGAGTGACAGGACTGCTGTTCGACGCACACACCGCACCTCTCTTGGCAAAAAGTGCAGCTTTCTCCCTTCCAGATACCAGTGGCAGCAGACAGCTTTTCTCCCTGCTGCCTGCCTGTGTGCTTGCAGCTTTCCACGTTTTTTTATGGGGGAACTTGCCACTTTGCTCAGTATTCCCTGCTCAGCCACATCTCCCCCTACTTGTTCCCCTTAATTTGTCCCTCTTACACCTCCACCATACAGCTCGTTGGATACACCCCTTAAATATGGAGTGCTGAAGACTTACCCAGTCTGCTCAGTCACCTGGCTGGGTGTTGTGTCTGAGAGCACCCAGGACACTACAGAGGGCACAGCCTTCCCATGCAGTGCCTCCATCACATGCACAGGGCAGTTCAGGACCACCAAAACATACAAACGTCTCTTTAAGCACCTGAACGTGCTCTGAGCTCTCTCCAAGCCACAGGAGCACACTGATTACACAGCCTGTCATTAGTGGCACTGCTTGGAACCAAATTTCCTATCAAATTTCAGAATCAATTGAATTAAATCTTATCTGTATTTGCCCACTGCTGCTGTGATAAAGGCACTGATATGAAAAAAAAAAATGAAAAATGGAGAAATTCAACAGTGACACTCCACACAAGCTGTAATACTTCTTTTCTTTCTCCTTCCCTGACAGGGCAACAATATGAACCCTCGTTGAGCAGGAATACACAGCTCATGAACCCAGCCGTAAACACACACTTTTGTAACCAAAAATTAGTATCATTTTTCAGAACTAAGCCTCCACCACTCACCCAAGGTGTTTGTTGCGAAGTTTTTCTCAAGTCCATCTTCAGTCAATTCTCTGTTGTTCACCATACATCCTGCGTTGTTGATCTGTAAGACAACTCCTGTAAACACAAGCAACCTACACAACTAACCATACAAGCAGCCCATAATAGTTAGCTGGGTTTTGACACTGCAACACAAAGCTACAGGTTGTTTCTATAAACCATGAAACAGAAAACATGGCATGAGAAACTCAAAAGTTGCAACCAAAACAATGACTGCATTTCTCTCTCTCTCTCTTTTATAATTAGATCTGTGCATGTGAGCTGAGAATGGACAAGAGCAAACAAAAAAGAGACTTCTGCAGCAGCATTTAGGGAAAATGAAGCAGAGAATTGCAGCACTGGTTGTGAAATCCAGACTCCTCGCTGGATAAGTTCAGAGGACAGGCGCTCCAAAACCAGACACATGACTGAAGTATGCGAACTTACCAACACGTTTAATTTATGTTCGTTTTTGAATTGTTCGGCAAACTTCCAGATTTCCTTGGGATTAGATATATCCACAATATGCAGGAAGACGTTCTAAAGGAAAAAAAAAAAAACAAGTTACAGTCAGCATCAACAGTGAATAGGCCCTGGTCACCATTAAGGCCTGTCTAGGTGAAAAGCATTTAAAGCCATATGAAAAAATATGGCTTTAAATCTCTCCAGAGCAGATCTAAAACACTTATGGCTAACATGCACAACTGGGAAATCTAATTCTTGCCCATAAAACAAGTTTAGTGACCTCACTCAGTTGCTGCTAAGCCGTGGCTTTTGAATGCTGACTGCCTGGTTGAAGAGACCCCAGCTTTTATTTCTGCCTGGCAATCCTGCACAGGGAACCCACTTGACCTACGCATCGTTCAACCAGTGCTGCGTCATGTGGCATGGATGCCCCGTAAGGGAAAGCTCAGGAAATAGTGAAGGGATGCTCAAGGTCACAGCATTTGACAAAATATTAGGTTGGAAGGGACCTCTGGAGGCCCCCTGGTCCCGCCCCTGTTTCAAGGCAGGTCGCTGGGATCAGGTTATCCAGGGACAGTTCCTTTATCTCCGAGGACGGAGATTTGCCAGCCTCTCTCGGCAACCTGCTCCAGTGTTTGACCCCCCCCAGGGTGAGAAAACAAAAATCCCTGCTATCTAATCAGAACTTTTCCCTGTGTTGCAATCCGCATCTGCTGCCTCTCGTCCTTTCCCTGCACACCTGCCAGAGGAGCACGGCACTGCCTCTCTGCGCCCTCCCAACACGTGGCAGCAGATCACAGTAGGACGGGCGCCTCCATCCTACAGGAGGGAGCCTCCAGCCATGCTCACCACCTCCTCCCGGTGCTGACAAGGGTTGAGGCTCTGCCAGCTCCCCTGACAGAGCTGCTTCTTCCCCTGTTTCCATGGCACTGCACCTATCCTGCAAACGCACAGCTGCAGGCTGACAACGAGCCTGCCTTCTCCTGCCAGCAGTCACAAACCGCCAGGCTTCCCCATCTTAGGAGCCTCCACCCATCCTTTCGTTGAGCGAAGTTATAATTTTCCAAGCCACTAAAGCCAGAAGTATTTCCTCTCTCCAAAACATCTAAGAGCTTCTACTTCTTGTTAAGGGCAATTCTCTTGGTTTCTGTAAATTCCTGCTCGGTAACACTTATCAGCATACAAAGGGGATGTCAAATCCTACCCTTCTCCTGCATAGCCCTTAATCTCAAAGACATACCACAGATCGTCTTAGAGCATATCCCTGGAAAAGTCCATTCGAAAATAATTATGCAGAGAATATGTTCTCACTGAAAACAACAAATAATCATTAAAGGGCCTCCTCTTTTCCCTAATTGTTTCTTTAAATACTCATTATACAAGCAGAAGAGATAAGTAAAGAAGCTGGGAAAATTATAAGGCATCGCTCCCAGCCTATAACTCTGCTTCCTTGAAGATAAAAACATTTGGCTTTTTCTCTTTAGCATTTTAGCTCCTTATTTGAATTAGCTCAGAGTTTTCTCGTTGTCATGCTCATTCTTGACCAAAACCTTGACTCTATTCTACACGCCAGATACCTCTCGAAAAGCTTTCTACTTTTAGAGCTACTACAACGAACTGCTGGAACAGAGGAGTAGGAGATTTGGGGGCAGATGTTCAATATCACAAGTGATTTCAGAGACTGAAAAAGATCTAAAACAACACTTATCTGCTGAAGCCTGTCATGCTGATGCAGAAAAAGGACCCACAGATCTGTTCCCTACCAAAGTCCTTGATGGCAGCAAAGCCATTTTCAAGGTGAAAGCTAATCTCCACGAGTAGATCTAAATTAACAGATCAGGAGACCTTCTTAGTTCCCAGGTCAAGGTGCAGGTGCCTGCCAAAGAGTGACTCCTTCCCAGCACTGAACTTTGGCATGTGTTGCTGTGGAAGCTGGAAATAATCTCTGGTGTATGTTACAACAGGATTTCTCTCCAGGTGATCAGGAAGAGTAAATTAGGTCTGGATGTAGCTTGTCAAGTTGCAGAAAAGGCATTTTCGTAACTCCCTGGATTATTTCTGAATGGGTACTTATAAAAAAGGATGTTCTTGGGAACAAATTATTAAACTGACTCTTCCCAGTGCAGTCCCATGTCCTACAGGGCCTCCTGGGCAGCTCATCTAACACTTCCCTGAATGCTCCTTTCCATGCAAGCGCCCAGTCCCTAAGGTCACCCACAAGTTCTGCAGTGTCCTCATACCCTTCCGCGACCCAACTACAGGTTTGCAGCCTGCCAAAGCTGGGTGTGCAGTAAAGGTGCTGCTTTCAGAGGAAGAACCCTGTCTGTCTCGGGTTGTGTTTCACCCAATGGTAGAGCACAACACGTGAAGGAACCTCCAGAGGTCATCAAACTCACCCCTTGACTGTCTGACTGCAGCTAGAAAAGGAAGTAACACCGAAAATCACCCGTCCTTCCACAACTGTGTCTTACTACAGCCAAGGGATTGTGCTTTCACAGACAGCTGGAGAGCATTTATCTCTACAGAAGGACTGATCTAATTCACCTCCAGTAAAGAACTGAAGTGTAATGCTGGTTGTGTCACGCTAGGGAGCTGAAACCAAGGAGCAGAAATGTAGTCAATATGTTATCCCTAACCATAAAAAGTCTTCATGATTTTTGATCCATATTAAAAAACTATTACTGGAATCCAAATACCGTGTTCGAGAGCCGAGGCACCACTTAAAGTGAAGAGAGCTCTCCACCCAAGGTAGAAAGTCACAGGCTGCACTTCCCCACAAGCACACCCTCCTGAATAATTAGCACAGCAACACTGACAGCTACAGGGGGCTGCTGCAGAGTGATGTAAGCAGAAGCAAAAAGAATCCCTAACAGAAGGCAAGGAGATAAGGAAGAGATCCTATAAAGATCACGGGGCTGGGACCACATACAGGAGTTGATAAAACAGGAAATCAATAACATGTCATTCATACACAGAAAACCTCCGACTCCAATGCCGTAAACGCGTTAATGTTATTGCGAGAGTGTTGCAATGAATTAACTTTCAAAAGCCTCAGCCACACTGCTAGGAATAGTAAGCAGGGCATGACAAAGCATAATGACAGCATAACACTAAGTAACACATGCTGCTGGTGATGTCATTGACCACAGAGAACTGAAAACATCCCCCATATGAAATTAAATTACTTGAAACTGTATCAATGATACGCTACTGTGTGTTTCCATGTCTGTATGGAGATACTATGAAAAGCAAAACAGCCAAACAGTGAAACAGAGTATCTCAAGACCCCTGTGGTAGTAAAAAAAAAAAAAAAAAAAAAGTGAAGTAAGCTAAGGACTGAGGAACAGCTCACCTGATTGCCCGTTTCTGTCACTATTTCTCCTTTGGCATCCTCAGCTCGTTCCTTATTCCGGCAAACCAGGTGAACCGTGCCACCTGGTGGATTTCAACGAGAAACACATTTGACAACTAATTCCTAAATATGTCATCGGCAAAAAGAAAAGGGTTAGAAAGTGATTTCCAGTTCAGAGTTCTTGTTTAGGGTTAGTTTTTGGTACAAGTAAGAAAAAATGAGAAACCTTTAGTGACTGCTTCCAGTCTGTGGGATATCTGTAGCCTTCCAGTAGCAGTGGCATTCCTGGCAGGGCCCACGGGCTATTAAGGGTGTTTCGACAAAACATTTAGGACACAGTGAATGAATGAAGAAATGTAACAGGGTCCCCAAGTACGGCTGTACGTACAGAGAAGGCCACTGCAGCCTAGGCACTGTCTGCTCAAACTATTTTCTGTTAGGTTTGCACAGCATTTTTAGTGTTGATGAAATACCAGGGCTGCACTGGAAATTAAAGCTAAGGCATTTGTATCACAAACGCTTGTTTTGGCACATCTTAGGAAGTTTACTAAAGGGCTTGAACAGCACAGGTGACTGGAGTTGCTCTGTGAAAAGGGAACACAAAACACCAGCTATCAAAGTTCTTCTCAGCAGCGGAAGATGAAATGACTTTATGCTTTGATTCCCTGATTGTTACAGGCAATTTGTTAATCTCAGTCACGGGAACACATGAACTCTTTACTTTTATCTGTTCTTGAAGGGGTTTTAAAGTTTGCAAGCAGTCCAGTGCCAGAAGGCTTAAGCAATGCAATCCCAAAGGAGTGATGATCCAGAACCCAAATGCAAGACACCAAGTCTATCCTAGGCATAGAGCAGCCATGTAGTGCACGGCCCCGTTTGGGCTCCAAAAGTGCAATTGTCTGTCCATAAGAGATGTTTTTCCATGGAGCACAATTACAGCAAGCATTCTTGGCACACAGCTGGTGCTTCGAGGCTCTTGTGAAAATTTCTAACAGGGTGCGACTCCTCCGTCACCAGTCAGAGTTGGTCGCATTACTTCTTCTGAGTGCCCAACTGAAACTCCTGAATCCAGGATAATTATAATAATGACACTACCCAATGCTTAAGACACGTCTCATCTTCAACCTGTTTGTGCTACACATACGCTGTGCGTGGAGAGTTCAGTGAAGCGCCGAACACAGGCAGATCAGAATGAAAGGCAGACTGTGCCCCAGTGAGATTAGATTTCACCAGTGAGAAAAGACAAACGTCAGAAGAGGCAGTGTACAATGCTCATCTGTTCGGCCACTCAGCACCCGTAGGCTTCACTGCAAAGGAGGGCTTTAGTGAGAGATCTCAAGGCAGTTGTGCTTGAAGAGCTCTTCCTGAAGCACAAAGTAATGTGCACTTGCATAAATTAAACACAAGGAAGAGATGGCTGGCCTTCCAGTTGATCATGAACATTCTCACAGTCCATGGTAAAGTCCCAGTGGTGGGTTTGAAGGGCTCTGAATATGGGCATTTTCTTGCTGCCAAGGAGAGGGAGTTGTTTCGGTATGACTCATGGACTACAAAAAGCATTTAAATGTATTTTCCATGGTAAAGATCTAAAATTATCCAAATTTAAACAACACTGGCAACTGTCAACACGGCTGGGACAAGACCACATCAAACCAGAAGTGCAGTTCATAAGTCCCACAGGAAAGCCCAACTCCACAACACCCGTATGTACCGGGTCTGGCTGGGATGGAGTTAACATTCGCCATAGTGGCTCATACAATGCTGTGCTAAAACACTGCTGGTAACACACTGATGCTTTATCTGGTGCTGAACAATGCACAGTGCCAACAGTGTCCATGTCTCACTTTGCCCCTCCAGTGAATAGACTGGAGGGTGCAGATGAGGTTGGGTGGGGACACGGCCAGGCAGCTTATCCCAGCTAAACAGAGAGTCTGTGCTGCATATTATCATGCTCAACAGTAAAGAGGGAATACAGGGGGTTCAGGAGTTGCCATCTTTTGCTTGGGAACTGGCTGGGCATTGGTCTACCTGTGGGAGGTGGAAAAGGATTGCTCTTGCATCACTTGTTTTATTTTCTTTGTCTCTTCTTTCACTTTTTCACTTAATAAACTTGGTGGGGTTTTTTTCCCTCTTCTTTTGAAACTGGACTCACAAGTTCTCACTTCTGTTCTTCCACACAGCATTCCACCAGCTACTAGGAAGAAAATTAATTCTGTTCTAACTGAAACCAGGACACCTCTTCCTCCATCCTACCAAGGGTGGAAGGGGAAGTGAACAAGCAGATGTGTGGTACTTTGCTGCCTACTGGATTTAACTCACTATGCCATATGACACTGATTCAGAGAAGAGCTGAAATCAGGCTACAGAAGGTGTCATCTCAAGACTACCATAGGTATGATGTGCATGAACATAAAGCCAATGTAGCTTGGTTATTCTTCTGCCAAGTCTGAACTCCTTAATTTCTTGTCATGGTGAAGAGATTCAACTAGAACCCAGAGTCCCAACAGCTGACATAGAGTTTCAGAGCAACATATGCAAGGATGGCATCAGGAAGACACTGATAAAGACATTTTAACTTCACATGCACAGCCATGGCCTAAAAGGGTATCTATCAGACAAGAAGTCTGAGTCCAACGTTATTATCCAGGCTCCAAATTCTAGACGTGACCAAATCCTGTGAGTATCAGGCCAGCCTGACAGCATGCAACACCTGGCAGTGAGCAGAACAGCCACCAGGCAAAGCAGTAAGGTCATTATGTGTAATGGCAGTAATGGGAACCTGAGATCAATCATATATTGGCACTGATGGGATCTTTAACCCAAAGGCTCTTTATGCCAATAATTTTGAGTTAGTTTAATTTAACTAGGTCCCCACTCTCCTTTATTTGAGAGTTGCTAGAGCCTAAGCAGGCAAAGAAAGCAACGAGCTCCTCCATTTTATTATATATGCCCAAACTCCTGTCACTCTCACACAAGGAGAATTATTTTAGCCTAAAGGGATTTTTTTTTTTCCTTAAAAAGTAGCTAGTTTCAGTTCATACCATCTCCCTGTTTACAGATAGGAAAAAAAATAGGTCTGCATGTAATCAGTTAAGGGGCACAAATTCCAGGTTGTTATTTTCAAGATCAAGCACAATACTTCACTCTCCCATCTCCAGCTTTGCAAAGTCAATTTGCTTTCTTTCATCATATGACACATTTGTAAGTTGTTCAAATAGTTCAAATTCTGCCAGGCTGCTACTTGTACTCAAATAGACCTTGGTAAGTCACTGACATGTTCAGATGATGTTATAACATAGGCAAGATTGGTAAAGATGCACGTGAGAAACTTTGTAGGTTTTCTCCACTGATTTTTTTGTTCCACTCTTTCAGTTTTCTCACACTTAATCCCTTAACCCATACTAATAGCACTGTAAAATAAACTGCCTGGCCTTTTTAAAGGAGCTTTTTCTGTACAGATCTCCTGGGGTTCCTCATTTCTGCCCTGGCTCACCTCTCTTTGCTATCTCTTTGGCTGTGGCCTTGCCGATGCCGCTGTTTGAGCCGGTGATCAGGAAGGATTTTCCAGACACATTCACCTCGAGATCTGCGGGGTTGAAGTGCTTGGAGGCAGATTCATAGCCGCTCCTAGGCAGATCAGAGACCACTGTGTGAGGAACCAGAAGCGAGCACACCCAGCTAACCGCAGGGAAGCTTGAGGAGCGCTTCCCCTGCACAGCTCAGATACTTTTTTTTTTTTTTTTTTTTTTTTTTTTTTCCCAGCAGATGCAATGTAGGCTTAATTTCCCCTCTCCCCACTGCTCTCTGTGCTCTTTGGACAGGAAACACCCCGTGCCAGGGACTGTTCCAGTTATGTGCCAAAATCTGGGAGCGTTTTGCACGGCACAAACCGCGCTGGGGACCTGGGGCGGCTCCGAGTGAGCTCAGGCGGGCTCCCCCTCCCATCCTCAGGCAGCACCCAGAGACAAGGGGTTGAAATTCGCCTGCCCTGGCGTTGAAGTTTCGGTTTCAAGCCGAAAACAAACGCGGAAAGCCTTCAAATAGTTAACACCTTCCCCCACCAACACCGCCCCGACAAAAACCACAGCGCGGCGCCCGCCCCGGGGCAGCGCCCCGCCGCCACCGTCCCCCGGCCCCGCTGTAGGGGCTGCGGCCGCCGGTACCTCGTGTATTCCCGCAGCCCCTTGACGAACCACACGGTGTTGCGGTACCAGGACATGGTGGCGGTGCTCCTGTCACCGCCACCACGGTGCCGGCCCCGCCTCTGCCCTTACATAAAGGGGCCCGGTGCAGCCCTGCCCGCCCGCCCGCCCTGAGGTGACGGCCCGCCCGGCCCGGCCCGGCCCCGCCGCCATTACGGGGAGAGGGGTGCGAGGGGAGGGGGAGCCACCTCAGCGGTCTGGGGCTTCTTCTTCCTTATCCTTTTTATTTCCCTTTTTTCCCTGTTTTACTTCCCTTCTTAATCAGACAGAAAGCAAAGGGATCTGCTGTGAGCCTCTGGCACGTTGTGCGGGAGGCTGCTACAGAGATGAGGCCACGTCTGGCAGGGGTGGTAGCAGTGGGAGGAAGGAAAGAAAGAAGGAAGGAAGGAAAGAAACAGAAAGAAAAAGAAGTAAAAAGAAAGAAGAAAAAGGGTTGCTGAGTATCTGCTCAGGGCAAGTGGTGCTGTCAACCTCGCTAGGGCTGGAGAAAAGATGGCAGGTTTTGCTAATAGAGGCTGGGACCTGCATCCTGTGAACCCATTGCTCTGCAAAAAAATGTTAAACGAAAGCTCTTGCAAAACCATAAACAACCATACTGCACCACAACAGAGTATTTTATGCGATAGATAAGCCCGTGAAGCTCCCTGCCTCTACTAATGGGGTAAAGTGCGGCTGTAGGAAAGGGTAGGCAAGTAGCCATTACAGCAAGGGAGCGACGTTAAAACGTGTTTTCAGTTCTTGTGGTGTGTGTGTTAACGATGTTAAGCCCAAGAGAATCATCTGTAGTCGTGCATATGGACAATCTATGTTAGCCATAAGGAAATTGTCATTATAGGTATAGTTTTTAAGCAGTTAAGGACTATGCACTTAACAAAGTTCAGTGTACAAGCTTAGCTGAGTTCACATTTTCCTATGTAGCATGCAGGGCCACACACACAAGCTGCTTTGGGAACACACTGTTTTCAGCAGCTTAAGTTACCTGGCTTCAATAGGAGAGACAGGGAGAAATGTTCCATCTTTTTTGACCCTATTAGTAGCCTTATACTTCCTTTCCTAAATCTCTTCACACCTGCAAAGAGCTCCTACTCAAGCACTCAGCTTTCTCAGCATGTTGTGTAAGTGTTAGGCTCTCACACAAAAGGTGCTTCCCACCATGGAGTTAAAACTTTTGAACTCACCACTGTGCTTGTAGTAGGTATTGTGCATGGAATAAGATTTTTCAGAGGGCAAAAAGACATGTTTTCACAGGGATATCTTCTTCCCCATAGACACCATCCAGATAAATACCCTACCTTTGCACCAAATCTGAAAATGCGTGTTCTTACAAAACAGTTGAAAGAATTTATTTAAAACCAGCAGAGTGAGTCAGTTTTAACTGTTTTTGTTCTTGGAAATGCCTAGGACTTTTTGACTGAAGCGTTCCTGAACAATTCATCCTGATTCTGATGCTCAAAATGGAGACTTCTGGCCCAGAAGGGAACAGCTTGGCAGTGGTGTAATTGGCAGCACATTATTTCCTATAATGAAAAGTGAATGGCAGCCTGAACTATAGTTATGTACTTGGTAAGCGTAAATATATAATTGTGAGCTATATGGAAATAGGTTTGTGATCATCACCTACAGCCTGCAATTAGCAACCAGAACTGCACAGCCTAGACTGCTATAATGATGTTAGATAATCACATTCACTGTGAACAGAGCAGATGTTAGGCCTGTGAGAGTCCTGCGTACAGTCTGACATAATGTTCCCTCTCCCTGCTTTGAATTCCTGGCCCTGGTAGCCCTCCAGCTTTCCCCTTTCCCTCACAGCCTATACAAATCTGCCTGGTTACTCTCCTTGAATGCTGGTTCTGGGAAAACACAAGCACAGGAAAACCAGAGAATGATGTGGGCGTGCCTGCCATTAGGAACATCCAATGTCCCAGACATTTTTATGCTAGTTGGAGAATGTCTCACCTTGGGCTTTGTAACCTGTGGTGTGTCTCAGTATGCTGTTACAAGAACAGTAATGTTTCAGGGTCGCTTACCTGCAGAATTAGCTGCTTTCTTTACAGGAAACACGGTTTCAGTTTGAAAAACATTAGTAAATCCCAAACGAAACAGAAACCCTGTGGAAGTTCCTGTAAGTAAATGCATTAAGCCAGGTTGTGCTTTATTCCCTTATCATTCTTTTTTACCCTGTGTATTTATTAAGCACTCAGACTATGGCTTAATACAAAGCAGAAGTGGCTCTGATACATTTTGTTTGCAGTTTCAGTCTATGCTCTCAAAGATAGGCGGTGCATTTCTGCAGTCTGCAGACCTCTCCAAAAGTAAATGGGGAGTGTGCAGATACTCAAGATACTGCCTTTCTTCCAGGCTAAACCATTTGAACTGTAATCAAGAAGATGCTGGGTGATGCAGCACTGAGGTACTGACCAGTGTGGGTATGCATGGCAGAAGCTGTCCACTAGTCAAGCACAATGACACACTGAGACAGCTGGACAGTGAGAATAGCTTATGGTATTTGGGGGTTTTAGGGGTAAATGACAGCATAATGCTTCTGTTATTTAACAATAGGGCCTCAGATAAGATATTGTTAGGAAGAGATTTGAATGTAGATTCTGTAAGCATAACGAAATGGTGTCCTGGTCATTGAAGGGTTAGCGCAACAATCCCCAATTCCCTTAGAATCGCTTATTCTTTTGCATGGTGAGGGCCTACGGTAGCGCCACGAAAGGAATTGTGCCAGTACCGTGTCGATACATCTGTGCATGAGAATTTCAGCTGTGAAATCTCTTTCTCATATCTGTCTGAACAGCTTCATTTCAGAAGCGAGCTCTTGCACTGCCCTACCGCCTAGATGTTTCTGTTACCTCATTTCACCTCCCCTGATGTGTTTTGCTTTTGTACTCTTGTTCCAGAGGCAGGAGACTAGAGACTGAACGAGTGCTCTCAGCTAACCCAGCCGTCACAGTGGTAACGCCACAGGGGTTGTGTGCAGGAGAAAGCTGAGACAGTTTTGCCAGGAGCTGGCTGGTGCCAGTGAAGTGCCTGCCTGGCAGTGCTCTCACAGGCAAACTTTCCACCCACATCAAGACTTCTGGCTGCATGTTGCCTTTTGTACTGAATTCTAGGTCGACACACTTTGTTAGCTGACTCAGAGTCCATCCTGGAGCTTGGGAAATATGGGAAGTTACAGCTTTTGGTTTCTTTCAGGGTTACTGCTAGTTTAGCATTAAACAAAGACAGGAGGCTAATCGGGATGGGAGGGACTTTTTGGACAAGGAATTCTCGTGGATTGGCAGCCAACATCTGAGATAGTTACCACAGCCAGCCAGCAACTACGATGGAGGGGGAAGAATCAAAAAAGGCACAAGACTGCTGAGCTCCTAGCATTTCCCTCATTTGAGCACAAACCAAGATGACTTCACCCTGTCAGTGCTTAGTCCTGATATAATCTACTCATATTAACTATTTCCCTTGAGGACTGTAACACTTCAGACATGTCTACGCTGTCAAATAACTCATGGCTTATTCCCAGGTCCTGATCCTCGTATTGCCCATGCTCCACAAATACTTGATGGTGCCCAGGTTCTCTGTAGATATTAATTATAATATCTGTCCAAAACAAGCTCAGGAAAAAAAAATAAATATTAGACTTGATCCATCATTATATCTGTGAAAGAGCAAGGAGTTTTAGGCAAGTTTTTAATTGCCTCACAATGCAAAAGAAGAGTCAAAAATACTGATTACTGGTAAGGGCTCTGTGTTTCAGCCTGTTTCATATTTTCTTCCCAGGGGACAGATCTAAAAGGTAGGTAGAGTACTCGAGAGCCGAAGAGCAATTATGTATTATGCAAGATGTTTAAGAGCAGCTTCAAGGCCATCTTGCCAGTCTCTTCTATCATTTTTTTTTTTTTCTTTCTTTTGGAGAGGCTGAAATCTCTGTCTGAAGCACAACTGGCTCCTACAGGAGATCCATCAGGCTGTTGCGCATCCCCTCCTTGCGTTGCAGTCACCAATTTTCTAATTAACTTGCTGTGCCTGCCCCCATTAAATCAATCAGAGCCTTGCCGCTGATTGCAAGGGGAATGGGAGCAGGCTTTTGCAGCAAGGCTCAGCATCTGCCGGAGCCAGGTTTTCCAAGTGGCACCACATGCGAGTCACCGTCCCTGGGGGAGCCACCAGCGAGCGAGTTTTTGCCATGCTGCTGGCCTCAGCTCCGGATGCAGAGCACTTGAAAACAACTTGAGAGCCCAGCGGTGCCCCAGTGAGTGTGACAGCAGTGACGAGCTGTCAGCAGCTCAAGGAGAGGCAGTCGGCACGCTTCCTCTTGCCTGGCTGAAGCTGAGGGTTTGGTGAGTGGTTGAAGAGGAACATCCAGGCCCCGAGGTCCCAGGGACACGTCTGAAGTACTTACGCTGTTAACAGGGAGGGAGAAGGAAAAGCTGCTCATCCTGAACACCGGGAGGAATTGAAGTTCTGGTGGTGGTGGTTTTAGGAACAACGGGGTGTTTGTTGTGTGCTCTTACGCCCAAGCCATTGCTAAGTTTGCTAGCAGCTGTCATCAGTGGGGTTTTCAACAAACTGCCAGGCTTTCCCAGACCATGTAGCCTTTTGTTCTCAAAAAACAAATGCCAGCCTGTCATCATCTGCTCTCAGTGGCCAGTAAAAGGAATCTCTCACTCTGCCTTAGAGATTTTGCCATCAGCTGCCGAGGGCTCTGGTCTCCGAGAGCCTGTGGGGTCCACCAGGGACAGGCATCTCCTGGCAAAGGAGAGGAGGAATTGCTGAGTGACCCCCCCAAGTGAACAGAACTGATGGGGTGCAGCAGGTTTAGCTAATTCAGCTCCTGGATATCATAGAGTTTATAGATGCTTTAGCATATAACTGGTTTAAAAAAAAAAAAAATAATAGGAACTTTATAATCGATTTTCATCTTAAAAAATCAATTTTTTAGTCAGTAAAACATCAGTTTTATGATCCCCTTGATTGAAAAATGATCTTGAAAAATGTGTCCTTACAGTACACCACATACTCGAACACATCCATGTCCGTGGCTGTGCGGCGGCCGCAATGCAGTTATCTGCACTAACATCTGCACCAATATTTCCTTCGGCTACCTGATTCTCTTCTTACTGCCCTTCTCCTGGGTCTTACTGTTCTTCCTGCTGGCTCCTGGACAGGGCTGCTCATGGGCTTACTGACTTGGCTGAGTTCTGCCACACTCCATTCTTTTTCTCTTAGTTTTATTCTTCTGCAAATCTTACAGCTTAGTAGGATTGATTATCCTACTTACCTGTTTCTATCCATGCAGCCAACCTCCATTTCCAACCCTGACCATGTGTGATTCTGTGAATTTTTTTATTTTTATTTTTATTTTCTGAAGGACCGAGAGTCAAATCCCTAAGATACCCAGGTAACTGACCGACATGGAAATCACGAGGACCTTATTACAAAAAAATCTTTGATACACGCTGGCCCACCAGCCTACGGTTTGTATCTCAGGGCACCTCTCACATCTGAGCTGCTAGATTGCAGCGTGGGGAAAAGCATCACGGATTTCCCCTTTGCCTGAGCATTAGTGGCCATACAGAGGAGTCAGCATGGCTTGGATTCAAATCTGCGGGGGAAATCAGCCTCTGAAATAATTACTCATCTCAGGGAAATTGCAGCAGGGTTGATTATAATTAGCCTGACTAGTAAATGTAGCGTTCCTTAGTTTTTAACCTCCAATCACATAGGCTCATGCGCTTACGTTGGTCAATATCTTTCTCCCGGTATTTTTATTCAAATGAGACATTTGATAGAAATTCACTCCTACAAACATGTATATGTGATTTCTCAGCATTTTGTACAGTTTTCTCAGAAACCTGTTCTAGCAATACAACATTGTACTTTTCAGCAGTTTTCTTGTACTTTTTCTTGTACTATGCAATATCAGATTGTACTTGTCAGCCTCTTTTATTCCTCCTCTAAATATACTTTCTAAAAATGTTTAGGTTTTCCCCTTATGGTTAACATCTGTGGGACTTTCACGTACGCCGGTAGTGATCAGGAAACATAAGCCAAGAAGCAACAATTTCAGATTGCATTCCTGATGTAACAATCCTGCCTCTGTTACAGGCAGAACACACATGGGTCTTCATCGTGAGGCAAAGCCCGGATCAACTAGAATTCAGGGAAGATGAATAACCAGAATCAGAGATAAAATTCAAGGCATCTTACAGAAACTAAGCTGTTAAAATGCTGTGCAAAGCATGGGAGCTGTCACTGGTTTGAGATTTGTAGCCCTTTGCTTGTAAAGCCCAAACATTTAGGTTCATTTACACTGAGTGTTCACATTTCAGGATCTGAGACATTTAAAACAGCTCTTGAAATAACCTGGGATAGCTCCTGCTTTTTTCATTTATTTTTTTTTTCTCCTGCACAGTCACCTTGTCGTTTTAAAAAGTCTGGTGTCTTGGGACCTCATAAAGCTCAGAGAGCAAGTGCTGTGTGAGAACGATCTCCTGCTTCCCCAGCAGTACGGAGCTCCTGTTTCTACTCCAGAGGAGACAAAGTCTGTGAGGTACAGCTGATGTCCATCTTTCCCTTTTTTGGGTCAGCAGGTGGGACTCCAGAGCTGTCTGTGCTCAGCATTTGAAATGAAGGACTGAAACGTTTATTTGTCTGGCTGTGGCTTTCGGAAAAGCTATGGGAAGCTGCTCCTCAGAGCCTTGGGATATTATGCCTATTGCCAAAGAAGGTGGAGTAGAGGGAGGAGAAATATTATGTGGGCAATAAAATGTAACAAGCATATTGTGTTTTATGGCTGCTGCCTTTGCATTTATGGTATGTATATGTCTGTGGTCTGTATGTGCAAGCAGAAATGTCTTTGTGTCTTTGTATTATCAGATACTAGCAGGGCACAGGCTATCTAATCCATTGAAATCATAGTTATTTTTTCCTTTAAGAGCTAGAAAGAGAGCTTTATTTCTCAAGAAGGGAAGATGATTTAACTAGAACAGTTACAGGTGACTTCCTCCATCGCAATCAGTACATTTCTGAGTTCACAGTAATTGGTTTAAGGGTGTATTTTGTTTGATTTTCCCAAAGACATTTGTATTACTGTAGAAAAAAAAAACTGGGTATTTTTCAATTTGTAATTCTAGTCTAGTGGCAAAATGTTAAACAATTTCATACCGAGGCGTATATTCTATTTTCAGCCCTTCAACACTTGGACTGTAATGACTTAGTTCCCCCACAGCAGTTTGCTGAGGGAATGTGTTTATTCCTCCAGGGACTGAGCATATATATGCCTGGGACACTGTCGGTCTGTGGCAATTTAAGAAGTTGCTGTTTGCAAGATAAGGTGCTGTGGATCATGCAAATATTCCTAGTTTACCCCAAAGTGAGATAAAATTCCTTCAATTAAACTGCCTTCCTTTGGGTTTAAGCTACGTGCTTTATTTAACAATTGGAGCAACCCAAGAGAACTTCTTCTGCTGATGGCAGTGGGTCAGAGAAATAGTGAAAACTTATGAAGCCACCATAACTCAGTTGTGTTTAATCAAGTGCCCAAAACCAGGTGCCCCTGCTCCACACCTGTGAGATTCTACCCTGCTGAAGAAGGCAGTGGCAGTGAAAATGCAGAAGGCATCCTCAGATCTGTCCGGACACGGAGTGGATGGCTCCAGCAGTTCTGGAGGTGTGGATGTTCAGCTTACTCATGTACACAAGTAAAGGTAAATGCTGTCAATTCAGAATTTTCCTTTCCGGATCCTAACAAAGGTTTCTGTTTACTCCGTAGAACTTTAAAGTATTTTACAGCTGCCATTATATTCCGTAATCCCTCCTCCATCATTTTCCACTTGAATCAACCATGTACCGAGCACTAGCAACATGATTTGGCAGCAGTTTCCCAAGAAGTCAGCAAACACACTGGATTCTCATACCTAAAATATTAAATCTCCAAAGTAGACTGCAGAGAATTATTCAGTCTTAGTCTTCCTTGAAAGAGACATGGGCCTCAGACTCACTGTTGTGTCACTGGGGTTTCATAAATCATTGCTCATCTACTGAGCTGCTGTAGCTGTCCTCACGCAGGCACACATAGCTTAAATCTCTTCTCTTGTGGACTGAACTGAAATCCACTCATTTTAGGAGCACACACTTCATCACTTGCTGCCAAATCGCTGGGTGCATGGCGGCATGGTGATCAATTCTGACTCACTCAGGAGTTTGAGCCCTTAATTCTTTGTGATCAAGAATGATCCCAGCAGCATTTTGCAAGAACAGGGACGTTTTTACTGGAGTCCCATGAGAGTGTGTAGCTACTTTCTTGAAAATTTTCCTTTGCATTATCAACTGAGTATAATTTTCTTTTTTTATGGTTTTGGGTGAAGTTCCTGTGTAATGTTAAACAGCTGCTTTGTTACATTCAAGTGATGGATGGAGTTATTCCTGCTGAGATGCAATTTCTTAAACACTTTGGCATCTTAATGAATGAAAGATGCTCTCCACTGAAGGTAAAATCACTTAGATCACCTCAGAACTGAACTCTGAACGTATGACTATGCTGAAGCCCGGGAGCCCAAGTGCTGAGCCACTGAAATATTTGGGGTGGGAAGGAGGAATTCCACCATTAGCTAAAATAATGTTTGTGTTCTTTTTTTTTTTTTTTTTTTTTTTTAAATTATGTTTCTGAAATATGCCTTCAGAAATGTGTAGTGCCTTTAGAGAGGCAGTAGAGAGTGTGGGGTGGAGCAGCTCATGGAAAAACACAGCCTGTGATTTCTTCTTGCAGCCCACAGCTAAAAGGAAGGGATGCTGTTGGTCCTGTACCCCTAACACACAACCACAGCAGTGTTAGCAATCCCCATTCCTTGGATTTTTGGGCAGGGACAGCTTTAACTGTGACTCTTTCTGAGTGGCTGCTACAGGGCTGGGGAATGCTGCACTGCTGCTTCCCTCTTGGCAGGTTATTCCACCCTTTATCCTACCTTCTTTTTAAGATTAGCTTTCTGGAAATAAATAATTCTTAAAGCCAGGACGTGAATTAAAATCTGCATGGACCAAATGCACCCTTAGCTGTCTACACAATAGCCCCTGAGATAACTGTTCACGGCTGATGACAGGTGATTCCCACAGGTGTTGTACCGTTTAGCCTCAGTCCCAGGGTGGAAGGTTGAGCAAAGCCTGTTCAGCTATGGCATTTTGTTGCTCTTGAACAAATCTTGCCCTTCCACAGGTGTCCTACAACTCAGGTTTCTCTAAAACACAGGCTTCAGCTGTGTGGTTTTTAACAGAAAAGAACCCCAAAGAGACATCTGCTTCCTCCATCTGGGGCCATCCTCATGCTCATGTAGAGGGGAGCCCCTCCACTTTGACCGTATCAACAGAAATGCATAAAAGCAGACGCAGAAAGAGCACTTTTACACTGCATTCACCAACACATTAAAAAATAAAAATAAAAAAGTCCATCAGGACCAGTTATGGGCTTGTTCCATTGCATGTCACAAAACAATTGTCTCTGTGCATGCCGGTGCTTTTAGAGCTGACACTGCTGTTGACTTACAAGCTGTGTTCATGACGTCTGCCCACTGAGTACAGATTTCCATAAGTACAGCACCACGGTGAACAAATCAAACGTACACTCACACCACAACCAGAGAACTGCTGTAGGAAGCACGTCCACCCGAGCCTCTCACATCCCTGCCCGTGTCTCATTATCATAAAGTGAAAATACCAGCATAACGTCACCAGGTTTTCTGTGAACTTAATCACAATGGCTTGGCAAGCATCTTTGTGTTGGTGTGGTACTGACACGTTGCTGTTATACAAAAAGTGGCGAAAGAGGAGTCTCCCCAAGCTCGGGAACGCTGAGCTGGTGTTCAGTAGCTCAGTTCCTCGTTCTGCCAGAGGCTTGCACTGTGGCCTTGGCTCGGTTTGGATGTATTGGATATGTGTGGATATACTCAGACCACCTGCTTTAGCACCAAAGATAGATACAGATGCTTTCTCATCCAGGTTCAGGAGAGATCTTGGGGCCATATTCAGGCTGCCTTTTATACGTGCTCATATTGCTATCACAGCTATGCCTTGGCTGGTCTCACACTGGCCCAAGAAGCTTTCTGGTGGCCATCTAAGTTCCTGTCGCAGTCCACGTGCCACACAAGGCAGTCTGAATACAGCCCTTCATCTTTTGTGCCTCAGCCCCTTCATCTTTAATGCAGGGACAGTAACAGCAAGGCTACGGAGGTGTTCAGGTCCCAGGAAAGAGGACAGCACGGCTACTGTAACAGGCAAAGATGTGCTATGCTGCAATAACATAAGGGGACCTGGTTTTAGAGGAGCTCGTCATCTGCAAGGGCTTACTGCAGAGCTTGACACTACAAAGAGAAAATCCAAGAGTTAAAAAAGAGATAGAGAAGTGAGCAAGAGTGCACCCTGGCATCTGTAGCAGCAATTTTACATCGAATGTGCTGTATTCCAGCTCAGCTATTTCCAGATGGCACTGGAATGTATTTTACAATTTCCTCTTGCAGTTGACTGCTAACATACATATCTATAGTACAACAAAGATACACACAAGGGTGAGTTATTGCCTTTTCTTCATTGTACACCCTTTCCCAAACATCTGGAGCTTAATTTCTGTGGCATTTAGTCTTCCTCAGAAGAGTATCTCTGCCTGGAAACACAGTATATGCAGCAGCTACAAAAGATAAGGAGAAAGAGCACGGTATGGCTGATAATGAGCACACCAACAGCAAAAATGTACAGGGTTTTGTCACAGTAATCCTGAGGCTGGTGGAAAGGTGGGATGAAATTTGGCAGGTACACGGAGAAAACCCAGTAGTTCCCAAGAATGAACCAGAGGAAGAGGAAGAGGCTGAGGGTCAGGTGGATGTAGTATTTGTGAGCGTTCTGCCTCCAGGGATATTCGTCGTCGTCGTCGTCATCAATCACAACAGACTTGGAAAGCAGCTGCCTCATCCTGGTGGAGTCGTACAGCAGAAGGGTCACCTGGAGACATTGGGGGAGAAAAGGCAGGAAGTAAATTGGGTGGGGAGAGTCTGAATACCTCCTGACCACTGCCAGCTTTTTGGGCAAATTAAAATTGAGCCCGGGAAAATGGTGTAAGAGGAATCAGAGCAGCCACAAATGGGGCAGATTCTGCTGGAAAATAATAAGTTTTTGCATACAGTTGATTCACCAGTGAGATTTAGGGCAGTCATGGGAAAAAAACTTGCCAATGGTGAGGACAGAAAGGCATGGGAACAGATTACATGGGGAAATGGCAGCAGCTCCCTCACTGGGGATTTTTAAGAACAGATCAGAGTAACTGCTAAATTTGTTGAGGAGAGTAGTTCCTGCCTTGTAGTGGGTGGATTTGTCTCTCCTAGTTCCATGTAGCATTGCCATATAGGTTAATCGGGTGGGCATCCTGGGAACGGGATTCTCTTGCTCTTCCCTGTCAAACTGACTGCTCCATGCAGCTTGTTAGCTTCGAGGTGAGCTCAGGACACAGGCTGGTGCCTGTGCTCAAGCCTCGTCATGCTCAGTGATGGAAGCAGGGTTAATTGGTGGATGAGCCTCAGTTTGGAGGAAGTCAGAAAGCCCTCCCAGCTGGATTTATAGATCTCAGCTGTATCTGACAAGTTTTGGAAAAGTGCATTTAAATCCTGCATTCATTGCCTTGCCAAGCTGCGATTGAAGCACGTTCTGGCTGTCGCTCACATTGTTAATAACTGCAGAACTATCTGCTTATGGAGCACCACCACATGAATTCAGCAGGGCTCTCCAGGCACTGTAGGATGGCTCAATCACCTTGGTGAACACCTACAGGTCACCACTGCCTTTAAAAGATTGGAGGTCCTAAAGAAACAGATGAGAAACCTACAGATCTGCCCAGATCCTTACAACCAGAATGACTTTTAGGTCTCTGATTTCAAGCTAGCCCAACGTACTGCTCAGGCACTGCTCCCATCACCCGGTACCAGTCAGTGCAGACTTTAACAGGGTAGAATTTAGGCAGTGGAATTTAGCTGGAGATGAAGCGCTATGAGATGACATGAGTTAGGCAAATCAAATTCCAACCAGATATATCACCAGGCTGCAAAATACGCAGTCCTGCTGTCAGCTGAAACCAAATTCAAGCCATCGTTTGATGTCAGCAGGAATTATTAAGCGACCCACTCATTTTGGTTGAGAAAAACTGGATTCGAATCAGCAATAGCTAGGAAATCGTCAACGTTTTTGATGAATGCTTCAATTCATTAGCCTGAAAATTTCCTTTCAACTCTGATCTAATCTTTTCTAAACCATTATTAAATGAATCTTTGATTATACAAATAGGCCCGATGCTGTGATTGAATGACTAAGCATTTGCCAGGCGAACTCACAGCGTAGCAAATCCATACAGCCAGATTAAGCACTTTCTTTGTTCCCCATTTACTTATTTACTGACCAGAGGTCCTCGCAGTGATGATTCATTTCCCAGTGATGTGCTACAGTGTGGTTACCACTGCGAAAAGAGCGCAGGGGATGTAGAGACCTGCAGGGGAATATTCTTTCCCCCTTCTTTTAATCCTGGCAAAAGAAAATGAGCTAGAAACATTATCAAAGGGGCCATCCTTTGCCCTGGAGCTTATGCAGAGCTGAAGCGTTGTTATAGCGCCCAGGGTGTGACACAGATATGGGGGTACCTGGACTTGTCAAGCTGCCAGGCTCTGGCTCAGCAAAGATAAAAGTATAGTCTACTAGAAAATGGGGAGCAGTGGTTAGAAAATACTGTGCCTAAATTAATAAAGCCTGCTTTTTTCCTCAAGGAAACAGGACCCCGTTTGCCACAGCCAGCCACATTCTGCAGGCATTTCCACCGGCAGGGATGGTAGCACAGATGCTGTGATGCAGGAGAAAGTCACACCACGCTGTGTGGGACACCGCTGAAGAAAACTCATTAGCATCTCGCTTGCCTGATGGGAGCTTTAAGTGCTGGAACAGGCACGGTTCAATCCAGGGAGCTGCCTTCAGTGCTGCGTGCACGTAGCTGTCTGGAGCCATCATTATGTCTTAACTAGCAAGTCAAAGTCTAGTCACACAAGATATTTCTCACACATACGAGGCACATTACCTTTAAGCTGCCAATCACGCCACCCACCAGCAGATATAATGGAATTAGTGGCTGAACTGGGCAGTCTTCCAAAAACTTCATTCCTGAACGGCAAAAATTAATAGCGTTTGTTATCTCGAGAGATCAAATAGTGCAACGAGCTATGCAGTGGAAATTAAAGGTGCGGCAAGAGGAGCACAGTTAATCCGAGCCAGGTATGCTGCTCCTTAGCATCAGCCACCTCATTTTTGTTGAATGATCAGTTGACTGAGCTGGGTCAGGGAATTTTCATCGGAAGTAGAAAATTGAAAATTAAAACCATTTGTGGAAAAAAAAATGAATTCTGATAAGCTTCTCCCAGGTCTTTCCTGCTCATTAGCTCCATGCGTGAGGCATGTTCCCAAGTCAGATGCCTCAAAGCTTGGGTGCCAGCACATGTGGGAGCTCCTGGAGCCATTTTAGCCTCCCCACCAGCTCATGGGGAACCAGAGAAGCTCAAGTTTCCAGGCTGTTTGGGTTGCTGAAGGCTAAAAGCGCTGGTTGTTATGGAGCCAGGGATCCTGGCAACCCTCAGATCTACTGCTAGAAAGCTGAGTAGGATTTAGGGAAGGGAATATATGGCAGTGCAAGGATGATGTTGGCATTAGACACTGAAGCTTGTGATACAGGTCTGTGGCAGTGAGACTCATCTGTCCAAATTTAGATGTCTGCAATGCAGGCATCTATATCTGAACTAGTTTCCTAGACTCTTTATAGTCAACAGGGAGAAATAGACACTTCGAAAATTCAATTCCTCTCGTCCTAAGATAGGCGTTTAAAATAGGTCAGATGAATTGTGCCCTGAAAGTGCCTCTTTCTCTCTATAACTATACAAGGAATCTAGACAGCCAGCTGTAAATACCTAAAGTTAGCAGGGATGAATCATTTGCCCAAGTCTCCTACCCACTGGCATCTTTATTCAATTTTAAACTCTTCATTACACTATAATTTTGTTGTCATTGATCCCATATTTCAGGACTTCTGCTGATCAGCTGCAGAGGCCAGAAGAGATTTTCTGTTTTCTTCTTGGTGCATAACTTGTTTTCTAGGAGCATTTTTGACTTCCCTCTCAACAACTGGGGTTCTCTAGATGCAGGACACTGAAAGCAACATGCTGCTCTCAGTGGTAAACGTCTCTTAGGTAGAACATCTTGCCTCTATGTTCAGAACTACACCAAAAAAGACACAGGATAAAGAAAGAGGTACCAGTGCTTTCTGGTTTTGTTTGTTTTTCCTGCTTCTATAGCTGTGGCCTTCTTCAGCTTTTCAATTTGCCCACCAAATCCACTCCTGTTGCTGGTCCAGAATATTGCTGATGCTCTGAACCCCTCCCACACATTTTTCATAGCATAATATAGGTGTCCTGCATTGTGGTTGCTTGCTAATTTTAGGTTAGTTGTAGGATGCAGTGATCTGCCGTGTCTCTGGGCTGAGTCCAGTGGATTCTCCTAGACTAAACATTTATATCAGTCTTCTTGAAATTCAAAAGGGTTGGACTTGGCTGGATTTGGCCTCTCTCCCTTTTTGTCTGCTATTCCCAAAGCTGCAATTTTTTGTCCATTTTGCCACTATCTAACACTGAGGCCTGCTCAGACTTTCAAATGTAAAGAGGTGGGCAGCAGGGACATCACTGAAAATTATATCTTTTTCAGAAAGCAGCTGCCAGTGTTTCCAGAGTCTTTGGCCCTGCAATAGCCTGCCTCAAAAGCAGCTGGTCAGGGAGCTCAAGGAATATATTTCAGTTTAGGAACCCAGGCAATTGCTATTTCCAGTATATTTCCAGTGTATTACTGAGATTTTGATTTGAGAAGGAAAAAAAAAAAAAAAAAAGGAAGAAAGGAATCAAGAAAACATGCCAATATTTTTCTTGGAGCTAAGATTCTGTTTCCCAGACCAATCTGTTATGGGGTCCTTTCATATATGTAGCATGACAGCAGTCAGTCTTGGGAACAATTTGAATGACAGGAGAATATTCCAGACAGATATGACAGGAAAAGGGGAGGTGAAAGGAAGTAATGCAGTTGTAACTTCAGAAATGCAGGACTGTGGGTGATAAGGAAATATGGACCTAGTGTTGGCAGATGGGCAGTGCTGCATGTTACAGTGAAATCTGGGTGCATGTGTCTTGTGCTAAGCAGTTCACACACAGCATATGCGTGATTTATTTGGGAACATCAAAATGAGCAGGAGCTCGTTTCGGCTCTTAATGATGGGGTAGATGGACCATGGGAGATCAAAGCTCTGCTTTCAGTCGAGTGCTCCCTGCAACCTGTCCTGGCTCCGAGCATTGGCCTCATTTTAATTGCTTTACTCTTCCCAGGCAGCTGAAAATCGCTGAAATGCACCTCGATGCACCTCGTACCAAAGGAGGGTGGCTTCGTGGCACCGAGGGACATAGTTTAGTGATGGCACTCAGTAGGTCAAGTTGACAGTTTGACTTGATAGTCTTGAAGGTCTTTTTCAGCCCAAATGATTCTTTGATTCTGAGGTAAGATCAATCTGATGTCTGCTGCCTTTCCCCCCACCTTCTCACCAGGCCTTTTTCTCTTGTTCCTAGGGGATGGCTGCAGCCACCATCGCGTAGCCCAGCCCTCTGGCAGGCCCTGGTCTGGGGGCCTTACCCTAGGATCTAGGTGCTGCAGAGGATTTATTGCAGAGTGAGTACCTTGGGCACCATTTTATCAGAAAACGTATCAGCAATTCAGGGAAAGCTCACAGAATCCATGCAGTGGCTGCAGGAATGAAATGCAAGGAAAGGTTATGTTAACAACAGCCACTAAAGATCAAGACTGGCTAAACACAGTACAGAGTATCAGAGCAGTCTTCAGACAACTATTGGGAGCACTTGAGGGTTGAGGAATTATTTAATTTGGTATAGACACTAGCACAAGGAGTAGTACTGTGTTAAATTTGAACAGGGGAAGACTTAGACTGGCTACTGAGACAATGATGTCATCAGCCTTCAGATCTGATTTAGCTGCCCCTGGGGAACACTGCTCATAAAGACAGCCTGGACAATGCACAGGATTGTGTTATTGGGAGCAATCTTTCATTGTCCAGAAAACTAGAAAAAATCTCCAAAAAACTAAAGTCTAGGAGGTCCTTCCATCGCTGTCACTATTATAGGAGTGTTTAATGAAAAATGTATCAGCCCTACCAGTAGAAGTTAGAAATTTGCTGAACAAGCCATGGCTTAAATGATGTCACAAGTCTGGAGCTTGGAAAATGTTGTGACTCCTTTTCATGTGTCATGACTTACACTGTGATTTACAGTACTCCTAAAATTGTAAAATGTATGTTGTTCGTGTATAATTATTACCAGAGCTACCAGTTATTCATCTCCGTTTTTTAACTAATATTATTATAATTTATTTGTTAACGTCTGAAAATATCTCACAGTTTTCCTCTGCAGAATGCAAGAGCCAAAATGACTGGTGACACATCAGCAAGTTATTCTCTGAGATCATGGTAACAGACTGTTATAAAAAAAAAAAAAAATCAGAGGCTTTTGCTCAGATAATAAATATCTGCATTTTCCTTGACATTTAGTTTTCCTAAAAATGCCTTTGCAGATATGTAGCTGCTGGAAACCAACATCCTCTGACAACACCATATTACGGTGACATTATCTCTTAATTTCAGTAAGTCTTCAGTAAGTCTTAATTTCAGAAAAAAAAAAGGGATCTGTATCTGATGGAGGAGATACCCACAGCTCCAGGCTAGTGTCTTAATTTACGCTTTCCACTTCTCTCTGATCTTAAAGATCTAATGAAATATTCCTAAGAAATGATATTTAAAAGTGGTCAGATTCCAGCCACGTATTCATTTCCAGGAGGCTAGCTGTCAACATGCATGCAAGCTGTACTGCACTTGAAATTTTACCTTCCCACTCCTATTCCACAGCTCAGGCACATTCAGCCTAGGGAAAAGCTAAAGCTGAAATCCTCTTATGGGATAAATAGTAATTTTAAGTCATGGCTAAGCAGAAGAGCCTATGTGTTGAGATGTAACAGTTCAGCCCATCTCCCTAGCTCCTAATTGCTTCTTAATCCCTAATTAGAACTCCCTAATTCTTAATTAGGACACCGAAATCAGAGTCCTGCCACAGCCGTCAGTGGTATTCAGAAGGCCCCAGCTGAAGGGAGCAGTGCCAGCCTGTAGCTGAACACATTTTTACAGTTCTGGCCAAATTCTAGATGCCTACATTTAGGCTGGTTGTCCAGCTCCCTTGAAAGCCATCTCCTCCCAGTGCAGACATCTGAAGGAGGCTGTGGGACTTTGGCTGCCCGAAATGCTCATCTCTCTTAACTGGCTGCAGGGGAAACAGGCAGCACTGAGCTTGGCTACAGATGCGTACAGTCCAGAGCCAGGTGGGACGCATCCTGCCCACAGCATCTGCATGCAGAGCTCGTTTGAGCCAGGCCATCGTTAATAATGAGGCAGAAGGTGGGCAGGTTCTCAAGGACACCGAGCTGGAATGGTTGGTAGGGATTTTGAGGACAAGACTTACAATGTAAAGTGACCTGGATACTCTGGAAAAAGACATCCAAAATCTATGAGATGACACCTGATAAAGTCAAGCACTACGTCTGGGAGAGGAAACTGAAATGTAAGTAAAAAAAAATTGAGGAATGTCAGATAGGGAGCAGCACTGCCAAAAAACATCTGGGCTTGCAACGCACCATAAACTACAGCAGAGCCAACGAGTTGGTACGGAGAGCATCCTTCATTCTGAGGTGCATTTACAGGAATCCTGCAGGTTAAGCAGAGGAGGAAATTATCCTGCACCGCTCGTTCCTCGGGTCTCAGCTGAGCCTTGTGTTCTGTCATATTTTTTTTTTGAGGGGGAAAAAAGTAAGTTCCAGAGGCCAAAGGAGGGAGGCAAAAGAGCAAAAGAGCTCTAGAAAAAAAGTGGCCTGTGAGGTCAGGCTGAAAGAATCGGGTTTTTGAGATCTCTGGGGAAAAGAGAGATGGAGTGGGGTTGTAACAGGAACCTTCAAGTACTTCAAAGCTTCTCGTGGGTAGGACAGCAGCCAATCTATCTTTGTGATCACGGGGCGTAGGACAGGCTGTAATCTGTTTCATTTGCCATGGGGAAGATTTAGATTGGATGGGGGGGGGAATATTTTGTCTGTGAGAGCAATAAAAGGCTGAAATAATCTCCTTGAGAAGCTGGGGAATTTCCTTGAGTAAGGACAAGTCTGATGTCTGCTGGGGTGCCCTGAGCCTGTCTGAAAGGGGAGGGAGCTTCTGCCTCCACCGACGTGTCTCAAGTGTGGGTCACAGCCCCTGGGGAGGAGGTAGAAGGCCCAAAGGAAGCAGCGAAGGGTTAGCAAATACATTATTTTAAAATCTGTATTAATGATAAGGAAAAACTGCTGCTCAGGGAAGGAAAGAGCCTCACACGGTTTATCAATGTATAAAATTATGCAAGTCAAAGTCTTTTTCTTTCCTTTCTTAAATAGTTGATCTTTAATGCTGCTTGCAAATCCAGCCTTCAGGTGGCTATAAAGAGACAGATGAGCCAAAAAACAGGTCGAGCTTTCAAAAAGGCGGAGAAATAGCAGCCTAGATGATCTTTTCCTCCCTTCCAGCCCTATGCTTCTAGGATTTTTGTGGCTCAGATCCTGATTAATGAAATCTTCTCGTGTCTCGGATGCTGAGCTTCCTCCCACAGACTGAGCCCAAACACCCCCAGCCCCTTGCCAGCTGCTGGTAGCCTAAGCAGCAACAGAGCTGAAGTAAATACACTGCTATCAAAGTGAATTAAAACAGGGCTGAGGCTCAGAGCATGTCAGCAACTTCATGGTAAAAAGAGAGCACAGAGTGGTTTAGGTTGGAGGGGGCCTCTAGAGGTCACCTGGCCCAACCCAGTGATGGAAAGTGTTTCAGATGCCCCCGAAATAAGCCATGTGCAGCCAAAAAATTCAGAGTTATGGGTAAATATAGAGAAACTGAAACCTGGTTAGACTCCAACATGTGTCAGTAAGGCCTCCAAATGTCCTGACCCCTGCCCTGTGCTGAGGTGGCTCACACCAGAGATGTATTTGAGACAAACAGGATCAAAATTCAAGAACTGCTTGCTCCCCGCCATACAGCGTGGGCTGTGCTTCTCTGTCTGAAGCTTAAATACCAACACACGGGGCTAACAGTTGGGAACTTTAAGGTCGCCTACTCATTTCTCCCACAGGATAACCTGCTTCACAGCGTCAGGAAATTCATATTGGTACACTGCTGTAACAGTCGACTTACCTGTGAAAGTCATGGACAACGGCAAGGCAAGGAAAGCAAGGAGCCCGAATATAAAGCATGCTGTGAATGGAAAAAAGAAAGAAAATACAGTGTTATTGGGGCTGGTTGAAGTTTAAAGATCAGAAGTGCCATCCAGTGCTTTCTGGATGCTGCTTATCCATAAAGATGTATAGCAAGAAAAGCAGTGCAGTGGGGGGATGCCATGTTTGTTGTGCAGTGAGGCCTCACAGAGGGATGCTCTTGGGGCTGCACGTGAACTCTTCCCTGGAATAAGTGGACCTGAGGTGCTCAGTTACTCCTCGGAGAGCCTCTGGTGTGTCTGAGCCCTGGTACTTCCCCAGCACAGCCTGCTGCTGCAGAGGATGAGTGCTTACCTTTGCAGAAACCCAGAAATAATAGCGTCAATAACAGTGCGAGTGGCCTGTCTTTTACCAGAGCTGTCACCTCTGTGCCTAATCACGAGCACTTCGCAATATTAAAGCGAGCTGCTGCTCCGAAAAATGAGGAGGAAGCATAATGAGGAAATGGCTGTGGCGAGCATCCCTGCAGAGCACTTCTGTGCAAGTAGCTGCCCAAGGAGGCAACAGAGCAGGACGTGGAGGTAGGCACAGATTGCACAGGGGCTGAGGACAATTAAAAAAAAAAAAAAAAAAAAAGAGTAGGATGTCTCCTCGGAAGCTTATGAAAAAAATCCCAGCTCGTGGCCCAGAACTGCAGCCTCTGCAAAACAATTTCTCCTCCTGTTACAGGAGGAGAAACTGAGGCAGGGGACACAGGGGCACCATCAAAGTTCAGGCGTCACCCGTATTTTTGAGGCTTCACCTCCTCCTCCTGTGTGGTGCATGATCTGCCCGCAGGGATGCTGTGGGGAGCTCTGTAAAAGGCTCGCCAGGACCCGCATTTATTTGGGGCTGTGCATCTGGCTCACAGGTGGCCGGGTTTGCGTCTACCCAAAAGCTGGGTTTTGGAGGAGAGAAATGGGAGGCAGGGACCGCTCGCTGCTGCTCGGGAGGGAAAGATAATGGCTCATTAATTCCCCTCCCAGAGCAGTCACCGGGGATGTATTTACTCATTATCTCCCCATTCAGCTCCAGCCTCTCAGGTCTGGAACTGGAGGGGCAGATGCGTAGTCTGGGAAGGTTTCCAGCTCCGTGCTCACCAGCGTGAGACGCAATTGCCTACACAACTGGCAGGGCTCTGCGTGGCTCTGAGCGCTGCTAGCAGCACGGAAAAGCGTTTCCCCCAAAATGTGAGCGTGGAGGGGCGGTTCGCAGAAACGCTCCTCAGGCAGGACACACGCGTGCTTTGCCTGGATTTGCCTGGCTTGTGCTGCCCCAGCCTGGTCTGAAGACAAATTGCTCAGGAAAATGATATTTGCTGTGAGGGCAGCCCAGTTCTGCAGAGAGGGAGCTGCTCTCTGCGCGGTTTCACACGTGATGGCTTCAACTTGGGGGTACCACCACTGGGCAGAGACGCCCCTAGACCTATTCTGAGAAAAAGTAGCAAGAAAAAAAATAAAATAATAAAGCTAGTAGTCTCTAAAACCACAGGCAGGTGAGGGAAATACTCCAAGGCATGGCTCAGAAGAACATCTGCTCCGAGGAGCTGGTGTCAGGGCATCAGGCAGAGCATCACCGCTGGGCACCTCTTTGGTGTTTGACATGAGCAAGGTCCTGCTTTGGGAGGTATCAGTGAGCCAAGTCCCAGTGTGCAGTCACAGCAGGGAAAGAGGAGAGGAGATAGCTTTATATCTTGCACATTCCTTGAAATCTGTGGGTAGGAAAAGCAGCAGGGTGGGTGCAGCCCCTGCCTCCTGCCCAGCAGGACATTTCGCTGCCATAAACCCACCGTTCAGTGGAGCTTTCAGCCTCCTGCCAGAGCTCCCCGCGCTCTTCCACTGCAAGGAGTAAATGAACTTCCATTCACCACTGACACCATGGCTGTGTCATGCTCTCTCTTCCGTTCTGGAGTGATTTATGGGTGTAAATCCTAACCTACCCACTTCTTCGATGGCACACTGATATGGCAGTGGGCAGCCTACCCAGTAGAGTGTGTGACAAGCTCCCTGACACCAAACACAGGAATAAATGGGGTGTTGGGTCCTTTAGCCATCACTCTCAAATGCTGTTTGTTCTGTGGCCTGCCAGGTTTTTGCCACGAGTCTATGTCCTGATAAAAAAGGAATTATAATTATTATTATTTATTTATTTTTTATGAGCTGCTACCAGCTTCCAACCAAATTTTGCGTTCACCCCTGGGTTTGTCTTCATGGGCAAGCTGAGGAGCAGAAGCCCATGTGTGAATTCACATTACTCCCTTCTGACACCCAAATTCAGGTGCTGGGACCTGGGACGGATCATGCCTTGGGGCAGATGCACATGACAGTGTGGGTGCAGCCTTGGAGATGACTGGAAATCAGCAGGAAGCTGGCAGCGTACCAGCATGTGTATGTGTAGCAGGTGTCTTCATCCCCAATTTATTCCTTCATGGTATCTGCAGGAATCCCCTACAGTACCGAGAGGGGCTTGGGGAGGACTCCAGCCCCAGTACAAAGCCACCACGGGGAGCAGAGAGCTGTGACAGAGCTGACTTGCAAACCAAATCCAGCCTCAGAGATGCAGCTGTTTGCTGTGTGCCATCACCGTCTGCTTAGCAAAGCTTGTGCTGCTGTGAAATAGCACCTGGGCACCCAGGTAAGCAATGTCAGCACCACGACACCTAGAAATTAAGTTGCTGGCTCCAGCACTGACACCAGCAGTGCTTCTCTCACCTGCAGTGGTGTAGAAGAAGGAGGTGCTGATAACCTGGGACCTTCAAGCTGTTGGGGAGGGTGTATATGGGTTGTAGGTACTTTGGGGGTTAGGCAATGCTGCAGAACAGCTTGCCTGAGTGTTATGGCAGGTCTCTAGCTACTGAAGTAGAGCCATGTCGCATTTTCAGTCCTTTATTTGGACCCTTGTGATTAATTTCCAGATGTACTTTTTAAACACAATACAGGCATTGCATAAAGAGCCATCGGTTTGCTTTGCGATAGACCCAGCATAGTGAATTAGCCTTTTATTTTTTTTTCCTTTCGGTCAGTTAATTAAAGCTGCCCTGATGTTCTGAACTTCAATTGCTGTGCCAACAATGAAAAGAATTTAAATGATGCTGCACAAGTAGGTTGTCTCTTCAGAGTCGTTTAAATACCTGGAGACCATAGGTACAATATGGGGCTGTGCTGAAAGGCAGTCTGAAAAATATACCCAGGATGATGAGAAAATGTGAAATTGAGCACCAGTGCACTTCAGAAGGGCTTGCATTTTAATGAACAGAAAATCAATTTGGGATGCACTGGCTGATCCATTGCTAAAGCTGGGCTGATTTCAAACTTAAACGTAAAGAAAAGCTAAAGATGATGGATTTCTTGGGAGGGTATTTTCCTCATGCATGGGTGACCGCGTGTATCCAGGAGGGTGCTCCTGATGTAAAGGAGCACAGATGAGATCAGAACTAATCCCATTCTTTCAAAAAACGTTCAGAAAGATTATCTGTTTTCTCAGCCATCCTAAAAGCCCCAGTGGCAATATAATACCAGGAGGGAGCAGTAACCGTGGGTGCTCCTTCAGTGCCAAACCCAAGAGCAGCCCCAGCTGCTTTCCTGAATTTTGCTATTCCCAAATCCAGTCACACTGAAATGCATTTGGGAATCTTCACTGATGCTGTTTTGTCTGAAGGCCTGCAAGACAGCGAGGAGCTATGAGGCTTAATCCCTGTAAAAGTTCATTCTGAACTTGTAGAGCTGTGCAAGTGAAGCCAAGGCATTAATACAGAAGCCCCCGAGGTAACAGCCACGGGCTGACAAGTGCAGTTGTTTGCGTGGGTGAAGCATCGATTATGGGGAGTGGTGGAGTATATTAAGGAGTTTTCTTCCCCACATACTTGAGTGGAATTAGAAGTTGTTACTACCAAAAACTGAAAGTGAAAGGCATTTGTGATTCAGAGTAAAAAGGAGATACAGTCAGTGGGAGTAAGTTGCTTTAAAATCCTTGCATTTTAACCTCCTGCCGAATCTACTTTAATCCAAATAATACAGCTCAGGTGGGTGTTTTAGAGATACAACTGCTATTGGGTGCTCTATCAGCACCCAAAATTGTCCAGGAAAGAAAGCAGAAGGGGAGAAAGAAAAGGAAACTTCAGGTGGGACTTGGTATTACCTTAATTTCGTTACGTATCTCTATGTATTAGCTACAGGTCTGTTTAAATGCAGAGGGAGGTTTCTCCCATAGCTGCCTTACCATTGCTGGCAATTTTGGAGATGCACCGGTGACAAGCTTTCTCCAGGCCGGCTGGCATCGTGAAGCACCTTTTGGGGTGTCTGTGGGGATACAGAAATGAACACAGTTACAAAAATCACAAGCAGTGTCTTCAGCTGACTCAACATCTTAGCCCAGAGTGGCTCACGCACTTCAGCAGGCTTTCACTACCCCAAAACCCCCCAAAGCCATATGGGGGGGTCCCCAGAGCCCTGCTTTTGGTTGGGGTGGAGGCAGCACAAAGTTTATTTGACACTGTGAGAAAGCCCAGCGAAACAGGTACAGTTTGCTACACGACACAAAGCTCTGTGAAGATTATTTGGTGAGCAAAAGCGAATTCAGGGAAGAAAAGGAAGAGGGAGAGCGGGGAGAAAACAGTTTTCAGATCAAGGAACATTCTGAAGAGGAATGTGGAATAGAAACTGCAAGCCCCAGGGAGCCCAGAACAAGATGCCTTTGATTAAAAAGTAGCCGGATTAGAAAGCTGCTCTTTGTGATGGAGAATTTTTATGAGGTGGTGTGAGGGATGAGCAACAAGCTAGGCATCCAAGGCCAGGGCATAAGACACCACTAGACAGTTCAATAGCATCCTGTGTCCGTGGGAGTGTTGGTGGGAGTTCAGAAAGCTCCCTCACACACACATGCCCATGCTCCAAGCCTCCAAGACACCACAGGTCCATCACCAGCACCAACGGCATGAATGGGTGGAGAGAAACAAAGCTGGGGATGCTCTGCAGTGCAGGAGAAAGAGTGACAAGAAAGGGGCACATGTGGTGATGGCACAGGAAAGAAGAGCCATCCCAAATCATGCCTCTTCTCCCTGTGGTCTGCAGGACCGACCAGACCAGAGGTCTTCTCCTTCAAGCCCCAGGGCCTGTGAGTTTCAGCGGCCCAGGACCCTCTGCTACCGTGGGGAATGGGATGGGGCCTGCTCCCTGCCCATTGCCAACTTTATTTCCTATCACATCAGGTATAGCTACCGTAATTAGCCTCCCAAATCTCAGTGGGCATCGCAGTGAGTACTGAACAAATTTGGGGAGCACATATCCCTCATCCAGGCCTTCCTCAGAAGAGCAAGTCCTGGGCCTTTGGACTACAGGTATTGGCGAACGCTTTCAGGGAGGACATGAGCTCTGTTACATGCTCAGGGAAAACTGGAAGGATAAAGGGAAACTGGTAGCTTTCACAGCCAAATTTCACCTTAATTTGAAGCCTTAAAACATTAGGTGAAGATTTATTCTTGAAAGTGCACAAGTAGACATTAATTTTGAGTATACTACTGGCTACTGACATAAGTGCTCTAAATTATGCACAGAGATCAATAGGATTTGTCTTTATGCGTATCTTCATGCCTGGAATTACCTTTGTGGCAGTAAGTCTCACGGAAACCCAATAACAAAATGCCACGTTAAAAGTTGGTTGAGCACCAAATTGCCATGAGCAGATCCGTGTCTGGATAGGAATGCTGTATGTCCATAACCAGAGGGTAAAAGGTATGTTTTGTCTAAATTTGCTGGTTTTTTTACATTACAGGGGGAAAAAAAATGGTGAAGACAAAGCGAAGGAGGGCTCGGTGTGTGTGAGCATGTCCCCACCTAGTGATGGAGCCCCGAAATGACGGTGAGCCAGAGCCCTGGTATGCAGTTGTGCCAGGTAAAACTGGGTAAAATCGTGATGGTTACACAGAAATCCTGCTCACACAAGGGCACAATGCACATAACCACTAGGAGGTGGTGTCAACTCATTCCTCAGACCCTGGGTTTGACTCCTACAAGACTGACAAATCCCTCGAAAAAGCCGGTGTTTGCTGGATAAATGCATTTTGCCCCTTCGCCCCAGCTCGTCAGTGAATCTGCAGTAGCTACCGTGAGTGTTAAAGTTAATATTTTATTTAATATTGAAATATTTTCCTATTTGCCAGTGCACGAGGGTGCTGGAAGTGCAATTCAGCTGGCAGGCAGCTCAAGAACAGTTTTGCCGTTGTTGAAAACTATCCCTGCCAAAGCTGAAACGATGGCTGGAGAGTTAGAAAAGTCACATACAATGGAAAACTCAGCCAAAAAGGAAAAAATAAAAATAAATTAAAAAAAAAAATAATAAAGTGAAACACAGCCAGCTTCTGGAACTTCTCCCAGAAGTTGTTCCCTGGGGTCACTACCACAAGGTGACAGCACTACCCTTGCATTCACAGATGCCAGCGATGTGGGGGACAAGTTGCTGAGCCCCTACATCTCTCCACGTTGCCACTTTTTGGGGTGGCAGGTTGCAACCCAGGGAGCACAGAGCCACGGCACCCCTACGCCTCCTGCAGCCTGTCCCAACACCGCTTCTCTGCTCTGTGCCCCCTCTGGAGGTGGCCCTAACGCCATGTCCCACATCACTTCTTTTGTAACTCTGCTCCTTGTCCCCAGCAAGCAGCAGTGATAAGCCTCTGTAGCACGGACCCTCCAGCCCGGTCTTTTCTTTATTTCAGGCAGTTTGGGCTTTGAACTGTTGTGCTGGTCTTTGTTCTCACCCTAAATATTTAGGTTACGAGGGAAAAAAGAAAAGGAGCAGTGTGACCCACAGCATCAGCCCAAAGGAGGACCACTTCCACACCTGCCCTACAGCACTCAGTCTCTGCTCAAACTTAGCTCTGCCCTCTGCCAGCTTCAGGTGCCCCAGACAGGACTCAGGAGCACAGCAGGCAGATTCGCCAGCACTTCCCAAAACCCCAGCTCCCACCCAAAACTGTCGAAAGGTGCAGGGTCCTGCTGGGACATGGCCAGTGCTCAGGGTCCAGCCAGCACCTCCAGGGCAAGGGCTCTTCTCCAAAGGTTGCTAGAGAAAATGTTTTTTCTTTGTTTCCTTAAAAAAATTTCGCAGCCAAGTGAATGTTTAGAGAACAATCTGAATTAAGGTAATTCTAAAGTAACTCCAAAGCCAATTTCCTCCTGACAAATCCCACAGCCCCACACTGTCTTTTACCCCACACACCTTTCCAGCGCATCCTCCACCTTCCCCCTTACCTGCGAGCTCCACGGGACCCAAACCCCTTCACCGGCACTCCTGGGAGATGGGGCTGGGGAGCCACAAAATCCAGCCTTGGGCAGAAGCCAGGAGGGAGAGCGTGCTGGGACCCTGCCCGTTGGGATGAGGTGTGGCAAGGGCTTTCAGGTGCTTTTCTTCCTCCTCGTCTCCTGTTCGTGCACCTCTTGGCAGCTGGAGGGGCTGCGGGATGAGAGATGCGGGATGTGGGGTGCAGGATGTGGAATGAGGGATGTAGGATGTAGGATGAGGGATGTGGGATGCAGGAGCTCTTGCCGTCGGAGCCGATCCTCCTTCGTTTCCCCACTCCCACGGCTGGCTGCAGCCACAGCCCACCCGGGCGGCTTCACAGTGTCAGCAGGGGGAAGCAAAGGGCCCCACAGAGCTGTGGCTGTGCCGGAGGAGAAAAGACAATTCCTTCTCAAAATCTCTTACTAAAAAAAAAATGAACAATGCTTTACGTCTATAATCAGTAGTGAATATTGAGTCCTTAGTCCATCCTTCATGCAATTTTCCCCCTTCCTCTTGATGCAATCGACAGAGCTCTTTGCATAGCTAGGAAAGCTGGCTGCTTTTTTTCTTGTGACTACGGGAGAGGTCTGTTTGTTAGCTGGGTGCTTGCGTCCCATCAGCAGGTGACAGCTTGCCACCTCAGGTCTAATTACGCGTGTAGCATCACCTCCTGGACAGCCCTTGTTCGGTGCAAGAGAAAAGTGGATCTGAGGGACAGCGCTTCTCCAGGATAAGCGACAGCATTAGTGAAGGTGGACGTGCATTTTGAGCCCTTTCAGAAAGGCCCCGCAGAGAAGGGACAGGTGACGAGCTGGCAAAGGGACTGCTCTCACTCAGAAGGGACAGTCCTGCCTTCAGCTGTCAGGGTGGTGCAGCTCATCCCAGCTGTAATTCCCAGCTTACGGCATTGATAATTGTCAGAAAAATGTACAGGTGGAGGCTTATTGTAGCAATAAAGATAATTGCTAATGTGGCTTTAGATAGAAGGCTGGAAGCTTGGAGAGTTTTGGCTGAGGGACTTTGGCAGCTAAGACAAAGGCTTTTATTCACTGCACTCAAGCAGGAGTTTGAGCACTTAAGCGGGAACCCAGTTCCTCTGTATGGTCAATGAAGAGAGAGGGGAAACTCCCCCAGGCAGTGTGGCTTTGTGTGGTCCCAGTTCTTCTTCGCTATAAGCTAATAAAGCTCCTTCTTCCAACAGAAGCTGCTCTTCCCAGCTGTTCCCAGGCACTGGCACATCACTAGAAACAGCTGGAACATCAACAAGTCTTGACATTACATCTTGAGTCTACGCTGCCCACCTCTTTTGGGGTCCTTTCTTTCACCCTCACCAAAAGTGAGTGCTTTTGCCATCGGGCTTTCTCCTAACTCACTGGCTCAGAAGTCGAAATCAACACAAAAACAGTCCCCATCTCCGACATTTGCTGTTATTTTCCAATTGGAAGAATCTGACTTGGTTTTCTTAAGTGCTGCGTGTGATCAGGGATGTCACATTTTCTTGCAAAAAATGTCCTTGTACATTGAAATATAAACAGCCCCTGGGAAAGAAATTCAGCTTACATTTAATTTCTTCCACTGTTCAAGGCAAAAAAAAAGTATACTTATGTGTTGAGAAGTGCTCTGCTAGCTCAGGGGAAACCAGTCATCAGTACTGACTTCCCAGCTTCTTAATGACCAGCTGTGGGGATCCCAGAAATTATGGCATTCAATCATCACAAAAGATCACGGCGAAAAATAGCTGGGACCAGGAGTCCCTGTGGGAAGCGCCACCCGCGCTGGTTCTAGCTAATCTGCAGTGACGCTTTGGGGTGCCATTAAACTGCTCCATTCTGGTGGTTTTAAAGGAAGATTTCAGGCGGCTTTGAGGAGATGCTGACTGTGACCTGCTGGTAGTGCCATCGGGGTGGCAAATTGTCATCTTTGGTCCAAAGTCTCCGGGCAGTGTGAGCCAGGAGGTCGCCGTCTCCATCTCCTGGGATGTCTGGGAGCTGCAGAGCTCCGTGCAAGGAGGACTTTGTGAAATGCTTCTGCCTGTTGATACATGCAAAATCAGACAAGGCCCTTTCTTCTCACCCACATCACGATGGAGATTTTTGTGCGTGTGACTGTCACAGTAAGTTACAGAGCGGCCTGAAGCCTGCCACTGTGGCTATTTTGGCTCCTCAGCTTCTTTCTCAAAGACTGTCTTGGGGAAGCGAGCTGCATTTGCTGGTCTCCATGGCAGTTTACTTGGCCAATGCCCAAGAGACAAAGCAGAAAATGAGAAAATATCAGACTGTGTGCTTCACGCTTCTCCTTACTCAGGGCAATTTATCCTAATGTAATCTAAGAAATAGATGGAGAAAGGACCAAATGTGCTGGATAACTGATGGGAAGAGTAACTTTATTAAAGTCCAGTAAGGGATAGCTTCAAATATGCAACCCACAAGCAGAGGAGGACTACATTTGCCTAGGAAAGTAGATTATGAGCTACAAAGATACCAGCTGTGGCTAAAGACATCTGCAAGCCTCTAGTCTGGGTGCTGGGAGATCATCCTAAGAAAGTACCAGGAGGTGTTTTCTGGGTCTGGAGCCTCTGTCCAGGTCAAGGTGTTCTGGCCTCATTTGCTTGTGCCTTTGATGCTTCAATGACTCTATCAAATGGGAAAAATGACTAAAAAAATGACTTCCTCAGGAATGTGTGCTGTTTTCCTGTAGAGAATGAAGAGCTTTCTGTCATTTGTATTGAATTGCATTCATCACAGGTTGTCATTCATCACTGGCAACTTGGGAGGTGAACCTGTGAGATGTCCTGGGCAAAGAAAGCTTCCCATGACATAACACATGAAGTGATATTAAAAGTCAAGTCCTCATTGCCACTGCTACCTACCAAAGTAATGAGTTGTGCAAATTAATCTGAGCAAAATTCACCCATAAGCCCTGAATATTAATCAGGAAATTCCTATGTTCTTTAAACTTGCAATAATAGAAAGTGGAATTACTTAAAATATGAAAACCAAGGCTCCTGCTGGGGTCCATGTGTTTGTTTGTGCCACTGTGGAGATGCTAGACAAGTGTGTAGGGTTTGTAAAATCCTTGGGGAATCCCTGAAAAAATGGAGTGGGGGAAAAAAAGGATTAGCTCCAACGACAAGGGCATCATAAAGCTACTGAACATTTCTCTCTTAATTGTGCTTCGTGCTAGAGAATAAGGGAAAGTCATCACAGCTGAATAAAACGCTGAACTCTCTTAGCAGCAAAACGCCTCATTTAGTATAAGAGCGGGAATAAACCTCTCAGATCTAAAATATGGTTGACAAAAACACAAAAAGTTAATAACTCATAAAGGTTTTACAAACAGTGAAAAAAGCCAAAGCCTGTAAAGTTACTACGCATAAAATATGATAATCTAAAGCAGCAGTTTAATTTGCACTTCTGCAGATCAGAGCTGATATTCCCACCGTACACAGCCATAAATAAAATATATTGTTCTGCTGATGACAGACGAAAACACCATGCATTTTCATGTGTTTTATTTGATTTTTTTTCACTTATAAAATATGCCTTTTGCCACCTGTCAGTGCATTTAACTCAGAGGATAACAGAACAAGCTTGACACCATATCTGTTAGCAGGACGGCTGACACTAACCCTCCAGAGGCACGGACCCAGATCTTTCCCTGTAGTCTTATGGGGAAACAACCATACATTTATTGTCGAGTGCTTACAGTGTGCAATAAAAAGTTGGTGAAGAGTTTCAAGGCAGGAATACTGCAGAACAGTTGAGCGACTCCAAACAGGTGGAGGATGAGGTTCACTGCAGCGCTCAGATACATGGAGTCGGGAATCTCTGGTGCAGTTGTCTACCCACGAACTTCCATTGGGGCCAGGGTAGAGCAATTAGGGCCATGCTGGAGGTGCTGGACCCCCATATGAGGGAGAGAACCTGCAGAAATAACCCTCAGCTCTGCGTATGTTTGTGTGTGTATTTAGGTGTGAGGTGGGAGTCCCTGCTCATGGTTTGCTTGTGAGAAAGGGGCTTTAGCCATGAGTTTCCATATGCAGAACATAGCATTGTCTTACGGCTGGAGAAGAAGGCATCCAGAGCAGGACCAAGGGCATGCTCACCTGCACGGATCACAAGAGGAGGAGAGCATTTTCCATGGAGCAGATAACAAGGAAAGACGGAGCTCAGCACCAAGGAGGAGTGTGAGTGTTAAGCAGGTGAGGGAGACAATAAGGATCAATGAAGGCCTTTGCAAACAAAATGCCTTCTGCAACGGTGATGTTTCCTTCCAGGCCAGTTTCTATTTCATCAAGAGCCCAAGAGGATCCCCTGTGGTCTCCAAGGTCTTGCTCTGCAAGCAGGAGGTTGTCACAGTTCTCTAGACACCTGGACACGCCAGCACTGGCATGGCATAACAAGACCTGTATTTTGGGCTCTCTTTGGGTCTCTTCAAGAACTCCGTGTATCCTGAGTTTCAGGTACTAAATCCAATTTTAGATCTAGTTGCGGATGTATGAAAGCCAGGTTAGGAGCCAGCTCAGCCTGGAACTAGAGTAAATTGGGCCTCTGGCTGATACATGAGCAAGCAGACTCACTTGTGCAAATGGTCCAGTTTTTGGTGAAATGCTAGGCCAATCATTGCATCTTCTGGTGAAAACCTGGTTCAGAGGTCTGCTACCATTTGAGGCCCTGTTATGAATTCTACTGTCCCAAGGGTTTTATTTTTATTTTGTGAGTGAGATGTGGCAGTGCTTGTTTGGGCTGCACGAGTACCTCAATTCTCAGCAGATGGCACTATGCTCAAAGGTTGACTCTGGGAGGCACAGGGGAGGACCAGGTCCAAAGAGGAGATGTAGAGGTGTTTTTATGAAGTTTGGGTGCATAAGCAAGTTCCCAGTACCTGGCTGGCAAGCTGCAGCCGCTGGTGCACAACCTCAGCCTGCCGAAAATGGGTCAAGAGTGGGACAAGAAGTCTCGTTCCCCTGGGGAGAGCACGGCTCTGAGTGCCTCCAACACAGCCCTTTGGGGAAGCACCACTTCGGTGCAGTGCTCACACAAGATCAGCAACCCCATTCATATGGGCACAGGTGTGAATATGGGCTGTGGGTGCCTTGTATTCTCACACCATCTCTTCAGGAGCAGCACTTCTGCTTCCTTGGTCCATGGATCCCCTCTGCAATAACATCTTGCTCACAGGCTTCGTTCACGTTCCCCACATGGCACAAACTGAAGAGCTGTCTCAGGATTGGCAATTCCTGACGCAAAGAAATCGATTTAAAATTCAACATAGTCCATCATTTGAATGGAGAAATAAAGAGTGGGAAGAAGGAGCAGGAGGGATGGGGGCACCAAGCAGAGGTGCTGGATGTCTTGCTGTTAACAACATGCTGTTCTGCTCTACATCTGCTTTTGCTTTGCTTTTTGTTTTGGTCTAAGAGTAAGCAGAAGACTGAGATAACTGAGATGCTTTTATATTTTGGTCCTTTCTTATTCACAGGAGGAAAAGAGAACAGCAGCAAAGGAGATCCTTGGCATACATGCTGGCAATTGCAAGTAGCACAGACAAAGCTAGTTTCAAGGGACACCATTTTCAATACAGGCCTCGAGTAGGGTCCCCAACAGAAACCCAGCACAGAAGGATGATCTCACTGCTCTTCTGCTCTGAGGCAGAATAGGTTATTCACCATTTTCTACTAGCCTTCAAAAACAGCATGCGTATGAGGCCGAAGCATTGATTTGACTAAATTGGGTGCTTCCTGCCTTTTCTCTGAGTTACAGCTGGGGTCACAGGATCCTCAGATCTGTAAGTCCAGCACAGGTGGACTTAGGAAACAGCAAGACCTAGCTAAGAATGATTTAGGACTGGAGCTTCCCTCACCTGCAGCCAAATTAGCTAAGAAAGCATGTCACAAGGCCTACTTAATATCTTCAGGGGGTAGGAAAAGAGGCACAGAAACCAGAGTGTGACACTTTTGTTGGCCATACCTTGCCCTGAGTATGAGGGAGATCTGAACAGTAACTGAAAGAAAAGGTCTGTGTCCCTTTTGGAGCCTGCTCAGCTCACACCTGCCTGTATGTAACAGGTACCCATCTGGTCCCAAGCTAAAATGTAGAAAAATGATGGTGTGAGGCTGTTCTGGTTCTCTTTGTTTAGCCTAACCATTCGGTGTGTTGCCCTCCGTGTTCACCTTGGAGGTGTTACACTGCAGAAACCTCTGTGGAAGGTGTTCACAAGGACTGTTCCTCCTGGTGAGCCACTGTATGAAGCCTGAGGTCCTTTCTGTGCTGTCTTCCCTCAGTGCACTGATTACCTCAGGTTACTTACACCCTAACACTACTTACACCCTAACCCATGACATTTCATTTGCAGAAAACTTCATCCTTGCTTTCCCTGAGCTCTTGGCCATTAGTTTCCTCCCCAGGAGATACTGAGTGCTGGTGCTGTCCTTTCACATGTGCCTAGTTCATTAAGCCATTCAAGGTGCCACCTTTTATTTGATTTTATGTGATAAATTTTATTTTATTTTATTTTATTTTATTTTATTTTATTTTATTTTATTTTATTTTATTTTATTTTATTTTATTTTATTTTATTTTATTTTATTTTATTTTATTTTATTTTATTTTATTTTATTTTTGCTAAGGCTGAGATTTACTAAATGGGATTGTAACCAAACCTTGGCTTTGATACACCACTGGAAGGTCCGCAAAGTTCCTTACACCAAACATTAACGGCTTTTATATGGCATATAGGGGGCTCTCATTAGGGTCAGTTAAGATATTTTGTGATTCTCCATCTCTCGCCATCTCATTTTCTCTCTAAAAGTACCTCTTCCAAAGCCCAAAGACACCTGAGCACTTGCAGCAACAACAGTTGATCCCTCACGTACAGTAACATTTCAAGGAACACAGATGCTCCCTTGAATGACTGAGCTCCATGTGGAGAGAAATTAAAGGCTCTTGACAGGTGAGAAAATCTGGCAAGGTGTCTATAAACATTGGTTGGAAAGTGATTGATGCCATTTTAATGAAGGATAAAGGGCCACCAAGGCAGAGCAGCCACTCACCCACCCTGAGGACCACTGGTATGTGGTGGAAATGTCACCAAAGGGCAAGCCTGCCCTCACTGCACCGAGCCATCACCAGGACAGTGACACACACACACACACATAGAAATCATAGAATCACAGAAATCATAGAATCATTAGGGTTGGAAAGGACCTCCAGGATCACCTGGTCCAACCATTCCCCTACCACCAGTGTCACCACTAAACCATGTCCCCAAGCACCATGTCCAACCTCTCCTTGAACACCCCCAGGGACGGTGACTCCCCCACCTCCCTGGGCAACCCGTCCCAGTGCCTGACTGCTCTTTCTGAGCAGAAATGTCTCCTCATTGCCAACCTGAACCTCCCCTGGCACAGCTTGAGGCCATTCCCTCTGGTCCTATCACTGGTTACCTGTGAGCAGAGGCCGGCCCCCAGCTCCCCACCCCTTCCTTTCAGGTAGCTGTAGGGTTGCTCATGTTGGCTAGGTGTGGTTGATCCTCAGGGCTGAGGCTTCCTCTTGTGCATTGCCTGACAGCCAGCAGCACTGGGACCACAATCTTAACTGGGACCTCAGGGTGCTTCTGTGGTACAACCAAGGGGGGCAGAGGGCTGCCAGGACTGCTTGGTGCTCTGGGCAAAGGATTCGGATGCCTTTTTGTCTCCCGGCACCTCTTTGTCTTCCAGGTGTTGTTGCCATGGCAGCAGCCACCTGTCATCGCTGCACAAGGTGAGGAACGGGCGGTTCACAGCAAAAACATCCCCAAAACCCTCATCCATACACAGAATCCAGATAAATTTCCAAGTCCTGAGAACGCCTCATACTTTCCTATGTCCCTTTCTCCCCCATTCCTTCTACCTTGAGAGGAAAAATGTGTGTTTTCATTTTTTTACCAGGAAATTTGTGTTGAAATGGCAAAGGATGAGCAGCTGAATGATGAAGACCCTCTTTGTCCTCTTCAGCACCACAACCTACTTGGTGAGGAAGAAAGGGACTACAGAAAACAAATCAGAAGAGGGAGAAACAACATGTCCTGCTGCAGCAACCCTGTGGATTGATGGTGAGAGCTGGAATGACAAATTTATTTTCACCAAAAGTTTCACCAGGCCACCTCTGCACTCAGAGCTTATTGTGCTGCTTATATCGCTTGTGTCACCAAAACTTCTTGCCTAAAAAAAAAAAAAAACAATTTTTCCTTTAAAGCTCAGACAGCAGTTGACTAATTAGTGTTTCTTCCATCATTGGTGTTTTCCAGTTATGGTGTTGAACAGGGAGCTATACCAGGAACATGCAGTACACAAAAACATTCTGGGAAGAAACTGTCCCTGGAGGCAGGGATGAAGCAAGCCTAAAAGGAGAGAAAAACCTTTTCATAATCAAAGGCAACCCACTTGCAAAGAGGGAAATATCTCATCTGGGAAGAAGAAAAGGGGTTAGGGGCAACAAGAGGCTTGCCAGGACAGCAAGACTTTCTCAGTAAACAGAATTGTATTTGAACTATTCCATGTAAAACAAACAAATAAACCAAACCAAACCAAAGAAAACAAAAACAAACAAAACAAAACAAAACAAAACAAAACAAAACAAAAAACTCATAGTTTCTGACGAGCCATTCCACTAGAAAGAAGTATTTTGGTAGAAACTTCTTCTAACTGAAGTATTATGACCTTTGAAGGTCAGAAAAAAATAAAAATAAAAATTGAAGATCTGAAACAGCTTCCCAGAGTTGTCTCCTACTAATCATGGCGGTTTTTAATCCTGGTTTCTCGTACACTCCTTTTGAAGCATCTCATTCTTTCTACCTGTCTTTTCTACCTGTTGCCAGCTGAATAGTTGTTTTTATCACCAACCAGGCTCAATTACTGAGATTAATTTGGCTCAAGGTCTCACAAACAGAGGGATTCCTGTGGCTCACAGAAGCAGTCTGCAAACAAACAGGAACTAAACAGCCTCCTCTAAGGTTTAATACAATTTCAGCAGAAAAATAGGGACAATACCTTCTGTCATAAAATGCCTCTTCCACATCCTTATATTTCATATAAGTGCTGTTCACGTCTTCCAGCAGGTATCCCTAAAGCAGGAGGGGAGGTGACGAGAGCAATACAACCCACAGGTGGGTGCTCGTCAGGAAGAACCGGGATGAGAAGGAAGCGAAGCACCAGCCTTGGCTCAGGCTGTGCCTGGAGCCCGGGGACTCCTTTCAGCTCCACCTCGCATCACTTGGCTTTGAATGGGTGATTTGAAGCTTGGTGAAATTACATCACTGTAGGTGCCGGCGGGTCACTGTCACCAGTGGGCGTCAGATACCCAGGGGCCATAAAGGACTGCACTTCTGTAAGTATTGCACGTCTCTGTTAGAGAGTTTTACAAATGCTAAGTCTCCCAAAAGCAGGACCACAATCACTTGATATCTTTGGGGTCTTACATTTTTGATGGTAGGAGATGCTAAGAGCGAGAACAGGAGTTTTAGGAAGTAAAGGGGTCGTTTTATCCATTTCATTTTGCATCTATCCATAAGACTTCACTCCAGTAAAAGAATGGATCTGGGCTTGGATCAGATTTGTCAGCCATTAGTTCTGCACTCTTAGAGATGTCTGCAAAAACCCAATTATTATTATTTTGATGACAATTGAAAGAGCGTTTGCAGACTTGTGGAACAAAATGATGTAATTTAGTCATTTTCTGTGAGATCCTAATGATGCCCTAATTGAAAAATGTACTCTGATGTAATTACCCCACATCTTCATAAGCCTGCCTATGGAGCACAGTAAAAGAACTAATGGGAATATTTTTACTGTACCACGTGAGAAAAAGTCCTCAAAGTTTTACTTGTATTATGTCATGAACGTTCTGGAGATGGAAGCCTCATAAAATTAAAATATTTTCCTCATTTGATTTGGCAGCCTCTTGGGGCAGGATCTGAAGGCAGCTTTAAGCATGGAAATCAAAGACAGATTTAAAGGAGGGACTAACACAAACATGTGGGTGCCCTGTGCCCTTGTATGTGTTCGGGTATCTCCCTCAGCTTCCACCTGCAGCTCCTGGAGGATGTAGGTCTCCAACATGCTACCATTTCCCAGACCACCTGCAGATATAGGTTAGATATGGCCGAGTGCCTCAAATGGCACTGGATGCCTGCGTTTAAGCCCCTGGGCTGCTTCCCCAATGCCAGTTGTTATCCTAAGGAGTCGTTCAGCTGAACCCTGAAAGGGCAAGAGGGAAGAGGAAACGACTCCTTCTTCTCCACTTCTCCAAGTGGGAGCCACTGGTGGGCCCAGAACTCCCGGAGAGTGAAGCAGAAGATGGCCTTCCTCCTTTCCTGTCCTCCTGGCACCCACAAAAAGCTCCTGCTCCAAGAGGAGCTTGAGGAGCCAGGAAGCAGCATGAGGAGAAAACAGCAGAACCAGAATTTTCCTGTATTGACCCAAAGAGCCCCAAAAGGTCTCCCCCAGCACACTCCCTGCCTTCTTGATCATCACAGAGAGTGCGCACATCATCTCGCCATCATCTGCGCTGCATTTGCTGACCCTGGAGCATTTCCTGATTATTCAGTGAGGGATAGAGAGGCTTGTAATATATTAATAAGCAAGTTTTTTGTTTGATTGCTTGTTTTTTATTTATTTATTTTATTTATGACACGGCCTGCTCCCTGCTCTGGGCTGGAGGCACAGTGCAGTAAGTCATAATAAATATAACAAGACAGTATAAATAAGTAACCAGCTTTAATCCTAGCTGCAGAATTATTAGGCAGGTTAATGAATGGAAAATCACATTTTTGTTTTCATTGTTCAAGTTTCTCTGGAAGCTGTGATTTTCAGGGTCTTTACGTGGGACTCTGTGAAGGGGCAGGAGACAGCCAAGAGGCAGAGAGGCAGCAGTGACTCGAGCACCAGAGGGGAAGGCTGGTGCCTCCGTCCTTCACTTTGGGACCAGATGAAGTGGGGTCAGGGGGAGCAGTGTGGTGTCACTGGTTGGGGTCAGCACAGACAGCTCAAAAGCAGCAGCACCTGGGGTCACACTGGGAAATGACACAGAGAAATCCTGGCCTTTGTCCCACGTGGCACCAATTCCCTTTTAGGTACCACCGCAGCAAGTGCTGGCTGAGACCTGGGCAGGGATTTCTTTTTTGCTCATGATAAATGTTTTTATTTCTGGTATAATGCCATTTTAAGCCAGCTGTGACATAGGTTTGGATGATAACATCACTGGCACCCATCAATCTTCTCTCCTTTGGGCCACAGAGTGAGAGGTGGGGGCCAGGCTTGGTCTCTGCCCCCTCCATCAGCAAGGAGCACCATGAACCAGAGCTGCCATTCCCAGGTGATGTCCTGCTCACCCTATTTCTCCTTACGCCAAGAGAAGCTCCTCAAGAAGCTGCAGGCTGAGAAAGCCTTTCGGGAAGAGGTTCAGGGCTTTCAGAAGACAATGAAGAACTTTCGGGAGAAGATCAAGGCGTTTCGAGAAAAAATCAGAGCTTTCAAGATGGCCATCCAAGCCTTCTGGGAGGAGGAAAAGCCCATCTGGGAGGAGGAAGCTGCCTTTTTGGAGGAAGAAAATGCTTTTCAGGAGGAAGCAGAAACCTTCTGGAGGGAGTATTGTGACTTCTGGAAGCACTCGAATGCATTCTGGAAGAAGGATGCAGATTTCTGGAAAGAAGATCAGCTCCTCTGGGAGGAAGACAAAGTCCTTCTGGATGAGGACAGAGTCCTATGGGAAGAAGAAAAAGCCCTGTGGGCAGATGAAAAAGCTCTCCTGGAAGAGGAGAGAGCAGTCTGGAAAGATGAGGAAGCACTCCATGAAGACGAAAAAACCCTTGAGGAGGATAAGATATTGATCTGGCAGGAGGCCTTTGGTCCCGAGAGAGAGGACGGGCTGCTCCTGGCTGTCGCTGGGGTTGGTTCCTGGGGTGTTGCTGCCTGCAGAGGAAGAGCGTAAATTGTTCTGCTAGGCTTGGAAACATGAAAGCCACACATATGGGCATTTATTTAACAGTGCTGCACTTCAACCACTTCTCTGAAATAACATCTCTAGATATATGTGTAAATATGAGTAGTTTGCTTGCTTGTTTGTTGCTGCCATTTGCTTTAAAGCCATTGCACACATTTTCAGGACATCATTTGTTCTTTTGAGGTCTTGCAGTCTGAGCAATGGGTGGGTAAAGCCATGAGGTGAGGGTTTCATGGCTGAGATCATGTTTTGGAGCTCACAACTGCTCAGCTAACTTTTTGAAGTTTCTACCAACTGAGTCAACAGTTTATGTAGAATCACAGAATAACAGAATCACTTAAGGTTGGAAAAGACCTCTGAGATGATCTGGTCCAACCATCCCCCTACCACCAGTGTCACCCACTAAACCATGTCCCCAAGCACCACATCCAACCACACCTTGAACACCCCCAGGGACGGTGACTCCCCCACCTCCCTGGGCAACCCGTCCCAGTGCCTGACTGCTCTTTCTGAGCAGAAATGTCTCCTCATTGCCAACCTGAACCTCCCCTGGCACAGCTTGAGGCCATTCCCTCTGGTCCTGTCACTGGTTACCTGTGAGCAGAGGCCAACCCCCAGCTCCCCACCCCTTCCTTTCAGGCAGCTGCAGAGAGCAATGAGGTCTCCCCTGAGCCTCCTCTTCCCCAGCCCAAACCCCCCCAGCTCCCTCAGCCGCTCCTCACAGGCCTTGTGCTCCAGGCCCTTCACCAGCTTCATAGCCCTGCTCTGGACACGCTCCAGGGCCTCGATGTCCTCCTTGTAGTGAGGGGCCCAAAACTGAACGCAGCACTCGAGGTGCGGCCTCACCAGAGCTGAGTGCAGGAGAATATCAACTGATAAATGATGACCTTCCAATCCTCCACATTTAAGAGTCGCAGTGAAGACTCCTATGAGTCTTAATGACGGAACTCTTGCTGTTCCACCAGGTTTGGATTCTGACTCCCCACATAACTTCTCAGGAGCATGACAGGAACATTGCCTGCTTGGTTTAACCCCACACAACCTCTGCTTAGCTGACAGGGGCAGAGGATGAGATAGAAGTGGGAGAGATTACAGGAGTCAGCAGCATGTGGGAACCATGCAAGCTGGAGGGAAAGTTGGCAGCAAGTCCCTCAGCAAGGGGGAAATAAATTTAGCTGTGTGAGTATGTATGTGTGTGTAAGATCAGGAGAAGATACACGCAGGGATTTGGGCTATTATTCACCTGCTGAGCAACTACTGCCAGAGCACCCCCTTCTTCTGCAGGGTGCAGGAGCCTCTTAAAGAAAATCCTCGATAGCTGCAGTGCAACACACGGTGGATGTTGAGCAATATTTTATGTGGTGTGAGCACAGACCTGGTGCCTTCTGCTGGTAAAAGCAGCTGTGACGCAGAGCTTGCTGTTGTTCTTGCCCTGCCTTTCTGATATGTTGTTTTTTTGTGTTTGTTTTTTTTTGTTTGTTTTGTTTAGTTTTTTGTTTTTTTCCAAGAATGAACTAAATTCAGATGTTTTGCTCCTCTGAAGGCAGAGCTGGAGAGGCTGATCTAGAGGCAAATCTCCCTGTGATCCTCTGCACATCCAGGAGAGTGGGGAACAAGAGCAACAGTGACAATTTCTCCTCCTCTCAGTCAAACCAGGCTGTGATCTTTCTCTGGTATGCTAGCATTAGCAGCTCACCCCCCTTATGGGATATAATCCCATATATATGGGATTTTACACTGAAAAGGCTCAAGGACACGGTGTAGAAGCCTTTACAACTGCTGCTGAAGAATCGAGTGACTTCTGCAACTGCCAGGCATGCCTGGGCTGTCACTCAAGTTCAGTCCTTTGTGATCTGCTGTGGGATAAGGCTGGGTGTCCTGATTAATTGCGCTCAGGACAGATTATGCACTATGTCTATCCTGAAAAAAAAACATGAATATTTATTGCTCAGTGAATAACCAGCCCATAAAAAAGCCAGCTGATTCGGCCGTGGTAGGAATGCTTTGCAACCTTTGTTATTATTATTCTATTATGTAAGCCGGAGATGAAAATGACCTATTAGACCATTCAGTGCAACTTCCTGCAAATTCAGGGGACTTACGCATTCAAGCTTTATCATTTAGGTGCTATAGAGAGAAAGAACCTTTCAGAAAATAACAGTATGCAAAAAGCCCTTGTCACTTAATATATTTTAATGTCAGAAAGCCAAGAATTTATCTCAGTTATTCAAATCCACACGTCAAATTAACATCCATTTAAACTAAAATTAGGTATGTTTTCTCTCACAAAGAACTCGAAGCACATGAACTGCTCTTATGAGAGCTCCTATTCACTTCCCCCTGCACAGGAGAGCAGAGCAGCGTTTCTCTGGTGAGAATGCTGTCAGTACCATACAATGGTTGCGAAACTTGAGACATTACACATTCCAGCAGAGAAGAAACCAAAGTTTAGGCAGGAAAAAAGGGTGTACTCATACACTTTTAGACTGCTGGTAGCTCCCCCCCAAACACTGCACCCATCTGGCATCAGTGGCACTTGCTGGGGTGACATTGCTGGAGAGAGAAGCATGCCATGTACCAAGAGCTTACCAGGGTTGGTATTTCTCAGTGGGAAATTAGGGGACACCTGCTCAGCTCTGGACTGAGGATGAATTTCAGGCATGAAGCCAGTCTCTGCTGACTTTCTGGACTGACAAAAATGACGAGAGGAGTAAATAAAACAACCATTGTTGTGGTTGAAGTTTGCCACCTTTAAAAGATGCAGATGGATGCTGTAGAGCCGTGAAATTCAGAGTAAAACAATACACGAATACATGTCTCTTGGTAGAGTTGTTTGCTGGGGGGCAAGAAAGAAGAGGACATGCCTGAAGAGCTGAAGAAGTTTAAAGCATGGACTCATCTGAAGGAGGGTGGAAGGGCCTAAAGAAGCTGACAGATGCACCCATGCCTCAAAAGCTGCCATACCTGTAATGCTCTGCCCAAATGCTCGTCTAAGCAGTTTTTGCTTGCTTCATCCTCAACACTGGTGTGGTACAGCCACCACCTACCTTCTAAGGCTTCACTCATTTTAATATTTTTATGGTATCTGAGGTGAATCTCCCTAGTTGCACTTTGGATTTCTTACCTGTAGCCCTGTCCACTGCAGACATGGAGAAGTCTTTCTCTTTACCTTTTATTAATTTGTCTGATGCCTGTTTCTGTCTTCTCTATCCAACTCTCCTTAAACTAACCTGTCCCATCTCCTGTCCTCCTTCACTGACCACACACTTTACATATCTGGAAGGCTTCTGGCCCTGCTTCTGGCCCTCCCTCCAAACAACTGAAAAAACTGAGATAGATTGCAGCATCCTGATGCAATCCCAAAGATGTCAAAACTCTAGGTTACAGCAGAAGATATTGTTTTGCAGATGATATTTGTCAGGCAAAAAGAAGAAGAAAAAAAAAAAAAAGAGTACAATTTGTGTAATTTCAGAGGGATAACACCTAAATACAGGGAAACACGGTGAACCCAAACACATCTTATATGTTGGCAGTGCCAATCACTGGAAGCCGATAACTCTCCTGCTCTCCCTTTGGTGCTGTGGGAAGGCCTGGCTTGTACCAGAGCTTACCTGTCCTCTGGTGTGGCCAATGCACTTCTTATCCTTCCTTGGAAATCCTCTGTAAATTGGAGAAAAATATGGAAGTATTTCGGAAAACATTACAGAAAAATTATGTCTGGGCTTCATCCACACTGAACGCCAGCCCTGACCTCAGTCACAAGCCAACTGATGCTGATAAACCTAAAACTCATCTTTCTAACAGATACTCAGGAGTTTTTCCTTTCAAAATTTCTTCTCAAGGGATTCACAGCAGGCTATTTTGTGTTCAGGGCCACAACAGTGGAAGTGACAGACTGCAACTTTGTACCTCTAGAAACACAGAACCACCCAAAGCCCAACGTGTCTTGCAGAGGGATGGCACCAACTTCCTCACAGAGCAGTATAGAGGCTGAGTCATTAGTGCCAAATCAGCATAAATATTTGAATGGGAGAAATAAATAGCTCCTGAGCTCACCTGCACGTTTGTAGAAATGCAGTCATCAAAAACCATTCCTGACGCATCCGCGGAGCTAACCTGTGGGAGACGCAGAACAGGAAAAAATGGTGAGGAGTTATTTAAGGCAGCTGACATGTCTGCAGGTGTCATAAGCTGGAAGAGAATAAAATTAAATCTATTCAGTATATGTGTGTATATATATCCATGTGTGTGCGCGTACATCTATAATTTCCAGCTCTTCGTGTCAGTCATTGCATAGGAGGAGTGTAAAAGAGCTGTGACTCACAAGAAATTGGAGGTATGGAGAGCATCCAGCCAGAAATACAAATCCTGCCACTCTGCCAAGAGGCAAGGCTGAGTTGTTGAGGAGTCAATGCAGAGGGTGTAACAGAAAGAGAAGAAGCAAATTAGAATCAAATAACAACAAAAAATAATCATGTTTTTGACCTTTAGACTTCAACATCTACTTTGAGTTGGAGAGGAACCACTGAGAAGATGTATTTTTTAAACAACTCTGTAATGCTGAGAATCTCTCCTCTCTTTTTGCCTTTTCTTATTTTTCCATTACTTATTGATTGAAGCAGGAAAATTATTGCCAAAGAGGGAGAGAACTACGGATTCTTGAAATATGGGGACTTTGGGGGAAGATTTTGGTCCTGATCCAGAAGTTTTCTCAGTCTACGCAATCCCTCAGAGTACTCAGAATATCCCAAGGCCTCATCTAAATCTGTATATAAAAATACGAAAAAAAAATAAAATAATAAAATAAAAATCTAAATCTGTATTTAAAAAGCTGTGATTCTGCTGGATCTTCAGAAACCATGGTGGCAGTTTTAAAGAAAAACATAGCTTGTGTCTTGGATCTTCAGCTTTGCACTACACTACCAGTGACACAAAGCCACCAAGCAAACAACCGACCTCCCTTGGCTGCAAACTATCCTCTTCTTTGTGATTTTTTTGCCCCCTGCTCTACTCATTGAGCTGTTCTACCTCTGCTCTTGGAAGTGGTGCTTTGGTTCCTCCCACCAGGAGCCATGCACCTAAGGATGGGCCAAATCGCAGCAGTAATGCTGGGGACCTCAGCGAGGGGCTGTGACACCGTACCTTTCATGGCACCACCTTCATTAGTTCTTCACCATGCTGCTCAAGGACAGCATGCCAAAAATTAATCTCACACAGCTATCCACCCTCCAAGTCTTTAACGTGAGCTATAGCATCACGATTTTCTTATCCTGCGGCACAGCTTTCTGAGCATTTTCGCGTGGGAGCTCTTCCAGTAGAATTACTGTTATTATTATTATTCATGTGAACACATTTCCAGGGCGCTGCTCAGGTAGACTGAGAACACTGAAATAAAAGTTGGGATGAAAAGCTGTAATTTAGCTGCTCATCCTGCCAGTAGATTTCCAATTCATGCATGTGTTTTGTTTTGTTTTGTTTTGTTTTTTTTCCCCTTGTCCTTACAGATGGACCCACACACTCGCACCCTGACTGCCTTACTACAGGCTGAAGGAAATGAGTAAGACCAAAAGTAAGCAGGTGCCTCTTTTGTGAGCACACACAAAAAAGCCACTTTCCCTATAGGCTCCATTACAATGTCAAGCTGCAGCCCAGACACACAAAGTCACACTGCAGAGAAAGCTGTAAGTTCCCCAGTTGCTTCACACCTGCCATATGCACATTTCATTTTTCAAGTGATTATTACTGGACTTGCATCCTACCAAGATACGCGGCCTTTTCTTCTCAGCACCACTCAGACTTGCATCTGTGCAGCCTGCAGCTAGGTTTAATTTAAAAAGGCAGCCCCAACAGCAGCCCGAGGGAAAGTCATTAATACTGTGCAGTAATTAAGAGATGAAGAAACAGTTGCGTGACCTGACTCTTCACACAGAGCAGCCAAGGAGGGACACCTCCCCAAGAGGAGACGTAATCAAGGATAGATGGAGACAGACACAATTAACAGTGTGGATACAGCTTGAAATACATCCCCCTCCCTGCAAAGCAGACATGGCCCTGGTAGGGAGCAGCATGGGGAGAAGGAATTTGTGTAAACCGATGAAGGTGTAAATAACAAGGCCTGCAAGGATCCCTCCATGGGGAAGCAACAGCCCTGCACCACCCTGCTCAAAAGCAGCAGGATGCTTCCCACCCAGCACATATCGTGCTGCCCATTCAGGGGTTTCTGCCTTGAAAATCCAAGGGTGACAACTGCCAGGAGTCCCTAGGAGACCCCTGCTTCCCAGGGCACAGCTCCCTCAACCCTGCAGCCACTTTCTTCCCACAGCACCAGCTCTGGAGAGGTCAGTGGGCTTTTGTGTGCATCTTTGGCTGGTGGGTTCATGGCTGGGGGAGCAGCTCCCTGGTGCTCGTCTCATGTCCCCACACCTAAGTGACCCCACAGAACATCTCAGGAGTGCACCACCCACCTCCTGGGTTCTCTTCCAGGCACAGACCCACAGACCTGGTGCACTCATCAGGGATGGTGGAGGACTGGCGTGGGCAGACACAAACTGAGCCAGGAGTCGGGACATGGCCATGGCTTCATATACATGGATGGAAGGGACCAATCCTGGATTTTAATGCCAGAAACCAGTCTTTACAATCACCTGGCATTTTTAGCATCCAATCCAAGAACCTCACAGAACAGCATTTATAACCTACTCCAACCAGATTTGACTGGGGGACAGCAGGTGAGGAGATAGCTACACCACCTCTGCATACTTATTCCCACATGTTGCACAGTTGCCATCTCCTCTCTCACAGACATCTGTGATTCAGCTCCCATCACAAGCACTTTCTACCAGCTGAGCATCTGACACTCTCCAGCAGTTTTATCCTATTGCTCTTCTGTGCACTAAGGACTAATGTGTCTGTAACAGGCTGGAAAATGAGCAGTCTGTGCTACCAGTGTGCATGGCCTGGGTGAATACTGTTGCCATCCTGGAAGTCCAGGGGCACACCAGTGTCCTTGCCCAGAGTGCTGCAGTTTACCTGGGAAGGAAACACAGGCAGACATGACACAGATAGGTCTGGATGTCAGGGTAGGACAGCAACCACAATATAAACCTAAGCTCTGGACTAGGATCCACAGAGTCAAAGAGTGACAGCAGGGCTGAGGCTGTCAGGGAGCTCTGGAGGCCCCCGTCCCCAAGCCCTGCTCCAGCAGGGCCCCAGTGCAGGGTGCCCAGGGCCCCGTGCAGGCGCCTTGTGCCGCTCTGCCAGGAGGAGCCCCCACAGCCTCTCTGGGCAGCCTGGGCCAGTGCTCAGCCGCCCGCCCAGCACAGAAGTGCTGCCTGGTGCTCAGAGGGAGCCTCCTGCCTGCCCCTTGGTGCCCACTGCCCCTGGCCTGGTATCCATCTTCAAAAATCTTACAGGAGACAGTGTCAAAGGCCTTACTGAAGGCCTGTCTGACAGCAGGAACACATCTCTCAGAGGGCTGACCCTGGGTTTTGGGACACTACACAGGGCAGTGACCACAGCAAGGCCATGGCCAGGAAAATCCAAAGAGACAACAGCTCCAGCCAGGGTAACTCTCCTCATAACGTGCCTACTTGCTGCCGAACAGCAAACAGTGAGAAATATATGCAATGTTTGGCTGCTGAAATGATTTGCATTTTATGTAGTGGTGCTGGGCCACTCTGTTGAGTGCTGGCATGTGAAAGTATCAGTTCACAACCTCAAGTACAGAGACAATAGCTGGTGCAGCACACATTGCCATTGGTGCATATTTTTAGACTGTTGTAGGCGTTTGCAGCCATTTTGAAGTGCCTTGATAATTTTGCAGACTTTTTTTTTTTTTTTTTTTTTTTCCAGCAGGAATTAAGATTGCTTCCTGAGGGGTCATATAATGAACAGTGTGCAAAAAAAAAAAATGACCAAAAGACTCTGTTTTCCTTTCAGATCAGGGCAGGCCTTTGGGGCCTACTGCAATGCTGAGGCTGCACAGCCATGGCTTCTGCTTGTTTCTCTGAAGGGCTTTGAGATGTCAGACACAGCATTTTTTGTTACTCTGCCCATTTTACCATGCTCTCAAGCATCCTCCCTTCGCTCACAGATGGTCACATCCAGAAGCTTTCTTGGGGCCAGGGACATGTTTGAAAGAGAGACTTGGGCTATTGGGCAAGGGAAGACTCCAATACACAAGAGGCATTTGCCTTTAAGGATGTGACCTTAAAGGTAAGAGCAACCTTAATTCTCTTTCAACCAAGTTCTGCAGCTGGCAGCAGTTTGGTGCTGAGCACCAGCCAACCAGCCACTTCCAAGGCGCCAGAAGTTTTCTAGCACTTAAAAATCCATCAGAGAAATCCTGCAGATTTGTTAAGTCATTGCACTGTGAAAATCCTCCCATGCCAGAGGGACATCTGAACCAAGAGGGACATCCAACGTCAAAACCAGCTCCATGGTTTGTCCACAAAAAGAAAAGGCAGCAGCGTGACCCTGGTGACAATAAACACTCATCATTTGGATGATTAAGTCCTAACCAACCCCCCCAGCGTTTGTGTTTCTGTGCTGGATGCCATCAGTAATTCTGTCCCCCCTCACTGATTAGTTATTGTTCATAATGAGAATCCACTTTCCAGTTTACCTCACCAGGCAGCCTCACCGTATTCATCATCACAGCATCCAAATATCCACTGCTGCAATTGCAATCAAAGTGAGAGATGATCCGTGATATGGTTTTTCTCTCATTCCCCAGAGCTGGCCAGAAGGAAACAGCAGTGAGAGACAAAATGACCCTCTTGCTTTTAAACATGCCAGGCACAGCCTTCGGGGAGCTGGAAAAAACAGACCTCTTGTATTGAACTGTAAATTGTTGGTGCGGGATTATGTTGGGCTATTTACATTTTACTGCATTGGCCCAGCATAGGCCTTTTTTTTTTTAATTTTAATAAAGGAGTTGGCTTCTGAATGTTATCAGCCAAGCTCTTGAGGATTTGAAAAGCATGCCCAACCAGTCTACAAAAAGGAAGAGCTGCAGAGGTGGAAGCCGTACCCCAACAGGCGTGCAAGGAGCCAGGCTGGAAGCTGGCTACATATCCTGGCTACTGTGGGTAGCTGTTGTAGTTGTTAAAGAGCTTGTAGTTATCCTGCCCAAAGCACAGCCAGAAGACAACTATTTACAAGTGAGGGAAGGTCCAGATGGCAAGATACTACATCAGCAATAAGGCTGCACCAGTAGTCCACGTGCCATGTAGCTGTCCCATGACACAGTTCAAAATATAGCGTAGCTCAGATCTTACTACATTTTATGGGTTTTCTCAAATAACTAAGAGTAACCTTGGGCCAAGATAAAGAGAGATTCTAGCAGGGCTTAGGCATGGCCTAAAAACAGCACTGTTTTTTTTCTCAGTATTATTTTCATCCTTAAAGAGAGTTTTAAAAGTATTTCAGGAACATTGAGTGTTTCCAGTGAACATGCAGGTGGATGCCCTGAAGCTCTCAGGCAGGCATCCTCCAGGCCTGGCCATGCCATGGGGAGATGATGCCAGCTTGGAAAGACCAGGGCAGCAACTCATTCAAAAAGGGCACAGCCCATGCAAACGCTTTCTGAAGCAAAGTGGGTGGTCACCCATAAAGATATTTCTTCAGTGTGCCCGTGAGTGTTAAGAAGGCCTGCGGTGCTCATCATGGCAGTGAAGCCATGAACAGACTTGGAGAGAAGCTGGTAAATGCTGGTGGATGTTCATGACCTCTTCCCAGCTCTCAGCTTGTAGGGGCAGGGACAAGCAAGATCTTCTGTGAAGGTGAAAGGTGTAGCCCTGGGGGATGTGTGATCCCAACACGGTGCCTGCACTCCTCAGCACAGGGCCAGCGGTGGTGGGAAGAGGACATCTGATGTGGACACAGAAACGGGATGTCCATGTGCGGTTTTGTGGCTGAAATGCCTTCTCCAGCTTTCTGCGGCCATGGGAAATGCTGGTTCCTGTAGCCAAGCCAAGGTTTTTCTGTAGGAAAACCACCTACCAAGTCCTTGCTAATTGCTTTTGTGGTAAATTCAGTGGGGGCTGAATGCCACTAACAAGGATAGCTGCTCTGCAATTAATTATCTTTGGAAGGAACTGGGATTCAGCCAAATGCCAATGAAGTCAGAGGGAAATGGGAGCTGCACCACGCACGAAGCAGTGAAAGAGTTTCACCTGCAGTCTAAGAGCTGTAGCGTTCCCTTCACAAAACCAGGTGGATACATCTTTCTGCAGTTCTTTGCAGCCACTTGTCACACCAGAGCTAGCCATTCCTTCTCCAAGTGGTGTCACTAGCATCCTGTGCCAATATTTTAAAAGAGAAACTTACCTAAGATGAAAGACTAGCAGAAGATGGAAGGAAACATTATCAGCCAAAGAGAATGGCTCATCCAGCACATGGGTATTGACTATTTGGATAAACAGCCCAGAGGTCTTGCCTAGGTCTCCTTTGTATTTCAAGAAAGCTCAGCCAGCCTCCTCTTTTCCAAAGCATCCCGCCTCATTAGAAACACCTTTTTTTAAGAAATCATTTGTGTGGAATTGCTTTCAAAGCACAGGAGAGGGTAAGGCAGGCAACCTTTCTCTGGGCTAATAGATGAGAGCTGTAAACATCAGACAAGGGAAATGTATGATCACCCCAATAAAAAGCACTCTCACAGTCACTGCTGAGTTACTGGGAGATAAGCAGTTGTCTTTGTTCCCCGTGACTCTCGGCTGCTATTAGCCAAATGAAATAATTACAGTTATTCAGACCAGGCAGTTTAAGATTCCTTCCCATGCTCCTGCTCCACTGCCCCACTGATCTTTGTGTCGAGGATTTACAGGTCTGAAATTTGTGAAGAGACCCTGCAAACACGCTCAGGGTTTGGCACAGTAAGAGCGCACGGAATTTACTGCACATCCTGCCTAAAGCTTACCTGCAGAGGGACCATGGCCATTTCTTCCAGTTTCTAGGAAGAAAAAACCCTACCAAATCTGACTTACATCAGCCCCAGTCACACCTCGGGTACTACACCTGAGTCCTGCTGATCTGACCAGGCACATCCCAAACTTCAGAGACTGCAAGGAGGTTTTTTCTCTCTGTCAGTAAGGCAGGAGAGGGGTTTGTTTGTTGTTGTTTGTTGTTTGTTTGTTTGTTTGTTTTGGTTGGGCTGTTGCTTTTTGGTTTCTTTTTGCCAAACTGGGGGATTCATTACAAAAACACCGTGGCCATTTGCAGCACCAAACACGCACATATGCAGCACAGGAGATCGAACGAGGACAGCCGTTCGATCGAGGTGCAGTCGTTCTCATTACACCTGCTGCCATCTCTCACGAGTGTTTTAATTCCTAAAGAAGTAAGTGGAAGGGCAGCAATCACAGCCAGCGCTGTCATTAGCGCGGACGGGTAAATGTAACACTCGGGTATTGCAAATGCTCTGGCAGAACTTTTCATCTGTTCCTTTCATTACCCTTCAGGTTTATTAGAGGCCTTTCCGGCGTGTCTCTTTTCTGACTTATTCATCCAAGAATGACGCCGAAAATGCTTCAAGAGCTGGTGAGGATGGAGAGGGGAAGAAGCTGTTGGAGAAGGAATGATCCGTGTCTGAATCAGAGAGTAATGCTTTGTCTGCTGGTGAGCTGTTCGGTTTGTTCATGTGCTTTTATGAAGCTAAGTGAGCTCTTTTAAAGTCCCCTTTTTAATTATTTTATTTATTTATTTATTTTTTTAAACAAACTAGCCAAGCAGGGCTGTAGCACAAAACGTCTGCTGCCTGCTGGGGCAGGCACTGCTCAGGCCACTCAGCCCCTGCCGTGGTTCAGCCTCATGCAAAACACGACCAACACTTTCCTCGTGGAAAAGGTTTGATGTCTTATTGCTGTGAAGCCTCTTTATCTCAGGGCTTTCTCTCATTACTCTGATGATTGCTCAAGAGCAAGCTCACGTTTCTACTGCCTTATATTTATCTGAATTGCTTAGCACAAATGCTGCTGGTGTAGACTTTCTTACTGCAACTTGACCTTGACCAGGGTGGCGTTGGCCAGGTCACCTTTACAGCCAAAACCTGCCTCTCTGCTTGGCATGAGGAAAGCAGCACAGCACCCAGAAGCCTTCCTTCCCTACCACTGCTTCATCCCTAAGATGGAGAAGGCTCAACCTCCGTTTTCTACAAGCAGAACAACCAAACGACAGCCTCTGAGCAAGTTACTTGTGGCACGAATATATTGGCAGCTGTACGTTTTTTTTTGTTGTTTTTTTTTTTTTTTTTTTAATCCTCCTGCCATACAGAGAGGATAAAATTCCCGACACAAACGGCAACTCTGCAGCAGGTACCTGCCATAATTACAGTAATTATGTTGTCTCCTATGAATCGGTGACAGTATGGGCTTAATGAGCCGCTTCCTGTTCGGCAGGTCGCTCCCAGCCCCTCAGATTTGCAACTGCAATGCAGAGCTGTCTCCGAATAACGTTAACCCTTGCGAGGGATGTGAGCACGCTGGGGATGTGCCCCGTGCATGGCCAGGTCTCCCTCCCTGCCAGGAAAGCCTCCACAACCTCACCAACCTTCCCTGCAAACCCCAAATCCCCTGCCCTTCGTGCTGGAGATGCTCAGCCCTACAAACCACCCCACTGACATGCCAGGAATTGAGGAGGATCGTGCCGTGTCCCTCAAGGGACCTCATTAAATCCACAGGCTTAAGTATGATGAAGGTGTAGGGAGGAGCGGACCCCTCATCAGATGCAATTAAAATCTGCTGTATTATTAACATAATAAGGGAACGGTGCCGGAGGAGGTCTCAACAGGAGAGCAGGACTCCTCCTGCCTGCTGGTAGCCCGATGGGGACAGGGCATGGCAATGTATTCCCCCAAAGAGCAGAAATGCCTAAAAATATAACAGAAGTAGATCAAGAACTGTGAATTTTAAAGCAACTTGCTTTAAGAAAAGCGGAAACCAACCATCCTATAACCAAAGGAGGCTTGGGTGATGCTCTCAACTGTGCGTATCCAGCCCCTGTCCCATGTCCCACACTCTGTTCGGGGTAAAAAGAGATGACGGTGAAGGACAAGTAGTTTGGTGGACTTCTTTCAAACCCAGCCCATCTCTTTGTTTTTTAGAGAAGTCATCTGTAAGTGTCTGGAGGCCTCAGATGTTCAGATTTATGCCTACATTTGTGTGATAACTCCCATGAGAGGTGCAGCTGAGGAGCGTTGAGCACGTGCCTCCGACTCAAAAGGACTGGCAGAAGGATCGACAGTCAGCCACTGACTGATTTCAAAAGGATTTACATTTGGGCTTGGTGTGACTTCACCCAAATTATGATTCTGCGTAAAACAGAAGCCAACCAAACAAGAAGTCTTGCACCCTCGGGTACCTGGGGAGCTCAAATTTCTGCCTGAAGGCGTGGGTTGGTGCTGAGCACGCAGCCAGGGACAGGACACTCAGCCTTCCTGCAGCTCTGCTCCTCTCCTTACATTGCAGCTTGTCAAAGGGAAAAAAAAAAGAAAAGAAAGCTAACAATAATTTTAGCAGACAGCACATGCGGAGCTGTCAAATAATACAACCAAGGTAGCAATTCAGAGCTCCGTGCAAATAAATGCTTGCCTGAAATCCTCTGTTCCCCAGCTAGATAATGTCAAGTCAACCCAAAAATTTAGGCATGCTGTATTCTTTGACTTAAGCTGCCCCCTTTGCATCTTCCTTCCCCTCGTGGCTAATGAGTCAACGAGCACTGACTGAGCTGGATTTTCAGATGCTTTGCAGATGAAGGGGATTCTCCGCCTCGGGCCGAGCCTGCAGTGACATCTCGTGGTCCCCTGCGATGTGGGGTGCTGGCTCCAGGTGGCACAGCCCCAGCCAGGGCCACGCAGCCACCTGGGCTGCTGCACTCACTGCTAATAACCAGCACACGCTGATAATAACCAGCACATATCTCCCAGGGGAGATTCCTTAGCCTGGGGCAGCTGAATGCCCAAGCGAGGAAACAAAACGCACACCTCCTCATGCCAAATCCCTTCCCCTTTACCTGGGAAAACTCCAGAAATGATCCTTTTGTGCATGAACAGCTCATGAAAATCAGATCATTGCTCAGAGAGCCTGCAGCTGGGCTGTGCTTGCCTGCAAAGCCCCGGTGCTTTGAACTCGAGACAAGGAGAGGAATCATCTCCCTCCTCCTGCCTTTGTACCTGTCTGGGACTCGCATACAAGCAGGATGCTTTGCCCTTCACTTCTTTTGTTGTGGCTCTCAGATGGTTTCCACTGAAAAACAGCATGCTTGGGGGTGGTGTCTTAGTAGAGGAAATTAAACCGGACATCTCAGCGTTATCTCATTTACCATCCTGCACTCCACCGTATTATTTCGCCGCCTACTCATTTGTTTTCCTCACGCACGAGCCCATTCAGAGAGAATCCCATCTCTCTAAGACTGTTTAGTCACGCAGAGGATGCGATCAGCCTGCACAGAACTGAGATCACACCAAGGGAATCGCTTCTTTTCCCTGAACTCGGGGCACCAACATTGTTATGTAAAACAATAGCAAGAGGAGGAAAATGGTTGGAAACCATCACTGAAACACTACGGATCTGCTGCACTAAGAATCCCATGGAAACCAAAGCAACAGCAACTTACCCTCTAAGTGTCTTCTGTGTTAATAAATATATCTATAAATATATACAGGCAAAGACTCACTACTTTTTCCAAGGCAAAATAACTAGACAGCAGCAAAGATTTAGAGAAAATAATGTCACCCCTGCAGCACGGCTGTGACATTCCTGTGTGTTGGTTTATCATCAGATAAATCAATGTTTAGGCTCAGATCTGCAGCACCTGAGTCACGCCAGGGGAATGTGCAGAATTTAGACACTGAAGACAACAATTGGGATTTGAAAAGCCTCTCTGTGCTCCCCAATCCATCAGAATGTTTAATCCTGGGAAAAGGGAGGTGTGAGGTGTATGGGTGAGCAGCCAGGGCACTGAGCTGAGGGCTTACCTGCTTACGTTTCTTATTCTCAGGTCCTTATGTTCGCATGTTTTCTAGACTTCTCCTAAGTCTTGTTGCTCTTTTCTGAACCGTCTACAACATTTCCTAACAAGCGTGGCATACAAAACCAGAGCTGCAGCTCCAGCTGATCCCTCACCAGAGCCGAACAGTTGTTTTATGTCATGTAGGTGACAACCTTTACGCACCTCTGTGTATGTGTCCACTTTACAGCACCACAGCGCTGCTAGAACGGGTCACAAAACAAGCACAAGACAACCACTTGACCTTTTCTCCTGCCAGGCTGACCTTTAATTCCTCTCTGTCCTCTCTGCAACATTTGTCAGTCCTGTCCGATTTCTCAGGATGATTTGGGATTCTAATTCCACCCTTCAGCATGCTTACAACCTTACCTGCCTCAATGCACGGAGTAATTGTCTTTTTTTCTGCTTACTCTGCCTGAACTAGATCTCAAAGCAGTCAATCTAATCAGCCACAAAATCTCTTACCCATCACCATAATTTTGGATGTGTGTATAACGTGATTTTTGGCTTAAACTATCTTTCAGACGTGTTGCATTAATAAGCAGAAGACTAATCTAGCCGGCAGACTGGTCTGAAGTTCCAGAAAGCGGTGATCAAGTCAACAATTTAATCAAGTAAGCCTTGGTTCTGCTGCGGTCTATCACTTTATTTTTGGTGCACCCCTCCAAAATCCAACAACAACAAAAACCAAGACACGCAGGCTTTGTTTGTTTGAAAAAAAAAAAACAAAACACCAATTTTTTACTGTAAGCACTGGTAAGAAAACACAACGTAGTGAACCAGTAGACCACCTTCCCCACAGGGCCATCCGTAGGCACCTGTGGCATGTTTGAAAAGTGCACGCTGTGAAAGTAATCTCTGCATATAAGGACATTTTACAGTTTTAAAACAGATTCGTAATTATATTTAAGGCAATGCTGTTGATGTTTTCCGAGGACAGCTCAAACATAATATTAAGAGGAAGAGAGAACAGGAAGACCTGCCTGATGCTTTAGGAAGAGCCTTCTTCCTGACTTGTAAAACAAAAACCATTAAGAGGAGCAGGATTTGAACCCCCACGGGAAACAGTCCTATATGTAAGTCAGTGAAATTAAATGCTTACTTCACATTGCTCAGCACAGTAATTTCTGTTCTTTCACCTCTTAAACCAGATCATAAAACTCTGGTCTGCTTGCTTCAGAGTCCCACAGTCCAGCAGCACAGCACCACGGGACCAGATTCAGCGCACTGAAGCAGTCGATTGCCCTGACTGATCCCAAAAGGTGTTAAGGGTAAAATGTGACATTCAGAGTGACAAAGTTACTGCCAGCTTTGGTAAAGATGTTAAAGTGAAAAACATTTGTTCAGCACCTTCATTTCTTATTAAACTAGAGAAAAGATGAAAATTAAAACCAATTCAAAACATGAAAACCCATTTGCATTCAAATTCAAGCTATTGCAGATCTTTTTAGCTCAAGCCCTTCTGTCATCAGAAACAGTAAATTACACTGCAGTTAAGTAGAAGTCCTGCATTTTAAGGCTGCTTTTCCACCACGTCCCATTTAACCTTTTGACTCCATTTTAATCAACACACAAACTGGTCTTAACATGCAACGAACTTGCTCCATCCAGCCATGCTGGAGTCACACCGACATCAGACCTAGTCCTGCTTTCAGCCACTCACGCTGAAAAATTCTTCACCCAGTCCGAGGGAAGAACAAGCCGACTGTCCAATTGTCCAGGATGTCAAAGGATTCTGCAAGGTATCCACAGGAAACTGCTGCACTAACTTGGACCAGGAATTGCATTAAGAACGGAATATTCCTAGTGACTTTAAGGAGTTTGTCCCAAACAGGAATATCTGTAAACGCAGTCAGTGAAACACTGAAGCATTTTTGGTCCAATAAGATGCACACGAATCCTAAGTATAAAGTGCTCTCACAGTAGTGTGACTAGTTAGGATTCTGCTTAAAAATACAGCTTCCAACCACAGAGCTCTTTATGCCACGGATATTTTCACTTGGACAGAGAAATTAGTACTTGGAAGCTCTGAAAAATATTTTTGCTTCACGTACTCTTGAAAGAATAAAGTTAAAAACAGTGAAAAGTATGAAATTTGGTGCCCAGCAAGCAGTCCAGAAGAGAGAAACTCCATTAAACTCTGAAATTTTACATTATTTCAGTATTTGCTGTGTGCAAAGGAGCCAGTTCACTACAGAGCCCCAGATTCTTTCAGTGACTGGACGTAACTGGTGGCCTGAAGGAATCCACAACCCATACAACTCAACACCAGACTGAGTTGCAGTCGTTTTGTGAGCTGAAGGAACAACTTCGCTTATAACCTTGAAGATCTTGATGGCATAACTCAGCTCCTCTCGTCACTGGGATGTTTCCTGCAGCACTAAGAACACGGTGCTTCAGATGTACTGCTCTTCATCTCTGCCGTTCATGAGCAGCGACCACTTGTCCCCTTCCTCCTCAAAAAAGCCATTACGTCTGGGCAGCTTGTCTGAAGTCAAAGAAGAGAGAGAGACTTGACTGATCTGATCCCAGGGAGCGGGTCTGGATGAATCCCTCCTCCTATCATCCATCCCGATGTGAACACTGATTTGGGAAGGAGTCAGTGGCTTCATGCGGCCTTGAGCTTGTGCCTCGTAACTTTCTGTGTCTGGCTTCTTATAACTAAGAAGAGAGAGAGAAAAGACATTTAATATCAAGAGGTCAATGTGTGGAAGTGACTTTGGCATTACAATAAGTCAGAAACTTCTCATAACCTGAGAAGTTTGCTATCTGCACTTCATACAAAATATTAATGGCTAAGAGTGGTGATCACATGGCATTACGACAGTTCAAACAGTAAACGAGAAGGTGTCTCAAAATGAGGTTTTTATTCGAGACTGTGATCTCACTGAGCATTCACAGGATCAGAATCATGATGCAGTAACAGATTTCCTACATTAGTTGGCACTGCACTGTACACTACAAAAGGCCCAAGCTACAGTAGAAACATTTGATGGTTTGGACTAATTTCAGAAACTCTAAAAATTTTGATTTTAAAAAGATGCGTGTTCACAAAGCTCTTAAAACTAGGTCCATTGCAACTGCACCCAAAAAATGTAGAATAAAATTTAATAGAATTTGAAAAATCTTGTTACATTTCAAACAGTCACTCACTTCCAATAAAAGAAAAGCAGGATGCTTTCACCAGCTGCAAGGGCCAAAAGAATAAACATACTTTGCTTCTTTTTCTCCTTGGCTAAATTAAAAAGACTAAGTAATAAAAGCAGGTGCAAGTCTTTCAAAAATCATTTACTGCTACTTTATGGAGAACTCTCATTTGAATTATTTGTTCGGTTGATATCCACAGCAAGAACAGCACCAATCATTACCTCCCTTGGTACTGAACTTGGTTCACAGTCTCCAACACAGCTGCCCTTGTGGCATCCACTCAGTACTTCAGCTGATAATTAAAGACTCAATATAGTCTTAAGTCTGGGTGTGTTCATGATAGTGACATCCATCTCTTTTGGAGCCAAGAATTAGACAGAACAGCCCCGTGCTAAAGGGCTGTCAGGTGTTTTTAGGTATACAAAGCCCAAACTACTGTCTCGTTTGAGCTGCTGACAGCCCCCCAGTTGCTCAGTGTAAGCCCACTTGCCATTTCAGCTGCAGGGAGGACAGCACGACGGACACAGAGGAGGCTGCCATCGCAGCTGATCCCATCCAAGGCTGAAGCACGAGGCCGACGGGCATGAACACACCTAGCAAAAGAGCATACAGACGTCAGCCAGGGCAGCTTGTCCCTGCGTATCACAGAACAGAGCAACGTGACTTATTGAGACCTCTAGAAATACAACCAGATAAACATGTATTTACTTAGTTTTAAATATTTCCCTTCAGTTGCAAGGGCTGGGCTTTGCACAGATTCAGCTACAAGACTGCAGCCACAAGGTAAGCCTATTTGTCCCTTCTGCACATATGAAAAAAGCAAAAGCGATAGAAAGACAAAGCAACAGCCAGGCAAACGAGGGAGAACTTACTGACAAAGAAAAAGAGAACTGCTAAAAGTAAGTTTTAAGTTGGAATTTGGAGCATGAGAAGATGTCTGACAGAAGCACGGAGAATCTAAACAGTATGAGAGAAAATGTGCAGTTCAGGCTGAATAAAAGAGCGAGCACCAAGAAGTGGGATGATCTCTCTCATGAGAGGTGGTTTAAAATATACTAAAACTGATCCCCAAGTACTGCTATGTAAAATAAGAGCTTTTTTATTTTTTTATTTTTTTTTAACATATAAGAATTCACTCATAAGAGCTTAAAATTGGGAGAATATAGACTTCTACCAACATAAACATCTATAAACGTATATATTTTGTCCTCCCTCCCTCTGCCAAGGCTTAGATGCTTCAGGAACCTCTTTTCAGTTCCTTGAGCAGGAAATCCTGCAAGAGACACCACAGAGCTGAGCACTGCTGCTGTCTTCCTCAGGCTGAGCTCCAGCAGCCACTCACCTGCTGCTATTGGTATTCCAAGCAGATTATAGATTAAGGCAAGAATCAGATTTATCCGTATCCTTCGTACTGTTCTCTTTGATAAGTGAATACTGGCAACAACATCTAGCAAGTTGTTCTGCAAGACAGAAAAGCATCGAAAGGTTTCCACACGCAGTCTTCAGAACACCGAGCTAAAAAGAAGAGCAACAAAGTGATGAAAGAAGCCAGGTCAAAACCGTAGTGCTCACTCGGATGAGAACAACGTCTGCTGCTTCAATGGCAACGTCGGTGCCCGTTCCAATCGCAATTCCAATGTCAGCCCTGGCTAGTGCAGGGGAATCATTGACTCCGTCACCAACCATTGCAACCTTCCGCCTCTCGTTTTGGAGCTCCTGGACTTTTGCAACCTTGTGAGAAGGAAGAACCTCAGCGAAGACTTTTTTGATCCCAACCTACGTACAAAGAAAGAAACGCGTGCTTGTTGGTGACATGCTTCACGCCAAAAGGAAAGGCCACCTGCTGTTTTTAGGGAAAAACAAACACCCAAACTAATTCTGGTCAAGGCCACACTTGCAAGTGGCACAGAAAGCTGATGACCAACATGTTTTTAGTGTAAAAAAGGGATTGATTACAGTCCCCTTCATCATTACCACAGAGAGGCGGGCAAACCACACACTGCCCTTGGCACATGTCAGAGTCATCAGGCACTTACACTAGGGAAAACACACATCAACCTAAATATGCAAGTCTCAGGGAAACTGAAAATAAAGTAGATGGCTGGATAAATTTACCTGTCCACACCTCAACTAACCTGGAGATGCTTAACCAATAGCTTAGTGCTGCAGTTGGAGAACAGAACAGAGGTGGGTGTACTAAAGAGGGCCGTGACAACACCCCTGGTCAGGCTGCTTCATCAGGTAGAGATCAGCTTTTCACTACAAGAGGTAGAAGTTACCTTTTATGTTTCAAAAAGTAACATTTGAAAAGTAGCTCCCCATTTTTCCATTGGAAAGGAAGTAAGTGACAAAATTTCAGTGAAAACGTGGGTTGGCATAGAGTAAGCTCCTTTGAAAACTTCACCTGGGTGCCCGCAGCCATAAATCAAGGTCCATTTCTGAAAAACTTCTTCCCGTAACAAAGAAAGGTGGGGTGGGGAAGCACTTGAAAACAACTGAACGCAAAGATGAAAGAGGGAATTAAAATACGATCCCAACTTCCAGATCCCAACTTCCCTTACTGGGGACAGCACTGAATGCTTGTCTTCACTGAGGTCTTAGTGCAGTCACTGGACTTTACAACTCCACCTGATTTTCAGTCCAGTTCAACAGACGTTAACCTTTCTTTAACACATCCAGGGAAACTCTGCTTACTCCCAACCCACTGGAACGAGCAGATCCTTGGAAGCCCATCACACATTTTTTTTTTAAATGCAAAAAGGTACCTGAGTAGCAATGGCTTTTGCAGTTTTTCTGTTGTCTCCTGTTATCAGCACCACGTCTATTCCCATGTTTTTCAGCGTGTGCACAGCAAGGGCTGCCTCCTGCTTGACAGTGTCTGCTATGGCAATCATTCCACACAGGGCACCTTCACAAAGAGACATCCTGCGTTAAAAACAGCTTTGGGCAGCAAAGGGGCAACAAAAGTGTAGGACTTTCCCTCCATCACACCACGGTGGCTTGTAAAGCAACATTTTCTGAGCAGGATTGGCTTTCAGAAGCCTGAACCACCATCTGAAGTTTTCTAAGCTATGGCCCCTTTCTTACACACACACACACCTCTCTTTTATCTGTTCCAGATCTAACAATAGGCTCCTTTGATAAAACTCCTGGACCAGGAAGAAGGGGAAAATAGGGGAAAATAAGGGGGTGGCTTTTAAACATGCCCGACTGATAGGTTTTATGGCCTGGACAAATATGATTGAGGGCCAGAGAATGTTTTGTGCCCAGGTCAGGTGCTGAAGCTATTCCTCCAGGAAGCAGTGCATTTGTTTTTATATCCCCTAATCTTTCAGGGTTGGATCTCTATCACAATTAATTACTTCTCTACAGGAATGCTGTGCCCAACTTCCAACACATCGACTGAAAGGCATTTCTGTGTTTTCTTCACATGACTTACAAAAATCCCATGCTGTGTGACTGCACGTGACTTACAAAAATCCCATGCTTACTTTTTCAAAAGTAAAGCCTTAACAAGGTTTCAGTCCCCAGTTTCCCCGGTCACTATCACTACCAACAACAGGAACTCCAAGGGTCCTGATTTTCAGCATTTGATTTTGCTGGACCCTGACAGAGCCCCAGTGGAGACATGCAAAGGCCTCTGAAAATTACTCTGTGTGCACATCAAGATTATTTATTCACTGATTAATTCAGAGGCCCCAAATCAAGATCACAGGTGCACTGGCAATCTATCACCATTACAGCAGCTTCTCGTATCAAGGTGTTGTCTAGGATCCCTTTCTGTGTGGCACAGAGCAGAAGCCCTCTGGAAAAACTCATTTAGTCTGATCTAGCATTTCTTTTATACTTGAACAATCTAATGATCTCCCACGTTTATTCATGAAGTACTTTGAGATCAGTAATGCAATGGGTCAACCTGAAATCCTTAAGTGATGTAAAGTCTGGGTGGGACATCAGTTTGTGGTTGCACACCCTGCACCAGCACTGCTTTTTGGAAGCAGGAGGTTCAGAAATGAAAATTTAAATTAAAAATTACCCAACAAGATCTTTAAACACTGAAAGCAAATATTATTTATAACATTATAAGTTACTGTGATATAATATCATAATTGTATCATTATATATAGTATATATATATATTGTATTATTATATAAATACTGGAAGTAATAATAATAAGTAGTAGTAGTCGCTTGACACTAAGTTACCAATGACTTGGTTCACTTTGTTTTTATCCTTTCCATGGTAGAATCATTTGACATTGATTAAGTCTCTCCAAAGAACAGCAGTTACCATCTATAGCCACTAATACGGCAGTCTGTCCTTTGGTTTCGTGGTCTGTCATTGCATCATTTACATCATTTGCGATGTGCAAGCCATTTCGCCGCATCCACTCGCGATTTCCAATCAGCACCGAGTACACGTGGGAAGCTGACGGACCTTCGTGGAGAGAGAAAAGAAAAATGAGAGACTTACAAAAAGGAGACATGCCAGAGACATTATGTTTGAGAACGACAGTTTCAGGCTGCACTAGCTATTGAAACACTCTGCAGAGGTTTTCTTTTGTGTGAGTCTTTGACTGGGAATGGCCACATCCTAGACACTTCATCTGGGGGCTTATCGAATGAAATGAGGCTTATTTGAAGTGCTGCTGTCGTGGCCAAACCCAAACGCATAGCCACTACCTGCTGACAGCCTCACAAAACTTTCCTCCTTCAAGACTCACTTCTGAGCCTGTTTATACACAGAACTGTGTCATGAACTTAATGGAAGCATTTGCACATATTTGCCTCTGTGAGTTCGCATTGTTTTTCTGGATAAGCGCAGCGTGCACATTTCCTAAATGTCACGCCCCATTGTTCTCACAACTAACAACTTCTTTCAAATATAAAGGCTATTTTTGGTAACAAAAAAAGTAGTTTTGTTCTAACAAACAATGAAACAGTATGGAGAGCTCTTCATTAAGAAGTCAATCCAACTTCACAAAAGCCATCTGAAGACAGAGAGAAGCTATTACATCAACACCATTCACACATGGCACAGTTCTGATGATTAAAGTTCTTATTTTATTTAATTCTTCTAATAGCTTTCTCAAAAAGGTCAGAAGAGACACAGTCTTCAGAGAACTGATGAGCTTCTTAAAGAAGGCTTTCAACATGTATTCTTTCTCTCGTACAATAACAAAGATCAAAGTGCCTTTCACAGAGCCTGAAACAAAAATAAATTTGTTGGCTAAATCAAAAACATTACGCACTGAAACTTTTATTGTGCACCTGCTGATTATTTTTTTTTAATTAAGTGCCTTGAGAGATATTGAAACAGAAAACAAAAGGTCCAAGTTATTACAGAACTAAAAGGTAGGACATAAATGTAGCAATAAGATAACGTATGTTAAAGGTAATTGCTCCAAGTAAGAAGATCATGCTAATTGTCAAACTTTGCTCTCTGATGGACCATTCTTCTGTCCTAAAGGGACCTTGCTGACTATGGCTTATTGCCTAGGTATTGTGCAGACTTTTGGAGTACTCAGCACTGTAGCATCCAGATCCTTAATTAGGTTTCTGAATTCCAGAGCAATTGAGAGTAGGGGAGAAGAGAGTTCAAGTTTTCATAAAGGCTTATTTTTGTCCCTCATATTCTTTGTCTCTCTCTCCATCCTTCTGCTGTTCCTAGTCTGGCAGGATTCATTAGCCCTTGGGCAGAAGTACCTTCTGATTCAGGGAGCGCGATCAGTGCGTTATCTTCCAGAGGAACGCTGCTGTCCCCGCTCCTGTTAGCATCCAGCTCACCCAGCCCCTCCTCGGCCATGCCCAGGACAGCCTCAACGCCGCCAACTTTACAGCTGATGCCACAGCCTGGGACCGCCTGGAAGTTGGTGCAGTAGCCCAGGCTCTGGGTGCCAAGCTCCTGCAGATGTAAGCAGAGTTCACTGTCAGTCAGCGCGTGGTACAAATATTAGACAACTCCCACCAAAAAGAGACCTCATTCCTCCTCTTGACAAAGACTTAAGGCGGCATAGAGCAGAAATTAAAACAAGGATGTCCTAGATGTGCTGGGGTTTTCAAAGGCAAAGAGGTTACAGTGTTGGTTCATGACCTCAGCCAAGATTAGGAACTAAAAAGAAATACTACAGCAAGCCATACAGCCTCTGAAAAGAGGCAACTTCTAATTAGCTTCACAGACAAGTGGCTGTGTGGCATCAGCTCTTATGTATATACACAAACACATATAAGGACAGTGAAAAACTGCATCTAATCCCTGTGATCTGCTGACCTGGTGGATGATTCTACTAAGGAAACTGTTTTTTTGTTTTGTTTTGTTTTTGTGGAGTGAAGGAGAAGCCAGTGAGTACCTTCAAGATGAGAAAATGAATTATCAGAACCCTATAGGGTTGTTTTTTTTCCAATCCATTCATTTATAACCAAGTTATTCTGGCTTAGCTCTCAAAGTCAGAACTGTGTGTACCTTTCAGTGACCTCATTACAATGTCGAGATGATAAGGCACATGGTAAGAATACCTGCAAACAGTACAGCATTTGAATTCATATAACCATAAGCCAGTAATAATTGGTGCATGTGATAATGACTTAAGTATCAGGGAAACTAAGACAAATTTGGAAACAGAAAATGTTATATATAAAGGAGGCAATTGAATCACTACCTACACTCTATTTTTCCTTCTAAATTTACATGTTAACTTCTAAATTTCACCACTGAAAGATCTATCATTAGTAAGTTTCAGATTCATCAACTAATCACAAAAAGCCCAGTGACTTCTCTTAGCAGCAAGAAGCTGGTTATTTTTAAAGCAGGTTTCCTATGTTGGTTTCTATTTGTACCTTCATTCTTCCTGAAATACTTGATGAACACACGCGATATGTAAGCGACCTCTACGGATCTGCACAATTTGTGAAAACGTGAGCAATCTATTAATTTGTGAAATTCACACATATCACAGGACAGCATTCATGTTTGGTTTAAAGCTGTTTGCTTGAGCTATTCAGATAAGCAAATGACTAACAGAAGTGACTACTACAACCAGGTAATATGTGAAATGTCACCATATATATTTGCTTCACGATGCTATTTTAAACATAAGCATTCTTCCTGCATATATTCCGTAATCCTTTTTTTTCCCCCTGTTATTTCTGGGAAAACTTCGTAAGATCTTGCCTGAGGACTCCATAGAATTACCAGAAAGCCAAAGCTTAGAATATGCCTTCTAGGTATCACTCAGAGTAAGATGCACAATCATAAAATCCGCCAGCTTTTCAGCCTGTTACTTTTCAGAGAGGCCTGTCCCTCTGGAACTTGCTCATTTCACACAACATCGCTGCATTCATGTAGATCTCTTCAACCCTGAGGTGAAACAGAAAGGCTCAGTACCTCTTTGCAGTATTTAGTCACTGCTACTCCTAAAGGATGCTCGCTGCTGGCTTCTGCAGTGCCAACCACTGCCAGGACCTTCTTCAGAGAGAGCACAGCTGTGTCTCCCAGCAGAAGCACCCTCATCACTTTAGGAACTCCACAGGTGATGGTCCCAGTTTTATCAAACATCACGGTCTTGATCTGCAAAAAAGAAACCACAGTTACTACCTAAGCTGTGTGATCGTAGGAATGTTTGCATGCTTTAGGCACATAAATGCAGGCAAGAGATCAATAATCAGATTAGTGTAACCAAACCACAATGAATAAACCTACAAAAGTCAGGGATTCCTGTACTGTGAACTGTCTGTGCAGGACTCCTCATGCCTTCTTATTCATTGCCCATACAGCTACAGTACCATGCTGTACCTGTATCAGGATCTCAGACAACACACTCACTGCAGGACTTGCACTTTGTGTGTATGTATTCTCATGCAGGATTCATGTAATGGCACCTTACTCACTTTTACCACAAGGTATGCAATACAAGGAGGGCTTTTACAACTCCTGTTCCAAATAATTAGCAGTAGCATTTAGGAAAGAGGATTCAAAGTTGTTTGGAGATAGAGCGGGTGGGAGAGAATTCAAGAAACTGCAACAAATTCAAGAAACAATGATCTAATCAAAGCCAACCTCACCAAATTCAGCAATCACTGGTTAGCCAGCCCTGTGGGTCTTGAGGAATCAGCAAAGAACCAAGAAACACGGCCCCACATACACCAAAAATCAAAGCTAAATTCTAATCTTGAAAAATAAACACAGCACGGAGAAACACATAAACCAAAACCCCTAAAGTCAGCACCATTTCCATTCTCAGCTATTCCAGCCCATCAACCCTGCAGAATCCAACAGGCCACCTAATTTTCCAAGCCCTGACCCAACTTTTCCCTGTAATCCAAAAATTCAAACGAAAAAAAAAAAAAAAAAAAAGCTAAAACAAAATTAATTAGAGTATTTTTCATGTTTCTTTTCTTTTGTAGTTGTTCCATTTTGCCGTTACTTTTGTATTTGTTGCTTTTTTATTTTGCAGAGCCTTGTAAAGAGCCTTCTGATCTCTCATATCACAATTTTATCATGTCCAGTAAGAACAATAATTATCAGTCTGATTAACTTATTCTTACTTATCCCTTTCACTTAAGTTATTCCGTTTATGTCTAATCCAGTCTCCCATAACATAGTTTAAACCCATCTTCTTCTTACTGGCTTTGGACATGTCAAATCCTTTTTCCTCCTCCTCTTTTCATCAGTTTTCTATGTTGCAACAGCTGGGTAAGCTACAGAAGTACAAATGAAGCATTAACCTTGTGTGCCATTTCCAGGGGCTTTCCCCCTTTGATGAGAATACCGTTCTGCGCAGCAACTCCTGTGCCCACCATCACAGCTGTTGGGGTAGCCAAGCCTAAAGAACAGGGGCATGCAATGCTCAGCACGGTGATTGAGGTTTGAAATGCAAACCGCAGTATCAGTTCAGCTTTTGTAACGTCTTTGTTCTGATTCTGCAAGAGAGGGGGGGGGGAAAAAAAAAAAAAGAAAAAAACAAACAACAAAGAGATGCATGTTTGCTGATAGAAGATAACACACATGTGCATTCATATTCACTTCAAAAAAAAACCAACACACATTTACCCAGAAACCTCCAGGATAGGAAAACAATCTATTATTGTTACTGTAATGGTAGAGAAACATCAATATTATGAATTGTTTATGGCAGCATTTTGTGGCTTTCTTGCTGCTCAAGCACACATATGCTTCAGGACTTTCTGTTGGACACCACCTATTGAAGCAACACAGCAGAATTACCCCTTACATTAAGTGGTTTGACAGAGTGACTCTCTTTTCAGGCTCATGGATGATTGTGTAGCTTCCTGGCCTTCCCTTCATGATTTACCAAAGGAGAACCCTACATCCAGGTGCATGGATTGCCACAGTTGCCGAGCATAGCAAATATACATCGAAAATATAAGAGATCACCTTCCTTCTAACACCAAACCCACTATCTGCCATGGAAAAGGATGTTCAAACAATATTTCAAGCATGATAGGAACAGCTCAGTTCCTTTCAATACAGTTATAGATAATGTTTATTACAGAAGAAATACCAGTAGTTTCAGTTTGTGAGAACCCCATGCAGAAATAAGGGCTAAAAGCACAGCTATATTTATACCTGCAAATATATTTTAATTAGTTTAATTATCTACTCTGTGTAGAAAACACCACACTGTACAAAAACAACATCAAACCCTACACACCAAAGGTACATTAATTTCATTGGGAGACTTCACTAACAACAAAATCCAACTCTTAACGAAATTACTTACAGGAAAATATTTCTGAATGATATCAAACTTTATAAAACCAATTGTGATCCATACTAACAAGGTCACTGTAGAAATAATGATGATAAATGGAACAAAATATCCACTAAACCTATCTGCCAGTTGCTGGATAGGTGCCTACAAAAAGAAAGAGAGAGATTTGCATGTTTATGATCAAAACACAAATATGCAGAATTCATGAAAGCAATAGTCTTTATCTGATTCTTTTTTTGAAGTCTGGAAAAACAGCAGTTTGCTGAATGCGTAAATATGTCAGAATATGGGATATTTTTTCTAATTTAATCAAAATCTGTGAATAAGGCTTACTTTCTATTACTTTTACCTTTGACATCTGAGCTTCTTCCACCAATTTCACGATCTGTGCTAGGGTGGTATCGTTACCAACATGGGTTGCGTTAACAAGAACTGAGCCATGCGCATTTATAGACCCAGCGATCACCGTGCTCCCAGGCTTTTTGGTGACTGGCATGGCTTCCCCTGGACAGAAAGAGTAAGAACAGATGTGCCAGACCAGTGCAAGCACCTCTAATGACACTGAATTTAGTCCATTAGCACACAGCACATTGCATGCTAGCAAAATCAGCATGCTGAACAATAATGACATGAAGTCACATCTTGTTTTTGTCTTCTGAAGCTATGTATAAGTGGTGTCATACTTCTATAAACCTTTTTCTGGGTTTATTTTTGCAGCAAATGCCTTAGCAGACGTCTCTGGCTCTTCCTTTTCAGCCTGCCTGAGATCTAGGGCTCTCATTCTCTGACCTCCAGAAACATAATCCCCTACAGCCTACAAACGCCAGTGCCCAGATTTTCCTAAAATAGGCCATGGTTTCTCATGCCTTCACTGGAACTTTGAGACACGTGGGAGGGGAAGTAATATTTCTGAGTATCTTGGCTAAGAAATGCATCACAAAATAAACAGCCAAATGGACAGGGTCACTGTGAGAGAAGATAGCTAATTTTGTGGCACCCAAAACACAGGCTATTAAAGTAACAGAAAAGATTTAGGATACATTTTCTGTGTATATTATGTTTATAAAAAACTGTGAATTGGCACCAGCAAAGTGCCAAAAAATCACGTAACCTGGAGACTGTGAACAAGAAGACGCAGCACAGCTCCTCAAACCACAGAATGTGGAAGTCGTGTACAACAACCAGATGGCTCAGTCACCTCTGTTTTCTGTGATTCTGCTTAGCAAATGGGCCAGAAACTAGATCTTATGCTTCATTCTTTCCTTTCCTCAACCAAAAAAAAAAAATTAGCATTACTATCCCTGCAGATAAAGCATCAGTCATCTCATTACCTTCCCAGCTTTTTATTAAATCACTTAATTAGTGAAGGAATTTGGGCAAGGCTTTATTTGATTAACTGGACAATAATCAGTTTAATCTTCAAAAGCACAACAAAGTTGATCAGTCCTCTAACAAATCCAGCAAGCTGCCTGGAAAAACACCGCACTGCTTGGTGTGGTAGTCACCAGCAACTGTAGAAGCTGGGGGTGGACGGAAATCCTACACCTTTCCCCAGAACAAGAGAGCCCGAACACCTGGATTATGAGAATCCCTCTTTGCCATTTTGCTCTGAACCTCTGAGCTACAACTTGTCCTGACCTTTTGTGAGACCAATAATGGAGGAAGAAGCTTAAATTTCCTTAATCCTAACCCTCCAGCATGCCATCCCTCAAAAGGGCCAGGAACAAACTGATCTTAAAAGGAACCTCTATGAATTTCTCCAACTGATATTTTGTACAGCCATGGGAGTTTGGACATTGTCTCCATTTCTTCCACCCTCAATTTTCAAAGACTACAAAAGTTGTCTCTGCGGCAAAGCTCCTACTCTCACGTTGTCTTTTCAAGAATCTCTACAAAACCTTTATTTTCTGTTCTTAAGGCAAGCGATGACTGGTTCTCCTAAAATTAAGGGTGTCCCCTCCTCCCTAGGCAAAGAAATACATAACTACATCAAGCAAGCCAATGACAATGTAGAAGTTACAGACCCTTTAAGTTATTTATAAAAATTACACAATCAAATAAATCCTTAATTAACAAAAAGAAATGAAATTTTCAAAAATTATGAGTAAGTCCCATGACCCTTAATGAGCCCCAAGGTGTGAGGTTTGCTTTCTCTCTCCTTGCTCACTTGGCAGTCCCTCTTGGAAGCCCTGTCTGATGTCCATGCACATACAACCCAGAATTTCAGCTGTATGTCTCTACTGCCCTTTAGAAGTTACTTCTAAAAAGGTACCACCTCTGCAAATATATTCCTGGGGAAACTGCTAACATATCTCTGGAATAATGACAACAGTGTTTAGCTTCCATCCATCCCATCAATACATCAGTAAAAGTCACTGAATTGAGCTGAGATGCTTTGTGTTTGTTTTTTTTTTTTTTTTTAAGGGTGCGTGCAGACAGGATTTAGACTGAAGCTCACAAAGCCCAGCCACAGAGTTCATTAAGCTAGGAGGTTATTCAGACAACACCTTTTGGTTTGGGGCTGTTTTCTTTTCTTGTATGAAAAAGTTACAGCAGATTTCACATCCCTGAGTAAGTTAAAGGGAAATTACCAGTAATGAGAGACTCATCCGCCATAGAACTGCCTTCAATCACCTTTCCATCCACAGGGAACTTTCCACCAGGAACAACTTTTACAATATCACCCCTCTGAACCAGTTCAACAGCTACTTGCTCCTCCCTGCAAAAGACACAAGTAGAACAAGACAGATCGTTTAGGCCAACAGCTTCAAAAGAATAATGCTTTCACATGAACTCATCAAGCCTAGGCTGAGCTTTTTCGGTTCATGAATACCTGATGATAGAGTGGTCAGGTCCAAGAGTCACCACAGTGGCTTCCGTGGCTTGAAGAGATATAAGTTTAGCAAGAGCTTCTGAGGTCTTACTCTAAGAAACAGAGACACATGATTAAGACATACTGAGATGTATAAATGCTGATGCCTACTGAACACGATGATACATGAACTTTAAATGACCACAGTACCACAAATATCAGAAACATCTGACTCCAAAATTGATCTGAATAGTTTTATTCTATTCTCATTATAAAAGCACGGCATTTTCTGTGGAGATGAGTTACCTTTGCTATGTGTTCGAGCCATCTCCCAAGGGCAATGAATACAAACAGCATTGGAGGAGTGTCAAAGAAAGTGACAGGACTTTTCTCTGCCTTTTCAATGATGGCCACCATCAGGATCACACAGGAATACACATAAGCAATCGTCGTGGCCAGTACGATGAGCACATCCATATTGGCTGTCTTGTGCTTCAGGGATTTGTAAGCTTGTAGGTAAAAATACCATCCACCAAGAAACTGTTGGCGTAAGCGTGGACAAACTCACGTTAAGATCACAGCAGTGAAAGCAAGGAGCACATAATACCACCTATTATAATAGAATTATGAACATGCAGTAGATAAGGGAAGGGATTGCTGTCCCGTGTGAGCTATATGTTGCAACTTCAGTCAAGTCATCTACTTGGAGGTTGATTCCCTTGTCATCCCCTCACTCGCCCTTCCTTGCTCTCTGAACAGCTCTGCCAGCTAAATACCACCCTTTTGCTAGAAATGCAAAATAAACTAAGCACAGAAGTTGAAGTGATTTATCTAGAGTTACCCAACCAGTTTGCAACCAATCAGGTATTTATTTGGTTTTACATTACTTTCCCCTCTTAGAAATGCAACTGGCAAAACTGTGGCAGGAGTAAGCGCTGTGAGCAATTACAGAATTGGCATTTTGCAGAAAAGTCCTGCTTAAGTCTATGTAGGTGGTACAGAGAAGAGTGAAGGTATAATCCATTAAACCCTTCCAGTCTCCTGTCTTTATCAGATCAGATTATGTAAATGGGAGATGAATAAAAAACAACCCCCTAGGAAATATTCTGGACATACCTGAACAAAAGTGCACAGGACAAAGAAGAGAAGATTTAATATAGATAATCCAGGAATGAGATTCTGTTCCAGCACCATAGACCCATGGTGTCCGCCGTCAGGTATTAGCATATAAATCATTAGGATTAAGACAGGGATACCAAACACTAGGCTGCACAAGAAAGACTTCCTCCACCTGAAAAGTAGAAGCTGTAAATCCCCGGCCATGGCACACCCCATAATACCCAGGCCAAACACCATGATGGTGCAGAGCGAGGGTATTAGTGCTGTGCTAACACAAAGCTTCAGGATATTTGGGAAAGATCCAGCACTTCAGGACAACTTTAGTGTCTCCTACATATATAAATGTACAGAGCTTTATCTGTTAAAAACTGAGGCTAATCAAAGTAATAAAAGTATCTGAACCGAATAGCAAATCATAAAATTAAATATGCTTTATACAAGGATAAGCTAAATTAACTGGGGAAAGTGAGGATGGTGAATTACAAGAGATGATCTACATGCACTCATTACTGAGAGAGGAAGAGAAATACTTACTGCTGTATTTCTTTTTTATGATCCAAGTTATGTGCATTTGGAACTCTTCTAGACACAGAAGCATGAAAGCCAATTTCCTTTTTATTAAAAGGGGAGGGAAGATGAGTTAGCTTTGATTAAACTAACGATATTACTCATAACATACTTAAATGACACTACTTTTAGAAGAAATGTCAGAAAAGGACACTGTTCCATATTTAATAAATGCCATTTTCTTATTTATTTTCAGATCCTGCCAATGTGAGATCATATATCAGCCAGGACTCAAAACATGGCCTATAAAGGACTTTTGTTATCTACACACAGACAAAATCATGATGCAGTCAGTATCCTGGCTTCTTAGGCACAGGCAGCTCCCATAGCTGGAATTCTGCTGTCCTCCTCTTCAAAGCAATTTTACACACTTTCCTCCCCACTGGTATGAGAAACAGAAAACACCACAAAGGAAGGGAAAAATGTATACAAGCCTCTGGGCTAGTAAACCTTGCTAGCACGGATGCATTAGAACAAGTCCAGAGGAGGACTTGAGATGATCAGAGGGCTGGAGCACCTCTCCTATGAAGACAGACTGAGGGAGTTGGGGTTGTTCAGCCTGGAGAAGAGAAGGCTCGGGGGGAGACCTTACAGTGCCTGACGGTGGGATAAGGAGGGACTCTTCGTTGGGGAGTGAGAGGATGAGGGGGAATGGCTCTGAACTAAAAATGGTAGATTTAGATTAGACATTAGGAAGAAATTCTTTACTATGAGGGTGGTGAGGCCCTGGCACAGGCTGCCCAGAGGAGCTGTGGCTGCCCCATCCCTGGAGGTGCTCAAGGCCAGGCTGGATGGGGCTTTGGGCAACCTGGGCTGGTGGGAGGTGTCCCTGCCCATGGCAGGGGGTTGGGACTGGGTGGGCTTCCAACCCAAACCAGTCTGCGATTCTGTGATTCAACTTGTTAACAGTACAGTTCATAGATACACCTGAAGTAGAAAACAGGGACTACCAGATTCAGTTTTAACCTGCAAAGCTAACCGCAGGACAAAGCAAAGGTGCAAAAAGCCAGTTCTGCCTGACACTTAGGTGAGCTGCTGCAGTGAAACCACTCCCCGACAACCCTCAAAAAAAAAAAATTGAACTCAAGAGCTGCATTATCAGATGCTCCTGTGGCAAAATGTACTTCACAGAACTACTCTACCAGCCTGAGCAGCCTACTACTTACACATTAACCACTGCTGCCACATCAGCTATACAGACAAAGAGCTTTTTCTGAACAAGTACTCTCAAGTATATGAGAGGAAGACAGTCTCTGCTGTTCTCCTGACTACTTTCTGTGTGTGGCTCATACAACAAGTTCTCTTCCCCTTCTGCCAAAACAAAAGAAAAAGCTTTGTCACCTTTGGCACCTGGGCCATGATAACGGCAGATTTTATGATCTCTGCGGTTACTGATAAGCCAGGATTTTTTTCCTTTACAGGCTGTATCACATCCTGTTTTGGTTTAAACAGCTTCTCTCTGAATTATTATGGGAATAAATGCCAGTGTATACAGAGATGTTTAATACTCATGGTATGAACAGGGTTTAGCTCCCTGCTGTTACAAAACTCCCTTTACAGTCTCTTCCAGTGACAAGAGAAAGTCGTAGTTTCTTCTGATGTAACAACACTTCACTGAAACAACTGGAAACTGGCGACACACGATTCCACATACAGAACAGCCAGAATGGATATAGAGACACTTACACCAGATAGAGATTTAAAAAGTCTGGGTTTTTATGATAATTTTTGGAGGGTGTTTTTAGAGCAACAGCCTGGGATGCTATGCAATTCTGTGAAGCACAGCAGCTTCACCACATAGGCAAGACCGTACACGTACAGCAAACACCATACATTATCTGCAAAAGTCAGCAACACTTCCCAAATATCAGCTGTTTTATTTTCTTTTTAGCTTCAACTTATAACTGTTCATATATTATTTTTTTTTCTAAAGCCCACCTACCTCAATTATTTTTATAATGTCTCGAGGTCCTGTAATTTCAGGATCAAACTGGATGTGAGCTTTGCAAGTAGCCAGTGCAACTGAGGCGTAGAATATGCCGTTTGTTCTCATAAGTTTGGATTCAATGTTGTGAACACACGAAGCACAAGTCATCCCTGTAATCTGAAGAAAACACAATTTTAGGAACAGTTTGCAGTCTTTGAAATCAAGAGCAGCCTCTTCTCACTGTCAGTGTTAAGAAGGACCAGTACAGAAGTTAATTAGCTTTAGCATTATTGATGCAGGTTTCAGTGTTCAAGGAAGACCATTATTTTTCTTTTTAAGAAAACACTAATGACTGTTCAAACTCTGCTGGTAGTGACCCAAGCCCTCAGAATGAAGAGTTTATAAAGCTATCTTAAAGGAAACAAAGCTGAGAATATAACTGTCCACTTTTATTGTAAATTTCTGCAACCAGCTAGTTTACTGAAATTTCCTGGTAGCTTCAGTAAGAGATGTTCCCTTTTTCTGATCTATTAGCATAACTGCAGACTGTTGTTATCTTTCTTACAATAGCTGTATGTCAGAGAATAAAAAGACTTTTGAAGAATCTGTCCTCAGCATGAACAATTTACTAATATTACCCAACCTTCTCAGGCCTCTTCTACAAACCCCCTGACATTCTCATCACATATTTGATGATAGACATTTCCTGTTCCATCCGTTTCATTTCCTCTTGTTAACAAAAGCCTATTTTTTACATACAACTATTAATTATTTTTTTTTCAGCCCCTTTGGACAGGTCCTTCTAAGATAATTGCTGAAAAGAGAAAATCAAGTTAAGGAAAATTGGTGTCACCTGACAGAACTGACCCACTGAGGCAACAACTCCTTAAACGAAGTGTTTATAAGAAGCTGCTTCTTCCAAAGCTGATATTTCCAAAACCAACATACAGTTTCAAGTATACATTACTTACAAGAAGCTCCACATTTCCTTCTGTTTCTGCATGATCTTCTATGACAGTAGCCTCAAAACCCAAATTCTGGATCAGCTGTGCAATTTCAAGAGGCTGTATGAACTCTGGCTTGTATTTTATCTCTGCTTTACCTGCCATCAGGGCTACCAACACTGAAACAATTCCTGTAGTGGCAATAATAAAAAAGGTTAGATAACATAGTTCCTTTGAGAGGAAGAAAAATAAAATATTACAAGTGATTTCTGATGTGGGCTGTAACAGCTTAGAGTCTTTTTATGTCTAGTGCTCTCTCTCTGCCTCCTTCTAGTGTTGTTCCCTGGTCACAGCAGCAGAGATTTTACTGAGATGTGACCATAACACAGTTCCCTTTAGCAACGACAGGAGTTGCAACGGGTACACTAGAAAAAAAAGATGAGTCTTGCTATGGTCTAATGAAACAAAAAGAAAGACCATAAGCAATTTCTACACCGTTTGCTACAAGCTCTACCCTGGACTCTGAGTTTGGAAAGCCCTAAACAAATTCCACTGCACAATGTTCGGCCTTTTATTTAAAAAAAAAAAAATCTAGACTTAAAATCAAAAAACAAAACTGACCTGAGGTGGTAGTTGTTTCCTGATTTGTTACTATTGCAGTGAGCATCACTGGGAGACTGGGTGCACAGAAATCTATAAGCAAAGCTTTCCTAAATCATGCCAACATGCATTGCAGCAGACAATACAAAGGCTCATCTGTTCATGTTCTGTATGGTCAGGGCAGAGGTAGCTCCAGAATGCAGAGTTAGAACTTAATAAGCCTTGCTGTGCCTCAACCAATTACCCAGGCACTGGAGCCACACATTTATTTGTACTTGCTTGTGCAAATGTATGCTGAAGAATAAGTTTCACATCACAAATGTGTCAGACAGCTCTGGAAGAGGTGGATTGCTCTGTAAAGCAGTAAGGCCCTGAGAACACAATGGGAACAATGTCTCTGCTCTTGTCTTGAGCCTTATTTGAAATGTCCATCATATAACAACAGCTTCCTGTTGCAAAACAACTACGTCCATAGGTCCACCAGTGCAGCGGGATAGTTAAACAGCGACATGGTTACATTAGCACTAACAAAGAACACGAAGTCTGTGCAACCTCAAGATGTTCTACCACAGCCCCTGAATACCTCCTCCAACCACTAGACCCACCCAGACTCACGAGAGGAATGTCACATTTATTACCGTCTTCCTTCTGCAGTTTCCTTTCGATGGCAGACACGCACGACGCACAGGTCATGCCAGTGATTTGTAAAAAACACTTCTTGGCTTCACCGGGCTGGTTTGGCCCGTCGAGGTGAGGACCCTGCAGAAGAGGATCTGAGGCACGATCCTGGTGAGGAGACTCCAGAGCTTGAGGCTGCACCGCAGCATCGCTGGCGCCAGGCCGATGCTTGTGTTCTCCCGTGCCAGTATCTTGAATAAACACACAGTAAAGTGAACAAACACTAGCTGAAGCGTGATACGATGACACAAAACTACAAGCAGGCCGTATTTATCAGTCATGCAAAGTCTCAGTTGTTTGAAAGGTGATACGGCAATTATGGTTTCTTCATGGAAATGATGTAGATTGCTACTACACAGCTCTTTTTCCACTTTCAGATGGCAAATGGCTCCTTCCTATTTCAATGTCTAGACCTGACAGTTACCTCTGCTCAATAAACATCTATTGGGATCTAGAGTGTTTTCTGGGCTCCCCAGTACAAAAAAGACAGGGATCTCCTGGAAAGAGTCCAGCAGAAGGCCACAAAGATGATATGAGGCCTGGAGCAGCTTCCCTGTGAGGAAAGGCTGAGAGACCTGGGGCTGTTCAGCCTGGAGAAGAGAAGACTGAGAGGGGATCTCATCAATGTGTATAAATACCTGAAGTGTGGGAGGCAGAGGGATTTAGCCAACCTCTTTTCAGTGGTTTGTGGGGACAGGACAAGGGGCAATGGCCACAAAATGGAGCCCAGGAAGTTCCGCACCAACATGTGGAAGAACTTCTGCACGGTGAGGGTGACGGAGCACTGGGACAGGCTGCCCAGGGAGGTTTTGGAGTCTCCTTCTCTGGAGATATTCAAGGCCCATCTGGACGCCTACCTGGGCAGCCTGCTCTAAGGAACCTACATGGGCAGGGGGGTTGGACCCGATGATCTTTCGAGGTCCCTTCCAACCCCAACAATTCTGTGATTCTGATCCAGCACAGAGAACACAGCCCAGCCTCACAGTCACTTTGTCCTTGCTGCCTTCTACACAGAGCTCATAGCACTTCATCTCTACCAGGGAAAAGGACGAGTTTCTCAACAGGTTTCTCTTTCTGGCACAATGTTTATCATGCAAGTACTGCAAAATGAGTAACGGGAGATTTGCAGCGCTCAGACCTCCACACACTCAGGCCCACTGTGATCATCTTTGTTCTTTGCCAGATTACAGACACCCAACAACTAACCCTTCCAGCTGCACTCACAAACCAGATCTCTCAGGCAGAGTATTTGTATAAAGGAGCAAGAGCTGCCTCTGAATGTGTTAAACACAGGAGCTCCCCTCTTTTTCCAGAGATAGATCTGGCACTCTCCTACAAGTTCTGAAACAAATCATAATTAAATGTCATATATGGACTCCTCATTCATAGCTGTTGCATAGATTCAGAGGGATTGGACACACAAGAAAAGCTCACAGGAGTGGGGAAATTGGGATTAAACCAACTCATTCCAGGTAAACTACATCTGTATCTGAAAGGAAATCTGTTCTGAGCTGAAGCAAGTAAATATTGCTGCTTTTGAAATTCACCAGAGAGATTACACACCATAGCAACTTCTTAAACATTGGGCACATGTATGAAGTGTACAAACTGTGCTGCAGCTGACATGTAAAAGCACTGCCTGCTTCCCACCAAAGGGTACATGTACATGCATCTCGGCACTTACTTTGCTGAAAGCAAGGCTTAGCTCTTGGATAAAGTACTCAAGAATAAAAATCAACAGATTAGGACACAGTTACCTGTTAGCACAGACGCATCAAACCCCATGTCTTCTATGGCAGCTCTCAAGTCTTCTCCATTTGTGACAGCTGGATCATAACGTATGGTCCCAGTCTTGCCAGCTAAAGAAACTGCTACGTGCTGCACACCTTGTCTCTGCGATATCGTCCCTTCTATGGACTGCACACAGGAATTGCAGGTCATACCATCGATCCTAATAACAGCCGTGCACGTCGTGTCGTCCAGCGGCTCTCCAGCGAGACCACACGGCAAAGCAGGCGGTGGAGATGGTTGGTTATTTGCTTCTGAATCATTAGGGAGGCGCACTTTAAAGTTTCCAGGTGGAAGGGACTCAATAGCTCGCTGCAGAGCTGACAGGGTAATTAAATTTGGGCTGTACCGTACAACAGCACATTTACGCTCCAAAGACACGTTAATACTTTGCACGCCTGGAAGAGAGGATATGTTTCCTTCGATGTTTCTGACACAGGACTTGCAGTGCATGCCTTCTATCTGCACAGCCACGGTCGCTGTGCCACCCATCCTGGCAGCCTGTGGCTCCAACCCATCACTCTCAAGACTCGCCGGTGTCTCCTTGGGGTCTGCGCTCTGCAGGCGCCCAAGATCAAGCACACTGAGCTTCAAAGGTGCTGATTTACTCTTAATGGTGCAGTCGTACCCCAGGCTGCTGATATGGCTCTTGAGTTCCTCGGGCTGAATGATGTAAGGCTGGTAAGCAATGATTGCCTCCTGGTTAGCGAGCGACACCTTGATTTTTGCCACACCATGCAGCTTCTTCATCTTTCCCTCGATGCTGGTGACACAGGACTGGCACGTCATGCCTTCTATCCGAAGCTTTATTACCGCTTCCCTCGAGCACGGTAAACTTACAGATGCCGGTGTCAACCTCTTTTCTGCGACATTAGCGTCAAAACCCATGTCATGAATTTCCTGGCAAATCTGTTCCGGGCTTATTTCTGACTGCAGGTACTTTACTAGGGCATTATTCTGTTCAAGGGAGACTTTAATGCTCACGACGCCCTTCACCTTGGAAATTCGTCCTTCTACTGACTGCACGCAGGACTGGCAAGTCATCCCCACAACCCTGACTGCAACAGTGCGCTCCTGGGAAGATGGCGAGGGCAGGGTTTCAAAGCTCTCCTCGTAGCCCATGTTGTCAAAAGCAAAATGCTGTTTCATTGTAGGTTCCAGTGCACAGCTAGGAGGGGAATCAGTGTCGGACAAAGCCTAAAGAGAAAAATAAAAGTAAAATGTACCTTTATCATTGTAAAAGCAGCCATGTTCTTCATAAGCCCTCAAAGCAGTCTACTTCCACTGAAATGTTTCATGATGTTAACTTGCACTTTGACTACACTACCAGTTAGCTATGCAGTATGAATCAGGCCTCTGACACTTCCCTTGAGCAGCAATTTTAGAAATACCCACATTTCCAACCCAATCATTTATAACTTGTGTGCTCCTGTCGTGCAGCCCGAGCTCTGCTCTTCACAGCAGACTGCCACCGGCACAAAGGGTCACAGGAGAGCGCACACTGAACATCTCTCCACAGACATCAGAAGCCAACATTTTGGCCAAGCCACTACCAAAACAAAATAATATGCCAACAGAAAACAGATTCAGGAATTGCTGGAGCCTGAAACCAGGCAGGACCAGTTGCATGATACCTGCAGCACCATAGGTGTACACACAAGGGTCTGGATTGTCTGCAAATATACAGATCTTAGAATTTAAAATCTACTCACAAAGATTTTAAAAAGACATATGTATGCAGATGCTTCCACTATAGTTTAGTTTCACCTTCCTCGCTGTGAGGTACCTAACAAAGATCAGATATTGAGCTCCAAGAGCTCGCTGCTTTGATCCAACACCAATTTTCCGAATGTCACAGCCATTACTGGAGGAGATTAGCCTGAAGTGGATTATCCATTAGTCAAATCATGGCCCACAATACTGCAATTCTACAGTTCAGTGCACTCAATTCAATTGAAAAATGCAATATTAATCAAAATTATAAAGGCGATGCTTCTCACGGAAGAGGTAATGAGAGCACAACTCTCCGTCATCAAAGGACATCACTGACACCAAGCAATGGGGAGGACTTAGAAGGGGAGGGACAAGCCCAAGATCTTCAGGTTTCATGCAAAGAATTTTAAAATTCTTGTTTGGGACGTAAGGCAAATTTATCTCCTAAAGTTTTAGATGGAAGTTGTGACAAATCTATTAACTTGCTTGTGAAGGGCTCTCCACTGCTTAATAACACAATATGCGTCTTCTTTCTACTAAAGAGAAAAAAAAAAAAAAAAAAAAAACTTTCTCCTGAGTACAGCAGCACAAACAAGAAGCATTTAGGCTGCTTATTAACACTAGACTGCTCCCAGTTCATTTCACGCAACATTCAAAATTCATTAACTTGATTTTGTTTCATGCTTAGAGAGCTTGGGAATAATGATGTCTGGGTCACGACCAAAACGGCAAAAATTAAAACTAAGAAATTTGCTTTCAGTCTTCTCTGTACTGTATTTATTAGAACTGGAGGAGAATACTCCCTGGGAAAACAGAAGTGCTGGTAAACAGACAGAGGCCACCGCTTCAGTCACACGTCCATGCAGCACTCCTCTGAATCTCACCTTCAGGTGAAGGCAGAAATGGGTTTCCTGATGAGCCCATCGCCTCCTGCTCTACACAACAGTTCCCTGAGCCTTTGCCATGGACATTTATGGAGGCCTCTAAATAAAAACTGAAAGTAATCGAGTCTTCAGGCTTGACTCCCGTTAGTGGTACAAGCTCAGTTCACAGCACCACAGCAGGGCTGAGGCTGTCAGGGAGCTCTGGAGGCCCCGTCCCCAAGCCCTGCTCCAGCAGGCCCCCAGCGCAGGGTGCCCAGGGCCCCGTGCAGGCGCCTTGTGCCACTCTGCCAGGAGGAGCCCCCACAGCCTCTCTGGGCAGCCTGGGCCAGTGCTCAGCCGCCCGCCCAGCACAGAAGTGCTGCCTGGTGCTCAGAGGGAGCCTCCTGCCTGCCCCTTGGTGCCCACTGCCCCTGGCCTGGCGCTGGCCATCCCTGAACAGAGCCTGGCTGCGGCCTCTTTGCCCCCTCCCTGCGGGGATTCCCAGCCCTGGGGGAGATCCCCCTGAGCCTCCTCTTCTCCAGGCTGAGCAGTCCCAGCTCTCCCGGCCTCTGCTCACAGGAAAGGTGCTCCAGGCCCTCCATTGAACCCTTTCCATCACGTCCATGTCTCTCTTGTACTGGGGAGCCCAGACCCGGACCCAGCACTCCAGGTGCGGCCTCACCAGCACTGAGCAGAAGGGAAGGATCACCTCCCTCAACCTGCTGGCAACACTCCACCTAACTCAGCCCAGAGCCATCAGTCTTCTTAGCAGCAAGGGTCACATACAGCTTGGTGTCCACCAGGACTCCTGCTTTAATGTCACCAGGTCCAGCACAACCTGGTCGGGCATGACCTCAAGATAACTAATAATAAGTGAGGCAGCCCCTCACTATCCTGGCATGAGCCCACCCTCTGTGCCCCCTTCCCTCTCTGCTTGTAGCCTCAAGGCTACGCTCCAGGGATGCTGGGGAAGAGTTATGTGCATATTTTAGCTCCTGTGTCCCTTTTACTCCTGCACACCTGGCAGTCCCTCTCTCCTTGCACTTTCCTCGCCAGAAGTTACTGAAATCCTCAACGTAAATGTAAAGATGCAGCCAGCCCCCCCCCTTCAAAACAAAATACAAATGATTAATGGTCCCTATTTAAGGGCAGAAAAGATAATTCCATGCTTATTTCTTCTTATTTGTGCCCTCACAGTTTAAAAATAATACGGCATCATATATGGGGAAGAAAACCCGTTTGAAAAGGAAGACTGTCTCTCACAGACTTTATTTCAAATGCTGCATAACCTTAAACATTCGTTTTTGTTCATGTCTACTTGGAGAAGCCTATTTCAATACTGTCCTTTGTCTCCTCTTCCCTATCTCCAGCTCCCATGAGATTTTGGTCACAGGGAGAAGCTCTTATCTTCACGAACACCCAGCAAAGCAAAAAGCCTCATGCGTGCTACAGGAGCTCGCTGCATGCATTTGCTTTTCCTCGTACAAAGGCATTTGTGTTCCTCATTCTTTGATGAAACTGAGGAAGAGCAGGGCGAGACACACAGCCTCCTCGCCTGCTCCTATCCAACATGCTTCTGGGAGCAACCTGCAGACGGAAAACAGGCAGCACCACAGCTCTTGGGTCCTTCTCTGCATCTCCCCTACCCCACGCTCACTAAGCATCTCCATTTTCCTATGTGCCTACTGAAATAAAAGTGATTCAAATTAAATGAAGCGATTAAAGAGTATTTACTGGCACACGGTCTTCAGAAAAACATAAAAGCAAGGCCTGATTTTACTATTTCGATGTATTTTTAGTCATAGGAACATCAAAACTTGGCCATCAATTGATGTTTTGGATTAAAAGATGCACCAGCATTTAGAAGAATAGGCGATATTTTGTTCATTATTTGACAAAAACTGGCATTTGTGCTCTGCAAGAGAAAACATCCTTATACACATTTTTTTTTTATTAAAAAGGACAAAAATAGAGGGGAAGTAGATGCAAATACATATATATATATACACGAATGCCCTTTAAAAAAAATCAAAATAATTTGAGAATCTCCCCCTCTCCAAAAAAAAACAAACAAAAATGTGTACATATTCAAATGCAGTATCTAGAAAGTCTTCAGTATTTTTTTCTGTTTTAAAAAATGCTCCCAGGAGAAGGAGCACAGCCCTATCTATGGGCATATCTATGCGAAGGGGTGTTTCTACACCAGATGAGAGGAAAACAGCAGGTTCACGTAAGGAGCTGGCCAGCAGGCATGCAGAAATGCGCACATTCCTACATACAGCATGTAGTCTTCCTCAGGCACGCACTAAGTTTCAAAAGAGGGTTTCTTGGTAGCAGCTAACAGCTGTACATTAAATGGCACCTAGGAGACTATCAGAGACACCACCTCCAACACAGCCCAAGCTGGGACAGCCAGGTAACATCACCGGGGCCAAAGTCACCACGCAAAGCTCACCACCACAAAGAGAACGGCATCTGGTTAATCCTGGTGCCTGACACTTACCAGGGATCACCCCTCCTGCTTGCTTCTGCCCAGAAATCTGAATGAATCAAAGAAAAGTCATCTGTCTGCGTGTCTGAATCTCAGCAAACTGGCTGCAGTGACCAACGCTTTTTGCCTAACATGCCAAAGGAGGCCTGCTTACTTTTAAGGGGACGTGTACACAAGGTCTGTTTGCTCTACGGGACTCCGGCATATTTTTACAATGACTATGTGAAAATTATGTAAATAATGAAAACATGAAATTAGGACAATTATTTCCCTCCCCTGTTTTGCACATAAAAGTTGCCACTCAAAAAAAAAAACAAAACAGAGGGAGGATCTGGGCTGAAAACTAAGAAAATCTCATGAAAGTTGAGCTGTGAAGATCGTTTAAGCAACAGCCCTTAAATAGAAAAATGATTTTTAAAGAAGGGAAGAAAGTTAAATGGGGACCTATTGGAAGAAAAGCAGCAATAGTTGGAGATGGCTTTAAAGGAAATGCCAGAGGTGAAACTATTCCCATCTACAGCAGGCAGCTCTGACCAAGCAGCATCTGAAACCATGAGTAAGTCTGATCCCAGCTCCCAGGACAAGGATTTCAGAACAAACCCATCGGTGTCATGAGCTGCCCTCCTTGCTGTCTCAGGCAGGAATCGAGTCTCTGTGGCTGCCCTGGAGAAAATCTGGGCCTGGGGGCAGCAGGAAGAGGCCAGAGGCTCTGTTCCCCTGGCAGGAAGATCATTGAACAAGAACATGCCGCGGGGCTGGAATAACTTCTTGGGAGAGCGAGGAGGTGGAGCAGAGCAGGGTGACACTGCTGGATTGGGAGTGCCCAAGTCTCGAGTCACAGCGTGATGTGCAGCAATTTGCCCTGTGGTGTCCACAGGTCGGTGGCAGGTCCAGGGGAAGAGGCGGCTGCTGCCCGTGGCCTGTGCAGCTGGTGGGGCAAAATGGCCCTCGGAAGCCCAGGCTAACCAACATCCCCAAAAACGAGCTGCTTCTTTTGGGTACTCCCGTTCAGAAGTACAAAGGCCAAGGGTTCAACACAGTGGTGAAGGGCTACAGAATACACCAGAGGAAAACTGCTTAAGTGGATGAAAAAAAAGACAACAAAAACCCACACAGCACTGGGCAAGGCCCTCCCTCACACATGGTGACCAGCACGTGTCACCTTGTCTTCCCTTTCCCCCTCACCTCCCCTGCCAGGGAGGTGCAGCCACCTCCCAAATGCTGGTGTAAAACCCTCAGTCTCCCAAATGTGACACCAACTTTCATATCCTAAAGTTCAAGAGCCTCATCACGATGCCAGGCAGTCAGCTGGCAGGGAAACGGGGCTCGGCCCACTGAGCAAATTCCCCTCTGATTCTCCCCATCTTCTTGCCCACAAATGCCAGATCTCAGCCTCTCACCTGGTGTCTCTGAAGGTTTTGAGCTGCTCTTTCCCCCACACATCCGCAGGCTGAAACCAGCTATTGCCCTCCTCCCTTGAAGTGCACAACTGCCGAAGAATTACCTTATCTGTCACTGCTTTACCTTCCCTGCTTTGCTCTTTCACAAGCTGCTGATTCACGGCTTTGGATTCAGGCAGGCAGTAACGCACAACCGAGAAGCCACATACTAGTAATTAAATACTTCAGATGTTTTCCCAGTTTGTTATAGGCTGCCAGCAAACAACAAAATGAGGACAGAACAGCCTTGGGAACGTCAAAGGTCCAGACTCTTCAATTTCATGCCTCTAACAGCGTCATTTCTGAGTGGGCCGGAGGCAGAAATTCAGCTCTCATCCTCCTGAACAAATCTCAGCTCAGCCCGTCCATCCATCTTGTCAGCACATTCTGTTTAGCTGCATCAGGTCATAAATGGTTGGTCTTCCTCCCCTCTTCCCCCTCCATGCCTCAGGGAGATCAACATGTGAAGCCCTATTAGTGTCAGTATCTAGTTCTGACACAGCTTACGTGCTTGCACCCAGTGTTACTGAAATGATACCCATATATGCCATATTTATTAAGCCCTAGAGACCTAAAAAAGTGTTTTTAAACTAAAGAGAGCTATATAAACCATACTAGGTTCAGTGAGAAAGAGGAAAGCCTTGTCATAAATGGATAGTTTCTAATGTAGAATTAAAGCAAAACTCCTTGTGGTGTTCTTCACTGCTCCGATATGAGCAACCCAATATATTCCAGCAAACTGAATACAGAAAAGAGATCTTTTGGCAGAACAAAGTAATTTATGTCATGACTGCTTTGTAGCAAACATTTATAGTGTGAGAAGTAGAGACAGGCAAAGCCTTCACATATAGTTGGCCTGCTCTCGCTGTTGTTTCATCCCAGTCTGACACTAATTATTTAAGCCATTCTAATATACACATTTTCAAAGAACACTTTATTTATTCTGACAGGTTGTTTTCCTTAAACATCCACTGATCCAAATTACATTATTATAATTTGTAATATAAACTTTTAAACAGCAAAACCTCTTATTTAAGTAATAAACCTCATAAAGTTTTTATCAGCGCTTATCTTTCTAAACCTCTTTTCCATAGCAGCCAACCTCCAAAACTACAACTCTGAATTACAAACGAAATAAAATGTTGCCACAGGTATATTATCGAGAATTTCTGTTAGTATCCACTTACTAGTTATAAATAAACTACTTACCTACAATTATGACCTCTTAAAGTTTCTAAAATTCCAGGGAATAACCCAGCACTAGCTGATGTCAAACTACTCAAGCAGTCACAGCTCAAGAGGAGAAATGTTTCCTCAGTAAGAATCACCACTCCGTATTACTAGAGGTGGAGCTGGAAAAATGCTCATTAGCCAATATAGCATACCTCATTATTAACATTTGCTTTCAAAGATTAATTTCAGAGGCTCTCAAGAGGACTTGGCATTTCTGTACTACTTGTTACAGGACACAGATGCATGCTGGGGATGGAAATAATTTAGATAAAGAAGGTTTGAGCACATTAATATACAACCCATGTCCAACATGCTTGGTTTAAAATTCTCCAGTTCGGCATCATCTCTTCCCTCCCAACACAAGCAACAGCTCACTGACCTGTCTTTCAATTGTATTGACTTCTGGCATCCCCATGGAGTTACTTTGCAAAACTTTCTCTTCTTTCTGCAAGTTACTGCTTGCTTCTACCGGAGATCCTGCTCTGGGTTTTTCACCGATAATCAGTAGTTCAGGCACATCACGAGCTGCCTGCCGCTTACGAATAGACACCAGGGTTATGTTTTTGTTGTTTAAAGTAGCTAAGCAGGACAGTTCCCTTCTTATTTTACTCTCCCCTTTCCTCTCCATTATCTTTGCAGGCTTTAAATATTGCAACGCCAAAGGAAAGCTTTAGGAGAGCAGTTAGGCAGCGTGCCTTATCAGCAACTCTTCTTTCAGCTGCAACGGCCTGGGGAGCTCTGCCCGCCTCATCAGCGTGCTCATTAGGCATTCCTAATGAAATCCCAGATGTAACCTGTGATCTTTGTGTACGCTGCACTCAGCTACCTCCTCGGCCTGCCAGCCCAAACGCTCCCCACCAATTGGCAGCCCTTGTGCTTACCAAACCGCAGTCAGCGCCGCTCAGCTTTGCGCACGGCGTCGCGGGCAGCTCAGCCAAGGCTGCCTTTCACAAGCTGCTCAAACATGACCTGTGTGCAGCCAGCCGGTGCATAATTAACTCAGACACCCAGGCATTAGCTCCTTGTGGCCACGGGCACAACCACAGCTCCTGCAAAGAGCAATGCTGCTACTCCGCTTCCCTTTTCCATGAAGTGACCTGGGATTTTTTGGATTTTTATCCAGGAAATGGTCCCCGCTAACACTTTAAGCATGCTTATGATAGCTAAGATTCCTAGGCTGAAGGTCTTTCATTTATTTAGGGCACAAGGACAGTCGTTCCTGGTTTCAAAAGGGAAAAGAAAAAGACTGAGTGCAAAACTGACGCCTTTTAAAGCGCAGCTCTTTACCATCCCCAAGCTTAACTAAAAATAAACAAACAAACAGAAAGCTAAACCAGCAATTAATGCCATGAAGAAGAGAAAAAAAGAAAAACTAAAATAAAAAAAAAAAAGTATTCCCTCTGGCAAACCCCTTAGATCCTTTCATCAGTTCCAGGAATGTCTAATTAGACAGCCATACGATAGGCACCATCGCTAGAAGTGTTTAGAGCCAAGCTGGATGCATTTCCCTGGGGCTGCCTGCCCCAAATTCACAGCGCTGTTCTAACCTGGTGAGCGGGACCTCGAGTTCCCTGAGCATCCAGCAGTGCAGTCCACTTCTAAAGGCACCCCTAAACAGGCACCTAAAGACTGGCCATGAAGGGAAACTACACCATACAGTCAGTGTGTCAGCAAATCACATCCCCCGACTATGCACTGACCTCACTGTGCAGGCAGGCCTTAAAATAATTACTTTATTTTTTTTTTATCAGAAATGCTTGGATTTGAAAAGAAAATAAATCACTAAACGTACTCCCATGCAGAGACCAGCACACAGGATCGAAGTCTCGGCACAGCTCAGTCACGGCAAAGAAACCTGAGGACACACATGGCACTCCAGCTGTCTGGCAGGATGAAGTCACATTCCTTTTACTTTTTTCCCTTGACATCTCTCACACCCCTGCTCACACCACGCAACAGTTGAGAGTTCAGAATCCTCTTTAGAAAAGGAAGGTCTTCTGCCAACGAAATGAAAACCAAAATACCATTATAGCATGACTGTGTGTCACTGCCTTAATACACAAGAAGAGGGATAACATTAAACTGGAAAAAGAAAAGTGAATTTGAAAACGTTTTGAGAAATGGCACTTCAAAAGAGCTTTACAAGCATGTGATGATGCCAGTACAATTTAGGACAGGTTCAAGAGAAGCTTCGTTAGCTACGAGGTCAGTGAGGGAACACCCTACAGAAGCTCCCTCTCCGCTCCCCGTTCCCTCCCAAGTGACTGCAGAGACCCAACCCATATAACGTTTCAAAAAAAAAGGAAAGAGGTCAAGAAAAAATCACTCCCATGTTAACAAAGCCAGGTGACCATCCTCGGGACCGTGCCTGGGAGGTGGGGTCCCCAAGCAATTTGTCAGTCGCCCAGCTGGCAGCGTGGAGGTGGCTCTCGGAGGAGCCTCTAGCAGGGTCACGTACGGTATTACCTTATCTCAGAAGTGGGGGCTGGAAACCATCACAGGCTGCTGGCTTTTACTCAAAAGGAACTTTCCCTTTTCCAGACTGCTCAGATCTTAAATACTAACAGTTTTACCACCACGCTACAAGGCGTAAAGCATCTGTTCTGCATTTACCAATAAAACTGGTTAAAAAGGCAGCTGACTTCAGTTGGGACACTTTTCTTAAAAGTTGCCTTTAATTCTTCAAAATATTTCACCTTTCTGACTTTAACTGGCTTTGAAACAACAAACTGAAAATCCTACAGTTTGACTTATGTGAAATATAATTGATATTTCATTACCACATCTTCAAGTACTAGGGCTACATCTACTCATTAAAGACACACACTCAAGCTAAGAGTCTATTTTTTGTCTTTCTAAGGCAAACCAACGCTCCGATCCCAAATCAAAGATACTAAGAAACTCAGCTCTGAGCACTAGAGCTAATTTCTGTTCCAAATAATGGAAAATTCAAATTCTAGAATATCTTAGGGAACACAAATTGCAGTTTCTGGCCAGCTCTAAGGTAAAAACTCAGTCCACTCACCTCAGACAGTATCTTTATTATTCAAAATAGCCCAAACCCCTACCTGGCACGTTGCTACAAGTGACTAATATTCATGAGATATCATGTGATGAAGCTTGCTGTCTGAGGTTCACCCTAGGTTGAGGTTTAACTTCAGCTGAAGGAATAAAGAGATATTTAGTAAGTCTTCTCCCCGCCTCCTCTCGTCCATCCAACTTCTGAGCAATTCTAAGGTAAAAATCTCTTTGCTTGTTCCTAGTAGTGGAAACAAGTTCTTACTTAATGCCCTCACGGTCCTCCTCCTTCAGCAGTGCTGAATGCTGACTTGGAGCTGGAGGAGAAGCACACCAGGCTGTGTTTTGAACACCTTTACAAGGTATTTATATATAAATATATATATATATACTTTTACAAGGTATTTACCTACATTAAAAAGAATTATTTTGTTGGGAGGAGAGGACAGTTTCCTATAGCTCTTCAGATGAATGGGGTATAAGATGTATTTCAACACAGCTGACTGATGTGGAGCATCACATTTAGTAGGCTCCAGCAGAGATCCGTGGCAATGGTGACTGAAACCCATGCAACTGAGTAACCAGCAGCAGCTCTTGGACAAGCACTGCCATTCACAAAGCAGAAACACCCAAGCATCTTGTAAAACAAAACCCAATTTCAAAGTACCTTAACAGAGCAGGCTGAAAGCTCAGAGGCCCTGCCCAATCCCACCCTCTCCACAACTCTTGTGGCCCAGAAGCCAGTTCAGAGGGATGTGAGGTAGCACCCTGAGGGCAGCTACATCTGCTGGAGGAGCAAGGCAGCTGCTTGGAGTTACCCACACAAATTGTTTTCCCCATTCTGGCTCCATTAATTGCCCCTTTGGAGCTGATGCTAACTGTGTCAGCTGCTAACATTTTACTGAGGGCTGAAGGAAGGAAGGAGCTGTTGCCTGTCTCACCTGGTAACAACAAGGTGCCCTGGTTGGAGGCTAGATGTTGCACAGGTGAGGAGCTTTACCAGGAAAAAATCACTCAGGAGTGGTAGGATGGGATTTAGATGGCAAATACAAAATCTGGCTGCTGCTTTTGCAGCTCTGCTAATGCTGGAGGAGATATTTTCATTGTCATTCAAGAAAATACAGAACATACCAAGAAGATTAAATCCCTTTGACTTAAAGCTCATAAAACTCAGCTCATAAAACATGTTTTCCCCTTTATGCTACTTGCTACCACCAGAGAACGTATTAAACCCACAAAAAGTACATGTCTTTGTGTAAATTACGCTTCCTGGGTGCATTCATCCCTGGCTTTATAGGATGACTTGTCCTGTGCCTAATCCCCCTGCCTCCTTGTCCAAAGCAAGCATGTTAAAATGTTCTTAACAATGCCTCGAAAGATGAGAAGCTTGGGAGCAAGTTAAAAATCAGTGGCCTGGAGGTAAGGGGGTCATATTGCCTTCACCTGACGGGCAGACAAGAGGAACTGGTTCAGATACCTGAACAGCATAAAGTGTAAAGACAGGCTTCAGTATTTACACTAAACTAGAAAGCCAGTCTGCCTTTGAATGTAAAAATAACACTTTTCTACTCTCCTCATCAGATGCAAAGCTCCTACAAACATTACAACCCAGCCAGAGTGTGAAACCCAACGATTTCTCCTCCCTCTGCACCCTCTTTAAGCCAAAAGAGGAGTACTGATTAAATGTGTGCACCACTTCTTCAAGCAAGCCCCTGCTCTTGCCCAGCAGCCACTTTCGGCCGGCCGAAGCAACAGCTGCAGCTGAAAGCTCAACAGAAGCTTGCTCACATTCATGGTGCACAGCCACATCCTTGACTTTTCTGAACTGACACTGTTATTACAGGAGAAAAAAAAAAAAAAAGAAAGAAAAAAAGACCTTTTTATAATTTAAGAGGGAAAAAACTAGTCAACTTTCCCTCTTCAATGGCATTTGCTTGCAGTTTTGAGCCATGAAATGAGAAAGACACCTCCTTGGCTACAATGTCCTAGGAAGGCTGGCAGCCATCAGGTATTTCTATAGGGTCAATGGTATTCAGATTCCTCTCAACAGGTAAGGAAGCGTGATCACATGTAATAGCATTTCTCAGGCTGTAAGGAAAAAAAGGAAACCTTCCAAAACTCTGAAAAACAAGGAATCAAATTCCTACCTGCCATGAATAAAATTGCTTAAGAGTTGATGACCTCATTGCAAATCAGATCAGCTCAGACTTTGGCTCCAGCTTTTCAGGAAGCAGACTCAATCTTCTCTAAATATTTAAAAACGGTTGTTTGCTCTCAACCGGCAGGACTCGGCGGTGAATCTCTTTTGTGGCAGGACCCAAAACCGCAGCCTCATTTTTTCACTCCGCGGCTCCTTCACGACCGCAAATTGTGTGGACTTGGTACTTTGTCTGCTTTTAGCAGCGTTGATTTCAGCATGATCATTTCTGTTATCTGTATTTATACTGCAGGAATTTGTTTTCAAGTGCCTGGAAACTACCAGGCTGATCATATTACCCCCGGAAAAGGCACACCTTTTGGGTCAGAGTGCAAAGAACAGTTGCCATCGGGCTGAATTAATTCCAGTCCCGCTCCCCAGCAACATTCGGTCGTGTAGCAGGCGTGTGGCACCTCGTCAGGTGGAGGTGGCACGAGCGTGGCAGAACTACAAACCCAGGATTTGCACTGCTGTGCTCCCACTGCTCTCCATTCTGATGTTGTCTGTGCTGCACCCAGCTCAGAGCCTGGTTTTGGTTGTAAAATTCAAGCAAAAGCCTTTCTCAACTCCACACAGAGAAAAAGAACCTGCATTTTTTCCACCTCGACTGCAATTTTTTTAAATAGAGCTTGAGAATGGATAACACTACAAAAGGAGCAATTTTCGAAGGCTAATTTGAGACGACAAGAAGACCTGTTTAGTACCCGTGAACTGTATCAGTCACTGCTAAAGATCATAGCTTTTGCCAGCTCGCTTGGCTCTCTACATTTAGAAATAAGCCTCAAGTTCTCAATTCTAGTTTTGTTTCGTAAATATCCTAGATTTTTTTGTGGGTTTTTAAAAATACCTTCTACATTTGTTTGGAATAAATACTGAGTCTCTGAACTGTGATTTAAGTAACTGGGAAGGCTGAGGGGTTTATTGTTTTGTTTTGTTTTGAAGTAAGCTACTGTTGACCTTGTTGCAGGTCCTCTCAAATCTTCAATTAATTTTTCCCCTGTACAGATCAGGAATGTAAGCCTACATCTTCAGTGCCATTCATCTCTATTAACATCCTCTAAATCTGTCCCTGACGGTGGAGCCCACAATTTAATGTACTTATTAGTTCCTTCCCAGCACTTATTTCCAGTCCTTCTTGTGGTCACGTTTGACAGGCTGAGATTTCAGCTTGATGAGCCGCCTGACACTGTGTAAAGAACACAAAGCACATCATATTTGTAAAGCATTAATAAAATAAAGGAAAGGAGAGGGAGAGGGGATAAGAAACCAACTTGGATTTGAGCCTGTATTTCTGGTTCTGCAGCTGGCGTTTAATCCCAAGTCCAACTGCTCAGCCTTTGAATAGGAGCTCGTTTCATCACCTTCACTTCAAGAAAGAAGTGAAAAGAACCAAGAACGAAGAAAGAACCATCCCTGTGGGCTGGTTGCTGTTACTGGGTAGAGAAACACAAGAGGGTTTGGGGACCTCTCAGACCCCAGGTGACCCTGCTGGCAGGGGATCACGATGACAGGGCTGCAGTGTGACCCGGACAGCCTGCCTGTGAGGCCGGGGCTCTGCCACAGCCCAGCCAGGCCAGCACAGGGGCCCTGCTCGTTTTGGAGCCTCCCACACTGCAGCTCT